>NC_091474.1:202363325-202692359 GCF_036971445.1 Narcine bancroftii | reverse complement strand
ATGGATGAGCAGACTCTTGAGCACCATACACTTACTCTCCTCTGGAAGCTGCTGCCGAAAATCAGAAACTCGGCATGCTGTCTCTTGATCCAAAGCCCATAGTAGTACCACGTGGAATCAGATGTTGTCAGCCTCAACTGGAACCATACACATGGTTGTGAAGTCCAAAACATTGGCAGTTTCAGAGCCACTGCATGCATCGAAGAAACATTTTTTTATGTTGGGGTCACCAATGTAGCAAAGTATTCTATACTGAGCTACTATAGATATCTGTGTACACGATGTCAAGTTGAAGTATACTCTGGGAAGCCGGGGTACATGCTGTGGAGTCTCGTGCAAGACTAACACCTCCAGGCTTGCATGCTGGGGTTATATACATCACTGCTTCTGCCACATGGACAAAAGTGACATCATCAGTGACGTCATCAGTTCAGATGAACCTGTGTTGGATGCAGGTCAATTTCCCATGTTTTCCACAGCATATCTACCATTTTAGGAGCTGGATCTCTTGCTGATAACTTTGTTTTTTTGATTTACAGTATGAATCAAAACCCTGAAATTATATGTAACCCTCAGGATAAGATGCTCAGATGTTTGGTTTTGGTTAGTGTTTTTTAATATATATAAATATATATAAAATATATATACACGAACACACATACTTACACAATATTTTTGACGTTTTTTCTGTCTTCACCCAGTGTAGTGGAGGGGAGACTGAGTTTTAACTTGATATATATACATACGTGATATTGTATTTTCAGTTTCGTTCACTGTACTGTTTTTTATTATAAAAACCAATAAAAAGGATTGAGAAAGAAAGAAATTCATCAATTTATACAGCACCTGGAAGGAGGACTCAAATATTGAGCAGGCCAGAGAAAATAGTGTGATATAAATAAATAAGATCCCTTAAATAAATTAAGGCTTGGTTAGAGTCTGTTAGAGTATCAGTGAAAGTTATCAGAGGGCAATAACAAGTAACACAATGTATTAATGAAGGCACTGGGGTTGATGTAATCTGCATGTCTTTACAAAGACCTTTGACAAAAGTCCCACATGGGTAACTGGTTGTATAAGTTGGATGAAGCCCATGGGATCCAAAGCAAATGAGCAGATTAGATCCAAAATTAGCTTGGTAATAGGAGGTACAGAGTGATGGTAGAGGAATGCTTTTGTGATTGGAAGTCAGTGTTATGCCACAGGGAATGACGCTGGGACCCTTGCTGTTTACTGAATGCATGAACTATTTAGATGGTAGGAAATATAATTTGTAAGTTTGCAGGTGGCACATAAAATAAATGGTGGTGTATATTGTGAGGATTATCATAAGGCTGCAGAATGATATTGATCAGTTGGTAAAATGAGTAGAATAATGAAGTTAGAGATTAATAAGAGTGGAAAATATGGTGAATAAGGCCCCTGTAAAATATTAAGGAACGTTGGTGTATAATTCCAAGGATTCCTTAAGGTGGAAGTCCATTGTTTTGTCGGAGTTGAGAATATAAGAGCGGGAGTGGGGGGTTGGGGGTGGCATGATGCAACTTTATAAAGATTTGGTTAGTCTCAGATGGAGTGTTGTGTACATTTCTGATGGCACACTAAAGGAAGGATGTGAGGACACTGGAGACAATGCAGAGGAAATTCACAAATATGTTGCCTGGGATGGAGCAGTTCAGTTCCAAGAGTCTAGAATTGTGGCGGAATACTAAATAATGGGAGGTGTAGAAAAGGTAGATAGGAAACAATTCCCTCTTGCAGATATATCTGAAACTAGAGGCATAGCTTTAGGGTGAAGGGTATAAAAGGGTAGAGGGGATCTGAGGAAGTAATTTCTCACCAGAGGGAAGTTGGAATACAAAATGCACTGTCTGAGTGTGGTGCAGGGAGGTACGTTCACAGCATTTATGTATTTAGATTAGCATTAGCATCACCAAAAGATAAATGGGCAGATTATAGATTTATTGTCAGAGTAAATACATGACATCACATACATCCCTGAGATTCCTTTTTCCTGCAGGCACAGCAGAATTACCCCAATTGGTAGTGCAAAAAAATAAACGGAACACAGGTAAAACATAATCAAAGAACTATAAACAGATATAATGGATGTAGAAAAACTGACTGCAATACCGAGAGAACAAAAAGAAAATCAATAAAGTGCACACATAAGACTCATTAGATGAGTATCTGAATGAGTTTGTTGTTGAGGAGTCTGATGGTGGAGGGGTAACAGCTGTTCCTGAACCTGGAGGTGCAGCAGTGAGAACAGAGCGTGTGCTATGTGGTGAAGGTCTTTGATTATTGCTGTTGGTCTCTGATGGCAGCGTTCTCAATAGTGGAGAGGGTTTTGCCTTTGATGTCCTGGGTTGTGTCCACTACCTTTTGGAGGGCTTTACTCTCAGGGGCATTGATGTTTCCATACCAGACCATGATACAGCTGGTCAGCACACTTTCCACCACACGTCTTAGAAAATTCTCAGGGTTTCTGATGTCATACCAAACCTCCGAAAACTCCTGAGGAAGTAGAGGTGCTGATGTGCTTTCTTCATGTTTGGTGTGTTGGGTCCAGGAAAGATTCTTTGAGATAATGTCTCCCAAGAACATAAATTTGCTCACCCTCTGCACCTCTGGTCCCCCAATGATCAGAGGTTGTACACCTCTGGCTTTCCTTTCCTGAGGTCAACAATCAGCTCCTTGGTTTTTGAGACATTGAGTGCAAGGTTGTTGCTGGCACACCATTTGGCTAAGTTTTCAATCTCCCTTCATTTAGACAACTCACTACCGTGGTATTGTTGGCCAAGTGTTGTAAATAAGATTAGTATAAACAGGTACTTTGATAATCACCAGAGATGTAGAGGGGCTGAATGATCTGTCTATGATGTACAACTAACTATGACTTTAGGAGCTGTCCATCACTCTGGAAACTTTCTTTGCTTCTTCTGCATGAGAAGTGTTGCCTGGGGATTGTGGAACATGGGATGAAGTGGGGGTATTGGTACAGCAGTGGGGAAAATAAGGAAAAATTGTGAATCTCTTTTATGGCTAATATTAGGAGGAATCAGAAACAAGTACAGTCACTCAATTATAAGTAACATGTGATGCAGGAAGGAGAAAACAAGAAATTCTGATTTCATACTCGACATGACAATTTGAACATTGGTTTTGAGACAAGCTGCTGATAAGTATCGTCGAGTAAAAGTGAACTCCCCTCACTGATAGACTCTAAACTTCCTGCACATTTAGATATCATCGAGGTACAGTTTCAGTAGCAATCTAAGAGTGAGTTGACAGGTCCTAGCTGAGGTGTTTGCTGAAATTTAAAGATACTTAATTGCAGAGGAGCACGTTAACTAATGCATCCTACTCATGTTTACATGCTTAATGTTGCTAAATAGTTATTTGAGAGAGCATCCGCTGGCCATACAGGTGGTTTCAGATTTGGAGCATTCCTGTTAGGTCCCTCCTAAACTTGTAAAATAACTTTGCAACAGATGGTTTGTTTTATTGACGACTTAATGACTACCTCAGATATTCCTTCAAAATCCCAAACTCCACAAACAACTCACTGTTCTCCACCTTGGATAGGCTGTTTCTGATCTCGCAAGTTTGTGAGGTAGAACCATGAATGTACTTTCAGCACCCCACTTCAATGGTAACATCATTAAACCCCAGCCTGACTACATCAAGAGCTTCTTTTCTTTCTAATCATAACCAAAAAATTATTTTATATTAGTCAAAACACACTAAGAACATCCTCAGCCTCTTTTTACTGGCACCTGGTTCCTTCAGTTCAAGCATTAAATGTTAGCAACTCATTGAAAATTATGCGGTGGAACCCAATGCCCAAGGTTTTGATTCATGAAAGTCTTCATTTTTGTATTTTTCAGGCTATCGTTGACAGTCAATGTGCTGTTGCACTGCTTCAGGTCCTGAATTACTTCAGCATTGATTCGGAATCCTTGCTTCATGTTGCAGCTTGCATTGCTGAGCTTTCAAAGCATGGTGAGAATATTATTTAATCCATTGATTTTTGTGCAGCTGTTTAATCATCAGGAAGTTGTAATGTCTCCTTCTTGAACTTTCAGCATTTAATGTTGTCAAAAAGATCTTCAAAACTGCCATTATTTACAACATTAAGTTTAGATTAAAGTGAACATTAACAAGTAAAGCCATTAGAATTGTTTTTAATTATAATTAGGAAAGAAAACAGTCATGATGTAATCTATGTTACAGCCAATAGCAGAAATTGAATAGATTGCTGAAATGATCTGTGGAATGTGTAACTTAATTGTATTAAACGGTACAAATAAATTAAAGCATAAAATGTTGGAAAACATTGGCAACAAACTGTACATGGTTTGTCTCTGTGCTGCATAGTATGATTCTATACTGAAGACTGATCTAATTTAGTGGTTCCCAAACTCTTTTGGGCTGCCAGGCCACATCCCAAGTGCTGAGTGGGGGTAGGGGAGGGTGACGGTGGTGCTGAGATGGGATGACCATGGCACCGAGAAAGTGGGGGGGGGTGGTGTTGGTGGCACTAAGCGGGTGGGGTGGTGGCAGCACTGAGTTTGGGGGGGGTAGTGACGCCAGTGCATCATGGCAGCCTTCGCGACCAGCTCTTGCGAGAACACCTTGTCGCCGTTTATTTTGCTCACTAATGCCACCCCGAGTCTGGTCATGGCAACTGACAGCCCTTCCAGAGACTGCGACCCCAGAAAATTATTGCACTGGCTTCTTCATTAAACTTGGCGGCAGAGTGAATAATAAGACTGAAGGTTCGAAACACCCTTTTCCTCACAGCTTCCTCACAGCCCCCTTGGATCTTTCCACTGCCCAAAGGGAATCACTTTGGGTATCACTGATCTAATTGAATGCCTATTTATATTCCTATATATTGAAAAAGTATCAATGAAATTTAATCTTATCCCTAAAGTGAGGGTGTTTAGAACAAAGATAAAACTATTTAAAATTCTATCCTTTTTTCTTATTTGCATTTGCAATAAAGCACAAAGTGAACATTAGCAGATTTCAGAATGAGATATGATTGTAAATAATTTGGATAGACATTGAATTAAGCAACTGACAATAGTTTATTGAATAGATTGTTCCTTTTTTTTCCAGAAACAATAAGAACACAAATAATACAAGAATTAGATGTGAACAAAATAGTTCATCTTCTAATGCTCACAAACCAGGCTGAAAACAATGATCTCTCATTCCAAGCTGGTTGTATAATATGCAACCTTGGGGTAGATGGTAAGGTGTAAAATAATCAAGACATTTTAATGGTTAAATACAAATTTTAATTTAGACCAGCGGTTTTGAAATTTTTTCTTTCCACTCACATACCACCTATGCCATAGGTGCTCCATGATTAGAAAGGGATTACTGAAGGTGGTATGTGAGTGGAAATAAAAAGTTTTAAAACCACTGATTTCGACCATCACTGAAGTCTATTCTATGAAATGCTTGATAAAAACATTTTTGCTCAAAAACCATAATGATTTGTTCCGAATGGAGATCTTGAGACCAAATTCACTGCCAAAAATTGAAGGCAAATGGAATGCAGAACAAGTTCAAGGAAATCCTGATCAGATCATACCTTGAATTGCAATTCAAATACTTCTATCAACAGAAAATTCCAGGGCTTTTGTCAAATTTGTAAATCAACAACTAACTTTCCTCCTCAAGCCTTTGGAATTGAAAACATCTTTTATTAGTTTTCCATTGAGATATGTGCCTCAAATATCTAGCATCAAATTTACTCAAGGAAAAACTAAACAAGTCTTTCAAGAATACTGTTTTCAAAATTCATATCTTTCATTTGGAAAGGGCATTTCAAGAATACATCTGTTACATTATTGATTAATAGCCTCTATTTAGTGTCATTTTTTCAGTGCTAGTAATATACATCATTAAAATGTCATGAATGCCTTTTAAAAGAGAACTCATTAACTGTAGATAATAATCCATAAAATTTGTCTCCAATACAGAAATGTTCACCTTCTTGTTGAGACCACATACCAAGGAGATTGTTGCTTACATCCTGCATTTCCTCAGGCATCAGGAAATTAGATTTCAACACCTGGGCCTTTTAACATTACGGAATCTAAATAAAGGTGAAAAACAGCAAACCTTCATCTTCCTAATGTTGATTTCTAAGTTTTTACTTGATTTATCAGCTTCAGATTGCATTCTTCCAGAATATTGAACAATTACATAATTTCTTATTCATTCCACAGTATCTTTTTCACTCATTGGAAAGTAAGATTGTATTGATTCATGGAATTCTTCAACTCAGTCAACTTGTAGTCAGTCTCTTTGAAATTTAGTTTTAAAAAAAAATTAAATTTAGACATACAGCATGTTTACAGGTCATTTCAGCCCACGAGACCGTGCCGCCCAATTTACACCCAATTAACCTACACCCTGGTACACTTCAAATGGTGGGAGGAAACTGAAGCACCTGGGAAACCCACGCAGACATGGGGAGAAGGTACAAACTCCTTACTGACAGTGCGTGATTCGAACCCCGGTTCCAATCGGTGGCACTGTAAATGCATTGTGCTAACCATGGCCAACCATGCCACCCATTGAGAAGAAGTCATACTTAAGCTTCACACTTTTGGGCCATTATGCCCAATTGAGAAACTTACCTTGTTTTTAAAGTTATTTATCAAATCAATTTTAACTATCTTTTCAGGTAGATAGCACAGATAAATTGAAAAGTCAAAAATCTTCTCATGTCTTCACAAATCTTTGATAAAGATTCTAAATTGAGCCTCATTTGCAAAAACTAATTTTGAAAACCATATTAGATCAGTTTTAACCTTAGTTCAAATGAATCTGGAATAAGTAGCTCGTAGCAGTGCTGGGGACCATGACAAACCTGAGTTGTTGTAAAAACCCATCATATTCCTGCAAGGAAGATATTAAATTTTTCAAATTTTTAATAAAAACCATACATACTACAAAATAACAGGCCCTTTTGGCCCATGAGCCCATGCCATCCAATTAACCTACAGCCCGTTTCTTTTACCATTTGAAGGATATGGAACTCAGCCCACCAAGTAATCAATTCTTATGAGATTGGAGATGGACATTAAATCTCTCCATCGTATGAACAAATAAAGCCTCCTTCAAATGTCTCCATCCTGTGAACAAGTAAAACCTTCTTGCTTTTTTGATATGTTTCTTCAGAAAAGTCTTACATCTTTAGATCTTAGGAAATCCCAAAGCATTTTATGGGCAATAAAATATATGAATACAAGAAACTGGGCAGCCAATGTTCCTATAATCTCTACCCATCTAGTTTTGATCTGAAAATAAACTGGACAGTTTAAAAGCTCCAAATGATAAACACAAGAATGTTCTAGACAGCATTTTGGTCATTATGGTTTATAGAAAATTACAGCACAAAAAACAGGCCCTTTGGCCCTTCTAGTCTGTGCTGAACTATTATTTTGCCTAGTCCCACTGACCTGCCCTCCATACCCCAACCATCCAAATTTTTCTTATATGTTTAAATTTAGCCCACATTCATCACGATGTAACTGGAAAATTCAGAACCAAATATTTCATTGGGGTGAAAAAGAATACAAGGTTCCCCTCCCCCAGTAGAGATAGTTTTAAGAAACTGGCTGAACAGAAGAGGCAACAATCTTTGGAGAAGGTATACCAGAGTTTAAAGTCAAGGCATAGAAGATGCAGCCATCAATAGAACAGCAATTTAAATTACAGGTATGCAGGAAGCAGATACAATTTTTATGGAGAGATTAATGAAAAGGCAGGGAGGAGAGAATTGAATATGTTGAATGCCAAGCAAAAAAAATTCAAAACTCGTGTTAAGTTTTACATTTAAAACAATATATTCAGATGGTACATGGAGCACATAAATAAAGGTTTTCATAGGTCAGTACACCATCATGGGCTGAAGGGCAAGTTATGTGTGGTTATGTTCCAAGGAGCAGCAGCTGGCCCTTGAGATGCCTCAATCATTCATCAAAATCATAGCTAATCTTCCAAGCTGCTTTCCTGTACAGCAAGTCCAAATAGCTTTATTTCTTCATTAAGTAGTCCAAAAAAAAAACCACTCTTCATCCAGGATTATAGGTTAGATCATCTGGATCATAGCATGAGTAATGTGGAGCTGTCAACAGTCTACATATGGTAATCATGTCTGACTGATCATGACCACAGCAGTGTGTAATTGAGACAGGAGGGTAGGATGACTTGGAAATAGGAGATAGGTCTTATTACAGAGGGTGCAGGAGATTTGAGTCTGAAAACTAAAGTAGCTGGTGAACATAGATTGGGGGGTATACCAGAGGTAAGAGGTTTGACTTAATGGAGAAAAGTTATGTTGTAGATGCCAACTAGATAATCTCAATTTTAATTACATTTGTCATTGAGACATCTGATTAAAAGGACCAGCTTTCGCCCTTCCTGTTTTTTGTCCAAAATAGTACACCACTGCTTGTTGGAAATTTTTTTTCTTTGGCACCTTCAAGTAATAATAGAATCAGTAGGTTTAATTTGCTGTACATTCCAGTGATATCTGATTCTCGATCTATGGCATAAAGCTTTATAGTCATGTGATATGGAACAGTCCCTTCAGCCTAGTTCATCTCTGCCAACTTGTCAAGTTCAATTCTATTTGCCAATCTTGGCCCATCTTCCCCACTGATCAATATTCTGTTGTAAACTTCAATATCCTCCCTGTCAACACCACCACCAATTATGGTGTCAGAATTTATTTCTGTCTCATGTCACAGGTGGATAGATTGTAAACAAATCCTCAATGGTTTCTTTTTTGCAGGTTAATGTAAAATGGAAATCTAAAATTAACATTTTCATATTTTATTTCAATTTGAAAATTTCAGTGAGAATGGTATCACTATAATCTGTAGATTGCTACATTATCAGAGTATATCAGATCAATCTTGGGACTTTGATGGTGTCGGATTTGCAATTTTCCTGAAGTTATTTTGATTTGTTCACTTCTTTAATAAAAGCATGTTGCAAAGTTTGATGATACATTTTCCAATGAATTAGGCAAGTGTAAATGGTGCATAGGAACTGGGTTGCCAACAAATAAAAAGGATGCATGGGAAAATTAGCACTGGTTGACGAAGAGAGTGCTGTAAATATTATCTGTGCCAGATGCTGAACCATCAGGAGGTCAGGGAGCAAATTATGGAAGTTTAATTGCATGTTGTCTCCTTGGCCAGCAAGGTTGATTCTTAACTGTGCTCTGAAGTTGCTTATAAATTAAATCAAACCTATTTCTAGAGTTCAAGGTAATCACGACCCACTTGGAACATAGACTGAGCTTAAATTTGCTCACAGATTCAGCAGTTTTGAGTAATTCAAATGGGTAGTAAATATTTAAAACACTTTTTCTTGAAAGGCCTTCAGCTAATTACATTTTCTTTTTTCTCAGATTCTCATTTTGTAGCCATGTTTGATGAAAGTGAATTTACGGTGCAACTCAGAAGGGTTTGTCAGCAAACATCTGAAACACAGGAACTGCTCCAAGCTGTTTTCTTCCACAAAGAACACCAAAAAGACAAATAATAATTTAAGAGTTTACCCAATCTCAAGGTCAGCTAGAATCTTAAACATTATGTTAATTAAAATGGTGCTATTAAGCAATTTAAGTAAAATTTATGGGATGACTAACATTTTTTTCTGACTTTAATATTTAATATTAGGAAACAAGATAATTTATTACCTGCAGATGGACTAAGTTAAAACAAATGTTTGGATCATGAAATAATTATTGTTTTACAACAAGAATGTAACTCAGGACTTTTCAAGTTAATATTGACAATATGATAGCTGAAATTATGGTTTAATTTTACTGTTAACCAAGTTTATTAAAATTTGCACCAACTTGATTTACTGCAATAAAGAATTAGTATACAATAAAACGAATCTATAAACATAGCCTTTTATTCAAGAATATTTCCTGAAAATTGAAGCATTTCATTTGTTTTGTTTTAAACTGTCATGTTCAAAAAATATACATTTTTAGGCTTCAGCCATTTTACTTGCACATTTTGCAATTCATTAAGGCAAAACAGATTATTTTTGCCTTTCAGAAAATAACAATACTCATTGTATAGTTTCTCAAAATAGATTGCAAAAATTTAATTTTCCTTTTATTTATCAATTGTGTTGGTAAAAAATTTAAGCTTAAAGCCAAATCCAGTTTCTCGTTCTCCTGTTTGCACTTCTGAGAACACTGGTTTATTTTACTATTTATTGGCCAAAGAAGAGGGGTAAGACCAAGCAAATAATTGAATCAACAGAATCTCATAGATTTCAGCATATTGGAATAACTTGGCATCAATACTGAAGATACCACAACTTCACTAGTAAGTTACTTGATGGGAATTACACTTAACCAAATTTGCTTTATTGAGAACTTATCAAGAGGTCAACAGGATCAACTACTGACTGTATTTAGTTGAATGCTGGAAACACAAGACTCCCACATTAGGTTTAACCCTTTGGACTCCATGACCCTGTTTTCAGGGACTATCAACAAAAACAAAGTCTGTGTCCTCTTTTCCCAGGACTGGTTTTATACCCATCCACGAGATGGGTCATACTAGTGTCTATACTGTAGTTTAGGCCAGAGTCCAAAGGCTGAATCTGTGACAGAAATACAACTCCATTGGTATTTTCACGTTGTCCACCAATATACTTGACTGGAGACACAAGAGACTGGAGATGCTGGAATGTGGAGCAAAAAAACCTGTTTGAGGAACTCTGGATTAAACAGCATCAGTGGAAGCAAATGAATGGTCAATGTTTTGGGTCAGAATCCTCAAAGTATGAACATGCAGAGGAGAGATGGCCATGGTGTGGACAGGGTGGAAGGGGTTATACAGTGACAGTAGCTAGGGAGGATGAAGGATGGTAGATAGCAGGTACCAAGCAGGGAGGCAGGAAGTAAAAAGGATGGTTCAGGTGAAGTTGGAGGAGTTGAGGCTGAAGGAAGTGATAAGTGAAGACAAAGGCTGGAATCTGATGAGTAGAAAATATGACAATGGAAGCTACTGGGGAAGAGGTGAAGGAAGAGAGGATGAGATGGAACTGAAGGGGAGAGGGAATGAAATAATACTGGTGAAATATGGGAGAAGAGGATGGAACGGCAGGGGAAGATCTGGATTGGATAGCAGTCAAAATGGTGGTGGGGATAAAAACAAAAGTAGTTTATAAGAGAGGGGACTTGTTACACAGTCAGAAAATTCAATGCTGATACCATTGGTCTGTAATCTGCCATGCCAGAATCTGAGGTGTTATTCCACTATTTTACATTAACTCTGGCAGTAGAGAAGCCCAAAGATGGGCAGGTCAGTGTGTGAATGGGAAGGATGAGTTGAAATGGCATGCAACTGGGAGTGCAGAGAGAACAGATGATCTACAAAACAGTTCCCCTATGTGTGCTAATTTAGAGGAGGCCACATCAAGAGCACTATATTGAGTAAGTCAGTTTGGAAGAGCTGCATGTAAATCTTTGCCTTATTTGGAAAGACTGTTTAGGTCCCTGGATGCTGCTGAGGGTGACAGTGTAAGAGCAAGTGTTGCATCTCCAGCAGTTGGATGAGAAATACCAGTGGTCATGGAGGGATGAGCAAACAAGGGAATCACAGAGGGAATTGTGGAAGGCAAAGAAAAAGGGTGGCTGCAGAGGAGTCTAGTTGCAACTGGGGAAAATATTGAAGGCAGGCTAGTGGGGTGAAAGAGGGCAATAGGAACCCATTTTCTATTTGGATGAAGGGAGATGAGAGCAGAATTCTGAGAAACACAGAACTAGTGGATGCCCAAGGGAGAAAGGTTTAAATTAACATTTTAGCCCATGGATCCATTCATAATATACTACCCTTTTTGTGCGTTGTAGGTAGCAGGGCTTGATTCTGTGATGTTATTTAATTCTGCACTAAATCAAGTTAGCAAAGCTAAGCTCTTGGTTTTTTTTC
This sequence comes from Narcine bancroftii, assembly GCF_036971445.1. Lineage (NCBI taxonomy): Eukaryota > Metazoa > Chordata > Chondrichthyes > Torpediniformes > Narcinidae > Narcine > Narcine bancroftii. Next base: position 202,680,363 of record NC_091474.1, on the reverse strand, counting down.
CAAAGTGAGAGGGAAGCAGATGCAGCCTCTGCCCTGATAGTTCTGAATGTGCAATATTCTAGTTCCTGCTATCAGTGGTTCTTAACCGTTTTTCCCCACTCACATATCTCTCATCATAGAACACTTATGGATGCCAATAGGTGCTCTGTGATTACTTAAGGGTTACTTAAGGTGACATGTGAGTGGAAAAAAGTTGAGAACCACTGTGCTAGATTAATTAAAATTTGAATATGTTAATTTCATCAAAATAATCTGGGGGAAAAAAACTTTCCAATATTAGTGAATCTTCTGCATTGTTCACGAAAAAATCAAATTAAACTGAAAGCATTAAATTTTAATTTTGAATTGAGCATACTTTTACTCTATCAGATTTGCTAATGGTACAAAAATAATTCATTTCAAATCGTAAAGCCAGAATGTGTTATGCTCTCAACTGTCCCCATGAAAAACAAAACACCATGTGTTTTTTTCCCATTTTCATCCAGAAATTCCCATATTTCATTAGTCAATTTACAACATTTGGTATGTACATTTTCAACAAATACAAACACTTGATTGGTAATGATTTGAGGGGATGGTGCTGGGGAAGAACATTGTAGAGGAAAATATCCAGAACACAAATAACATCCAATGGGTCAAAAAAAAAAATTTTTCATGTTTTAAAACATTAATTCAAATTTAATTCTTTTCTACAATCTGCCCAATGACCACTGCTTTGTAAAAATGGTTTTATTTAGTGGCTCTTATTGCCTTGCCTCATAAAGCCAAACAGTGTACACTGTTCATAGATTTCACTGTTCAAAGTATGTTTATTTTCAAACTGCAAAGAAGCCAAGTCCAAACTCCTGACTGACAGGGCCAAATTTGTAATAGTGTTGTGCTAATGAGGGAATATTAGAGCAGTAGCAGGAAAGTAAAATGAAGACAAATGATGGTAAATGTGAACAGACATTTGTTGCACCTTTCAGCATATTTGCAATAGAAAAACTGAAAATGAATATACAAGGAACTTTTTTTTATTCTCAAGTTTTTTTTGTAAGTGAAATCTGCAATCTAACTGCATTTAAAACAGTGCAAAATGAAGTTAAGACATTTTTAATCCAGTACACTTGTAACAGATATTGCAATACAGGGTTCTGCAGAAACAATTTTATTAAATTATCAAACTAGTCTCCTCCAAATCCCAATCTTTTGAAGTTACAAAAAACAGGTGGGATGCAGAAATATAGAACAGAACAGTAGAAAATGAAAAGTAATTTCTCTTCAAACTTGTGCAGATTTTTCCAAGCTTTCATTCTAGGTTCTCTTAGGGTAAACTTGTCATGTTACAGATGTTGGCCATCGTCAAATTAATATTCAAACTTGCATACATCTCATTTAGTCACAATATTTAAACTAGATGAGGTACAAAATATTTGGAAGTCAAATTTTCAGCATTCTTTGGATTAGAAAAATTAAATTCAGAACATTCCCCTTGTAAAAATAATAAATCAAATCTGATTGGTTTAGCGAGTCAATTAATCCTTCTGCAATTGCAAACCAATTTAGCATTTAAAAATATCAACTCAAAAGCATGTTTTGTACATTATCACACAGATTAAAGCAAATTCAAATCTAAGAAAGTCACTCTTAAATAATTTCTATATACATAGATATGAGTGAACAATACAGAAAAATAGAACAAAATATTCACCTATACACAATGATTATTGAACAACCCACTAAATGGCTTTTCTTTCAATTCTGAATGGATGATGGTTTTCAAAGCTTAGACTAACCTTTTGCTGCATAATATACTCTAACTGGCCTGAAGTGAATGAACTGACCAATCTCTTGACCAATGCAAAACAAATCCTTCTGTGAAGGTTTTAACTATTAAGTGTACATCAGGAAATCAAGTTGATGTCAAGTTATAATCAGTCTGCAATTTCAGTAGTACTTAAAAAGGGGGAAAAGTGCAAGGTTTATTGTCATACTCTCTAGCAGCAGTATCTAAATGCAATTGGTGCAGTGTCATGTAAATTAGTTAAATTTAAAGACAAATCCAGCAAGTGACAGTCACAGAAGGAATGCTATCTTACAAAAATCAGATTTCTTGCTCTGAAACAAGCAAAAGCAAATTCTAAATCATTTTAATTTGTCTCGTGATCTGATAAGACAACTGAAAGCATACAAGTACTGTATATAAATTCCCAGCGTCTTTTCCATCCGATAACAAGGCCTTGTACCCTCTTGTCATTCACAGGTTGAATCAGTACCAATATATTGGAGATATATCATTAATTGATTAGCCTCATACTTGCTTTTATTATTACTAACTTAAGTAAAATAGTTTTATCAATTTGCTATTAAAATTCAACATAATACACACCATTTTCCACATTTTCTTTCATAGCTGGTGCTAAAGTTCTGAAAAGGAGGCAACAGTGATGCTTCTAAAAAGGATGTTAAATGGCCAATTGATTCCTAACTCTACGATGCCTATCATCACTTCTCTGCAGCACAACAAGGCTTATTCAAGTCTAGGGTTCCAAAGCAAATATAAATGGTTCTGCTAATTTTGAAGTAATCCCCTACACCATCATAAATTCACTATTGTCATTCTTGCCTTGTCATAAAGAATGCCAATTCCCTGAAGCAGAGCATTGGAAAAGCAGTTTATATACAATGCATACTAAGCTTGATTAATTAATCAGAATTATTTAGCAGTAATGAATTCTCTCTACCCGCAATTTGCATATTTAATATTCCCGTTCTCACTGTAATGGTTAATTTCCAGTTCTAGATCTTAAAATGACTGCATTTGACATGATACATAAAGAAGTCCAATCATTGCGAATGTGTTCACTGAACTCCACACTGTCGCTCCTGATCAACATCGTCAAATCACTTCTGGAAGACAGATAATAAGAGATTGCAAAATTAATGCCACGTGAAATAGAAATATGGCTTCTATTCAAAAATAAGGAAATAACAGATACATCTGAATTCAGAGATTAATCTAATTCAATGTTCACACAGAATTTTTAAAAAAACAAAGAATATATTCATTATTCTTAAACCACAAAGTTTTGTTTCGCAACATCCAAAAGATTAGAATCCCACACACGCACAGAGAATTCGTTGTTCTTCAAGTCAGTTTTCTCCCGGCAGATCATTTCTACCACTCATTTTCTAGAAAGTGGAGCATTATTTTGATTATTGCTTTATGAACAAGTTGCGAGAATAACTCAAAGTGATTCACCGTGACTGAGCAGAGGTGTGTATTTGGAAGACTGCCAATTTATTGTTGGAATGATGTTGGAATAATTAGCATCTGTTTGCTCCACAACAATGAAAAAAACGACCTAAGAATATATAAGCAATGTAAATATGGTCAACTGACTTTCCCATTGCCCACTATACCCAACACATTATAAATACAGTCAAATCCCTCGCCTCAAGCCACCGAATAAAACAAACTGCCGAGCAGGCAGTTCACCCAACCCATGCCACGTGCAATATCAAACAACTGGCAAATTCACTTATCCGGCATCTACCAAAGGTGCTGGAGTCCAGGGATTTAACTGTAAACGTAGATTTTTTTAAACTACTCAGCGACGAGTTTTCTCTTGAATGAAACATACCAGAATTGATGATTTCAGTAAAACTGCATTCACACAAATCCCCTTCTACAAAACAATTGATAAACAACCACTCCTCCTTGATTCAAGATAATCCACACATTTTCATGCCCGAAAATTGACATTTCCCATTGGAACAGCCCAAACCTGCTGCTGTTACTTAGCTTTTAAATAATAGGATGTGTTACCACTAAACACAACAAAAATGTGTCAATAGATCATTTTAATATTATTGATGAATTTCGTAATTAAATAGAATTACAGGAATCATGCAATGAGAACACAGGACATACAGCTTAGAAACAGGCTACTCAGCCAAACCATTCCAAGACCGCCACGAATCAAATGTCCTGACCTCAAGCCTGTTTCTGCCCCCCCCCCCCTCATTTGCAATACAAAAGATGCCTCCCCACAACCATTCCAGGTGTCCCAATGATGGAAGATGCTCATTTCACTCATTTGTACCTTCACATGCTCATCTTTGTTTCTCCAAAACTTACACAACTCCTTATCAAAGGACATTTTTGTTGGGTGTAAAAAATCAATTTTCCCTCTCATGATAATCCAACATTTCTGCCCATTGTGCCAAAAGCTTCCTAATCAATAACTTTATACTTTTCACACCTTTTTGATGGAAAATCAAAGTATGCCAATGCATTATTTACTGAAATGCAAGTTAGATGGAAGACTATCTACATGTTCTTCTTTTCATTGCTTGTATCCTAACTAGAACTAAGTTCCTCTCACTGCTCCGAGCTTGGTGAACTAAAAGGTTTTCTAATCCAGCAAAGTTATAATTTTAATATTTCATTCTCACTCTTAAGTTCTTCCAAGTCCTAATTTAACTCTCAAGAATTCCACAAATTTGATTCTTCTAGCTCAGGTCTCAATTTCGAACGCTCCACCACACTGTTGGCACAACATTACACTTTGACCATATTAACCTTTTCAATATTGGCATGTTTAAATTACTTCATACCTGCTGTTTGTTGAGTTTGAATGCCATCGACTTTGGTTAATAATTCCATGGATCTATTTTCCTCAAATGCAATAACTGGATTCACTGGAATTCTGTCTTCATCCTGACAATCAGTGGTTTCTGTGGCTACTCTGGTAGATTTTATTCCAAATGAGATATCAATGTAATCCTCGAAGCTTTCATCCTGCAGGGAAACTCCATTTTCTCTAATGGTTGTTTGAGCAGAAGGACTAGAGAATGGAGTTTAAAATCACAATGTCAAGTACTATCTGTGTGCAAATATCAAAATGCCAGACAATTTATAAGGATTAGTATGATTAAAAGCTTAATCTGTCGCAACATTAAAATTCTTAAGGGTGCATTATTCTGAAAAGTAGAACAATGTATATTTTTGTTTGTGCAACTTTTATTTGCAAGGTCAAAGTATAAGAATAAGAAACTAAAAATGATGAAAACTTGAAATATAAACAAAAATTACTGGAAAAACTCAGCAGGGCAGGGAACTTCTGCATCGACGTTTCAGGCCACAGTCCTCTATCACTTTTAGGGTAGGTGTCAGAGGCAAGTATTTTTTATTATCTACGCAGATTGTGGTGGGTGCTTGGAATGCATTGCCAGGGTCGTGGATGAGATTGGTACAATGGGGATGTGCAAAGCACTCTCAGAAAAAAAGAGGGTTATGAATGGGAGATAGGGAAGGATTAGATGTGGAGTATGTTTACATAGGTTGACACATCTTGGGCTGAAGAGCCTGTACAATTCTTTGTTCTACACAAAGAAAAAGAAAGCGAGTTCAATTGGTGGAAGGGAAAGGGAAGAACAAAGGGTGAACTGACAGAACCATTAATGGTTCATTAATGTGAGTGGAATTTTATAAATTAACAGAATTTGTAATTGAGTTGATGGTATAGTTATAGTTGGGCCTTAATACATAATTAATTAGATGTAAAGGATATTGTGTTGGAGGAATTTATTCTCTTCAAACTATTGGGCGGTGAGATTTTCCCTGAATTTCCTGGAAGTTCTCCCATTATTTTTTTTAAAATGCAGCTTGAACAAAAGGCATCCAGAAGTCTTAGAAAAGCAAAACCACCTTCTTAACCAGCTGCACAATTTCAATGGAATTTAATCTCCTAAAAATCAAACTGAAAACAAATGGATATGTAGTTAACAAGCAAAGCAAAATATCACACCTGTGTTGCTGTTTTCAGAATCAAAATATATCCTGATACAGTAATTATAAAGTCAAAAAAATAACAATTTTCTCAGCTAAATGTAACATATCCTGCACAACAAGATTAAGCTCTTTATTGTGCCAGGAATGCACTAATTACTTTGGGATTCCTCAAAAAGAATCCATTAAATGCAATTTAAAAAGTCAGCCAAAGACAACAGTATTTTGAAGTTCATGTCAAATAAATAGGTCCGGAATAAAGTACATGAAATTTACATGTTGGAGACTTTCATTCCAAATCATGTGATTTGCATGCCATGCAAAAAATTTTCAGGATTACAAATAGCTATCATTTAACCATTTTGTAAATTAACCACATAGCCAAACCCAACAGAATTAACCACATCTCAGAAATAAAATTGATAGCACAAAAAACATTGGTCCATCATGTCCATGGTGGGCAAAATGGGGGAAGAGAATATTTTGATTATTCCCACCACCTCATTCTTTGTCTATGCTCTTTTACTGTACGTCTTCAAGTCTCTTGAGTCTGTAGCACAGAAAAAATGACAACGCCAGGTGTACTTCAATTCTAGAATTGGAATAGTGATAAATGAGGAGTGTTATACTCAGTATGCAGAAGATTTAGGAGTAAATGTTAGTGTTCAGAGATAATAACAGCTATGTTCTTGGCAACAGTGTACATCTGGCTAGATACTTGAAGTGGTCCCTATGTAGTAGAACTCTGATTATCCAAAATCGGATACTCCAAAATTCTAATTTTTTTAAAAAACATTTCAGATAAATGAGGATATCTGAAACAATCAGATATCCTAATTTATCCAAATTTTTTTCAGAGCCGAACTGGCCTCACAGCTTGAAAAAAAAAAAAAATTCACTCGACATAAAATTAGAACGATGATTGTCCTCATTTCAGGTAACTCTCTCCTCTCTCTCTTTCCATTTCTTCTTTACCTTCCCCTATTGACCTTTCTCTCCAACTGTCCCTCTCAAACTGTGTGCTGCTGTCTCCCAGCCACAAGTGGTCAGAAGAATCCCTTGTAATCAAGGAGAGCAGCCTCCCGGACAGGAGCAGGGTCATCAGGCTCTCAGGCAGGAGTGGGGACCTCGAGCACAGTGGCATTCCCTTCCCTCCTATCCACTTCCATCCTTCCTTGGCACAGCGGAGCTCCCGACTCCGAACTCTACCCTCGGCCTAATATCGCACACTGGTCTCCCCAGTGTACTTGTGCGGTAGGCTTAGGGAAGAATTCAGAGTTGGGACTTGGGCGTCAGAAGCTCCAGTGATCAGGTAGACAGGAGCCCATCAACTTGCCAGTGAGTGTTCCACTGCCCTGGGAAGCCTCCCCAGGGATCAATGGGAGCAGTGGGTTTGAGTCAGGTATTGGTGGCAGCATTGTGGCCAGCATTTTTTTTGGCAAGTTTAAACATTATTTTAATGCTTAAAAAGCCTTCCCTTGTTTTTTGTTATTGTTTAAACACTGGTACAAGTGATTTGCTGTTGCTACTGGGATGTTTTTAAAAAAAGATGACCAGTTCTCCTTAAAAAAACATTTATCTGACATAGTTCCAGTCTCGACCATTTCAGATAATCATTGTACTGTAGTTTGAAGTTTCAACAACACTTATTCGTATTGTGTCCTTAACATAATAGTCATCAAACAAGCCATCACTGAGGCAAAATAGCAGAAATGATTAATTAAAAAAAAAGCTTTGTTGGGCATTGTTTTAAATGAAGATATGGAGTTAAAAGTTGACGAGATTCTTAGGAAAAGAATTCTAGAAATTATTGCCTTGGGAACAGAAGAAGCACGTTATAGGCCCTTCGGCCCTCAATGTTGTGCCAACCCATAAATAAAAGTACTAAACCCTACCTATCGTGAAATCCTCCATTTTTTCTCCATCCATGTGCCTGTCTAAAAGTCTCTTAAATCCCTCTAATGTTTCAGCTTCCATCACCATCCCTGACAAAGCATTCCAGGCATCCACAACTCTGCGTTTAAAAAAAAAACCAACCCTATTGTGCCCCGTAAACTTCCCTCTCTTTGCTTTGTACATGTCCTCTGGTGTGTGCTATTCCTACCCTGGGAAACAGGTGTTGGCTGTCCACCCTATCTATGCCTCTCAATCTTGTAGACCTCTATCAAGTCACCTCTCATCCTTCTACACTCCAAACAGAGAAGTCCCTGCTCTCCTAACCTTGCCTCCTAAGACTTGTTTTCCAATCCAGGTAACTGGTGAATCTCCTCTGTGCCCTCTCCATTGCTTCCACATCCTTCCTATAATGAAGTGACCAGAAGTGAACACAATACCCAAGCCCAGCATCCCATCGGCCTTCTTTAACTATCCCATCAACCCATGCAGCGACTTTGAGGGATGTATTTGAACATCCTGTGGTCCCTCTGTTCATCCACACTCTTAAGTAACTGTCCATAAATGATGGATCAGTTAAATTCCAGTATCCTCAGGAGTTTAGAATTGGATTGAAAACCATGAGAATTAAAAAAGGTCATTGCTTAACCAGAAGTCAATACAGGACAGCAAGCAATAGTTAATGGGTGAAAGGCAAAAGGGAAGAATGTTTTGAAAAACGTCTAATTTATGCATATAACTAAATCTGCCCACGAGTTGCCTGGAATAATCACATTTAGAAATTACAATTTTTGGATGAGAGTTTTAGGAGGAAATTAACTGAGGCAGGCAAAGTTGGTGGTGTCAAAGAATTGTAAGTCAGTGGATTTAGAGAAAGCATAGATATAATATCTAAAACTGTGCCCATGGTGAAATATGACTCTAATATCTGCTTTCAAACCACAGAACCATTGTATTGAGTATAAAAGTTGGGATGTTATGGTAAAGTTGTACTAGACATTTGGTGAGGCCAAATTTGGAGTCTTGTATGCACTTTTGGGTCACCACAGGGAAAATATCAATAAGATTGAAAGAGTGCAGAGAAAATTTATTCTTATTTTACTGGGACTTAAGGGACAGAGTTAAAGGGAATAGTTAAAAATAGGTTGACTTTATTTTGTGAAATGTAGAAAAACTAGGGGAAATTTAATAAATTCTAAGAGGTATAGATAGATCAAATGCAAGTAGGCTTTTTCCCACTGAGATTGGGTGAGATTTAAACCAGGGGAAAATTAAGGGAGAAATTTTTTCCACACAGGAGTGTATAATGAGCTTCCAATGGTGAAAGCAGACTGAATTTTAACATTTAAGAAAAATATGGACAGGTACATGGATGGGAGGGCTATGGATGAATATGGTCCAGGAACAGATTAGTGGGACTACACAGAATAATAGTTCAGCACAGAGTAGAAGGGCAGAATGGCCCATTTCTGTACTGTAAGTTCAATGTTAAAAGCCATGATATTTTATAGCAATAAGTTGATTCAGAAACAGTTTCAGTCGCGAAAATTGCATCGATACAAATACACATTAAGGCTACACAGTATCAAAATGAAGAACACGATATCTGATGAGTGAAATAATCTGACTGTAAAGGAAAAAAATGCCAAATCGCTCATATAAACATTATAAATTTAGGCCACTAACAAGAATTTCTAATGTTGGGAGGTAACAAGAAGTTACCTCCTAGCATTAGAAAGAAATAACTCTTTTTCGTAAATGATAGTGAGTTTCGCACCTATATAATCATCTGCTAACTTAAAACTCGGAGACACAATAGCCTAGTTCATGATGCGCACTTAAAATTTTAAACTGCTGATCTAGAAACCATCCTCTCTTGCAAATACAAAGAATTAAATAAATTTAGAATTAAAACTCATCTCAGCAGCAGTAAACATGAAACCATTCGATTGCCCCCCCCCACCCCCACCAAAAAAAAAACGTTTCATTGATCTTCAGGGAAGCAAATTCACTTTCCTTACCCAGCATTCCTGACATTATACATCCTGTATCGTTTATGCTTCCTTTTAGTGTATTTTAGAAAAAAAATTAGCAGTTTGAATATCAGAAATCAATTCTTGCCAAATGAATTCTTACCACTCTTTATCTATTAGAGAATGATTGGCCAATCCTCCATCATTGTCCATGTCTGGAATTACTGACTGTTTGTTGGTTACTTCCTCAGGAATCACAGCGACCGCCTTTGTTTCAGTTATGTGTTCAAAATTCTGGCCGGTTGCTGGAATTTAGAGTAAAAGTATTTTTAATCAATCATTAGAAAAAATAACATTTATAATTCAGTTTAAAAAAAAACCCTGGTAGCTAGGATTCAAGCAACCAGCAGGCTTGAGCAAAAGACAAAAAAAATAGGAAAATAAGTTTAAAAAGTTAAAATAATTAATAAAATAATATGTAAAAATTAGGTTTAAAACCGTTCTCTGAAGTAACACATAAACCTTTGGTGAAGTTGGGAGCAAATATTCAGTCAGCCGAGTGCCTTAGTTGTGCTTTGCTCAAAGTAGATGCTTAAGTTGTGTGAAAAAGCAATGGCGTCACCCAGGTTGAAGAACTGGTTGATGTCGCTCACCATTGGGTTGACTCTCTTAAAGTGTCTCTTTATCCCTGCTTCGTAAGAGTCAGCCCAGTCAGAGGCTTTATCTGCAAATTTGGCGGGGTGGGGGGGGGGGGGTGTTAATTCTCTATATTATTATTCTTCGTCTTTCAGCAGCTCTATGGAGGGGGGGGGAATCTCAGATGCAGCGACAGTTAAATGTTTTCAAAGAATGGGACTGAAAATAAAGTCAAATACTTTAAGGATTATATAGACATTAAACAAACTTCACCTGCATGAATACAAGTACAGAATAGTATTTTTGTCTTTTGCTTTTTTTAAACTGTTTATTCTCAATGCAGATGTATTAGTTAGTACATGTTTCAAGTAACTGGAAAAAACACTTATCTGTCATCTACCAATCCTTACAGGTGCCGTATATCAAGGCTTTTACTGTAGATCATTTGTATACTGCAGCATCTTGGAGATAGCTCAAGCTTTATGTATAATTAATATTTATACCATCAAGATAAGTTTTTAGCCAAATAGACCACACTGGGAATTACGATGCATACCAGGCTCCTCCTATTCCAACCATCAACACAAGATTCAATTCCTCTCATCTTCAATGATTTGTCTCCTGAGGTAGGTCTCAAAATACAAAAAGGTTATTTACCTCAATTACCTTGTGGCAGAAAATTCCATATCCAATTCATTCTTTTTAAAGAATTGATCTTATTGTGATCCCTAGATTTTTCTCCCTCAAGTGGATACATTTTCTTTTATTTACAACTCATAAAATCACCTTGTCAGGTGGCACCACAGGAACCAATGCACTCAATCTCATCTGATAAAAAAATCTAAGGCACAAATGGATAAAGTAATGACACCAGGTAATCACGCAGCTTCACCAACTAATTTGCCAGACTCGTTTTTCCCAAATGAATTAGATTCATATAAAATAGGTGAACCTCATTCAGCCCTTCATGGTTGCACCACCATTCAATATATTAACAACTTATTAAGCCACTTCAGCATCTTGTTCCTCTTTTCACTCCATACCCTTGATCTCTTTACCCACAAAGGCCACATCCAACTCCTTTTTGAATATACCTGAAAAGTTTTCTGTGATAGGGGCTCCACAAGTTCACAACTCGAAATGATGTTTCTTCTCATTTCGGACCTGAATGGCTTAGCCGTCATCTTTAGATAGTGACCTCTTTTTCTGGAGTTTTCCAACATTGAGAATTTTCTGACATCTGTAAATTGCAGTGTCCTATCACAATTTTGTATGTTCTTTGGAAATCTCTCTCATTCACTGAATTACATGGAGTCTAACCCTAGTCTAGCCATCCTTTCTTCTTGCATCAATCCTGCCATCCCAAGAGAACCCTCCCTGCACCCTCAACAGCAAGAATGTCCTTACTCAAATTAGAAGACCAAAATTGCACATAGTACCCAAAGTGTGACCTCACCAAGCATCCAGAAAACCACATCTGCAGTCCAGTATCTCTTATGGAACTTCCTTCATCAGTAATATCTACTACCAAACTTGTAGAAAATTGCATTATTTATTTCAACAAGGACATGTTGATGGAAAAATAACCTGAATTGTGTTTATTTAATTGCATCATTTAGTATTTATACATTACCTTCATCAGGCGATGCTAGGTCATGAACTTGCGCATTTCTCTCTTCCATGGAACTTAGCTGATTATTCTTCTGTGAAAAGAAAACAAGTGAGACATGAATAAATACTGTAAATGAAACAGCACAAACATTGTTGGTAAGTAGAGGATACCTTTTCAGGAGTGTTGGATTTTCTCGTTCTTGTCATAATTTGCTCAAGTCTCTGCAAAATACAAATTCAATTAATACAGTCAATTCCTTTTATAATGCTTATTCCAATGCATTCATTTAAAATTAGCATCTAAAGTAGAGAAAATTACATATAATAGTAAGTTTAAAAATGATAAAGAAAGTCACAATTTCAGCCAATTTAATACAAACATTTCAAGCATTTCCTTTTTTTTCCCCAATTAAAGATTATTCAAAACTTGATTTGTGTGATTAGATTATTATCCACTCAAGATAAACTGTAAATACTTGAATAAACACAAAAACATTTATAAATTTTCCATGTTTCATTGATCTTCAATATATAATTATTAACTTTGCTTGTGAATTTATGCTCAACTACTCTAAATATTTCAGAATTTGACACCTGCATCACTGAAGAGTTTCTATTTCAACAAAGTTGACCAAACACCACCACTACTTCCCAAGTCAGCCCCTGCCCAACTGCCCAACTCTGCTTTCAGCCTTTTTTCACTATTGCATCTCATTTCCAGTATAATTGTGTTGAATTCTATTGCTATTTATTCTATGACCACTCTTCAGAACAGTTCTCAATATTCAAACTATTAAACAGTCGATGTTTATAGAAATTCAATGAACTTGATAGAAAACCTGAAATGACATTTTCTTTTACAGCCTCTTGTAGTTACTTAATTTCAATGAGCATGATCATTGCCAAGGGACATGTGGAAACTTGACCAAACTTTACATATCAAAATGCTGTAGGCTGTTTATTTAAAATGCCTCAAACAAACTGTTCAAATGGGGACCAATGAAACAAGTCCTCAGTTTCCATTCACATGCCAACTTCATCGTTGATTTTGGAGAGGTTTGGTCATTGCTTACTATTATAGACTATTTAAAAAAACTTCAATAGTTAGGTTTTTCCCTGGGATCATGGAATAAATAAGCATTTAAGGTGAGACTAAATGCTTGTTTATTCCAAGATCCCAGGAAAATTTAAATTTTAAAATAAAGGCTGAGGGAAAAATGGCTCCTGGATCATCAAAAGGGTGATGAAGATGCGTCAGGACATGGCACAAAAATTCTCTCAGGAAAGGTTAGTTCATAGACAATTTTGGGGAAAGCTGTATCCTTGCCTATAATATTTGTGTATTAACAGAGCTGCATTTGATGACCTTAAAACATCCAGCATATGATGATCTCAAACATTTTAACTAAAATTTGTCATAAATTTGTTCAAGAATAAAGGAATATGACAGTCATTGGCACCGATAGTTTGATGAAATACGAAAAGTTTCCAGTCTCTGTCATTAAAAACACAATGGAAAACTGGAGGAACTCGGTCGGTCTTTCAGCATCCATAGGAAACAAAGATAAATTGTGGACATTTCGGGCCCGAGCACTTCTTCCAAGGAATAAACAGAATGAGCTAAAAACAGGAAATCTCAGAATACAGACAGTGATGGCTGAGGGAAGGAATCCAGACCAACAAAAGGTATTAATTGGATATGATAAGGAGAGAGTGAGAATTGATTTTGTCTATGAGAATGGAGACAGGGAAAAGGGAGAGAGACAGAGCTAGGGGAAAGTCAGGTGGGTGGGGGGGGGGGGGGGGGGGGTTTAAACAAAAGCCAGAGTAAATTCACTTGGTCCATCTCTAGCAACATTCTCCCTTTCCTCGATCTTTCTGACTCCATCTCTGAAGACAAACTCTTGACAGACATCTTCAATAAACCCACCAATTCCCACATACCTCAACTCCATCTTCACACTCTGGCCACCTATAAGGATTCTATTCTTTTCCCTCAATTCCTCCGTCTCATCTGCACCCAGGAAGAGGACTTCCAGGCCAGATTATCCGAGACGTCTTTCTTCAAACAATGTGGCTTTCTCTCTACCACCATCAATTTGGTCCTCACCCACATATCCTCCATTACTCTTACATCTGCCCTGGCCCCCTCCACCCCAACACACAAGGATTCCTCTTGTTCTCATCTGCCATCCTGTAACAGCCTTCAAACAAATAAAGAATACACTCACTTGTTTCGTTCAGCACACCATGAAGTCAACTTTCTTTATTACTCCCTAGACAAAAACATTGCATTCTTCAACTCCCCAAACACCACCCAGCCAAAGCCCTCTGACCTGCCCAATGGCTCACTGACACACGGGTGATTCCGATGCTCTCACTCTCCTCCTCCTGCATCTGAGATCCATCATTTGCGTACTTACACTTAACACATCTGTGCATGCCCGCTATTGTTCCCATGCGTCACTTCGCTTTTACGTCATCAGCGGCAACCGCCACCACTCATGATGGCCGGAAAATAGGTCGACCTCCCTTTTTTAGCCTCATTTTAATTGTTTTATGTTATATCTAGTGTACAAGTTGACCCCCAATTTTTGAGCTGTCCAGGCCTCCGAGCAACAACCCCAAATTTTTTTTAGAACACCCCAATCTCAAATAACAAAGCTGTAAATTAAGTAAAAAAAAATTGGCCTTCTGGGCAGGAGTTGCAATGGCCCATGGAGCTGGAGTAATGATATGGGGCTCTCGGCAGGAACAGGAACCTCGGTCTACTAAGCATGAGCGGGGACTGTGACCTCAGGGTCCCAGGTAGGAGCGGTTATGGCAGGTAGGTAGGTGTCAGGAAGCGGCAGTGGGGAAGTCCTCCCTGCGTGGACTTGTATGCTGAATTGATGTCAATCTAGTTTTTAAAATCGGTGAATTTAAGACCTCAAAAGTATATCTAGCGTACAAGTCGACCCCTCCCCCCCAACTCTTGAGGTTTTTTTTAAGGGTTTAACCAGTTGACACAAGCCAAAATATACAGTAGTTTTCATGGCTCTCATGTCTTACTGAATGACCCTACCAACATGGAACCTTGTCAAGTGCCTTACGGAAATCCACATCCACTGCTCTATCTTCATCCATTTCTTTTGTCAACTCCTCAAAAATTTAATTAAAACCACAAGGCCCTACCTGTTCTTCAAATACTTGAAGTCCTTTTCCGAAGAATCCTCTCCAACAGTTTATTCAAGCACCAGCACAGGAACAGGCCCTTCTGCTCATTCTCATACGTGTTAAATTATTATTTTGCCTCATTCCATTGACCAGGACCCTGCATACCCCTTCCCTGCATATACCTATCCAACGCTTTCTTAAACGTCAAAATTAATCAGCATTTACCACTTCAGCTGGCAGCTCATTCCACTCACCACTCTGCATGATCCCACCTTAAACGTTGCAACTTTCACCCTTATCCCATCTCCTCCAATTCTTGATTAGTCTATCCTCAGTGGAAAAAGCCTACCTGCATTTACTCTTATCTACACACCTCATAATTTTGGATACCTCTGTTAAATTTCCCTTCATTTTTCTACACTCCAAGGTACAAAGTCCCAACCTGTTTAATCTTTTCCTGTAACTCAGTGGTCTAAGATTCTCCCTATTACCTTCCTCAAACAAGGCCATTCCAAAATCCTCCTCTACTACTCATGTGGCCTATCAAGGAAGAAAATTCTAAGATATACAACTAGAGAACACTGCAGGACAGGAACAGGCCCTTCTGTCCATCAGGTATGCAGTGGCCGTAATGCCAATCTAACAAATCTCATCTGCTCACATTATGGATGTTGTTAGGACAATGCATCAGCAACCCAGGTTCGAATCCTCTGCCATTCATCATCAATTAGTACGTTCTCCCCGTGACTGTGTGGGTTTGCGCCAGGTACTTCAGTTTCCTCCCATGTTCGTCTAAATGCCTCTTAAATACTGCTATTGTATACACTTCAACCATTTCCTTTGGTAGCATTTCAGGTACCGATCACTCTGCCTCACGCACCCTTTTAAACTCTAACCATAAAGCTATGCCTTTTGGAATTTGACATTTCCACTTGAAAATAATCTACCTCATTCTAAGTTTTATAAACTATTACATTGTTCTCAGCCTTCAACATTCCAGAGCAAACAACCCAAGTTTGTCCAACCTCTTCTTCAGTCTAATATACTCCAATTTGGACAATGTGCTAGTGAATCTCTTGTGCACTCTCTCAAAGCTGGCACATCCTTCCTGTAATGTGGTAACGAGAACTGCACACAGCACTCCAGATCTAGCCTAAACAGGGTTTTATATAGATGAAACCCCCTTCCCAACTTTTAAAATGAAGGCAAAGATACCAGATGCCTTCTTTACCACCATCAATTTGTGCTGCCACTTCCAGGGACCTGCAGACTTGTTTCCAAAGGTCCTGCCATTTACTCTATACTTGCAAGAATTTCAACTTGTCCAATGCATCACCTCACATTTGTACAAATTAAACTCAATCTTCCATTTCTCTGCCCAAATTTTAAATTGATTTTTAATCCTGCTGTACCCAGTGATATAATTCCACTAATGTTCATGCAATTTTAAAATCCACTAATCAGACCACGAGATTACTTATATATACATTAGTAATAAGAGATCCTTGCATAACTCCATCACAGGCTTCCAGTTAGAGAAATCCTCTACCACTGTCCTCAATGACCAAGCCGATATTTACATTTAAATTACCAACTCATCATGGATCAACTCACTCACCAAGACTGCATCCATAATCTAAAATGGGCAACACATTTTATGTAGTGATCCCTGCTTTAGATTTTTCCATTTGACATTTCCAAACTGTCACCAGCCTTTAAGATGCTGTGCATTTAAATAGAGTTCCCTTTCCCTCTTTTCAACTCCAGTTGAGACAAGCCTAGCTTTCCCAACCTTTCTGCAAATGTCACTCCACCCTTTGCAATTATCAAAGCTCCAGATTCTTTCTTGTCATCAGACTTAATTGGATTTCTCACTGGGAAAAGAATGTGCCCTTGCATGGTCTTACATAGTACTTGCCTCCATACCCAGCGCTTCCTTTTTGTAACACCATACCGAGTACCTTCATTTATAAATTATTGCTCTACCTACTGCAAGAGTTGACTTAAAAAAACCTAACTCAGTAGACATGACAATGAACAAATTCTCAATAAACAGTAATATTTTGTTGACTTTCTTAATATGTCTCTAGTCATTTTTTTCTCTCCTCTACTCAATCTCCTAATTGTATATATCTCAGGCAGATCAGCTCAGATTGGCAAGCCTTCCTCACCCTCAATGCCAGTGCAATGTCTTTTTCTATAATTCAATGCCTGTTTCCACTTCTCGTTTCTCTGCAACTTCAAACAACTTGGATTTTAACTTTTTCTAGAAAATGCAAAACATTAACTTTTACTCTCATCCATTGTTACTCTGACCTTTTGAGTATTCCCGTCATTTCTTGTTTTAATATCAAGTCCTCTGGTTGAACTTCAGACAGAGAGAGCTGCAGTACTGTGGTGCAATGTTGGACTGCTACCAAATGGAATACAGGTAGACCCCGACTTATGATGGGGTTCCATTCCTGGACTTGGAGCCGCTCCCTAGGCTGCAGCACATTTGGACACTGATGAGGGTCACACACTCAAACAGTTACAGAGATTTGCCTTCACATTTACATGAGGCAATCTCCCCAGGACATGGGGTCTGGGTGAGGAGGGAACAACAGAGTGCAGCAGAGACCAACAGTGTGGGTGAACGAGCTTTGTGGCAAACCTCAGGTGTTGGGCAATTGTTGGGGGTGCGCTGAGAGAGCAAGGGACAGGCACAAATAAGCCCATGCAGCTGCTGACTCAGCCCGCTCCCATCAACTCCCAGTCGATCCACACTGCCCCCTCCTCAATGGCTTTGCAGCTGCTTCCCCACTGCTCGCACCCCCATAAAAACCGTACTGGGAGCCAGCACCAGACAGACAAGCACTGAATGGCCGAGGGATTGAAGCTGAGGCAGAAGATGCCAAGTGTCCCGAGTCAAAGCCGTATGTGTACCTGGATGGTGAGTGCCGACAGGGTGGCTGCCACAACCCAGGGAGTGGCTGTGTGCTGGGGAGCTGCGCTGGAGAACCGGTGCATAGGGGCTGATTACTGCAGTGAATGCCGATCAGCGGGGCCCCAAGAGCCAGGGTTTTCCCACCAGGATAGCAGCATCATGCTTGTGTGAAAGGTCTTGCATGTGTTGCAACAGCCATTGACCCGCCACAGAAGATGGGCGCTGCCGGAAAGGTGAAGAAAGCTTTCCTTCATCCCGAGCTGGGCAAGTCCAGCAATGGGAGTCTTTAACAAGGCTGAGCCGACCCTTTGGCTCATTACAGTCCCAGTAGAGAATGCACACCTGGTGCTGGGGTGATCGGGAATGAAGGAGGAGTGGTGCAGAGGGAGAAAGGTTGCACGTACGACCAGACAAAGTTAAAGTTCAACATAGACACAGCCGGGAGGGGGGAGTTAGAACTGTATGCGTGGGTGGATTCTGATCATCGTAACTTTAAATATTGTAAGTTGAGACATCATAAGTCAGGGTCTATCTGTACAGGTGGATATTACTGCAGCTATTGGAAAGAGGATTGCCTGGGAAATCAACTGACCACTTACTGTTGATTCTCTTGATCCTGCAGTTCAAAGAAAGGTTCTGATTCAGTTAGGTAGACCCAAAATGACAAAAAAACTAGGATAGGTTAGCCAAGTTATTTTAGCTGCCAAGTAAATTTCCTTTAGGAAATTTGAAAAAGGGCTTGCCCAAAGCTGTTCAACAACTAAATGGAAAATTTAGCTTGTAGAGCGCGTCGAAAGGATCAAAGGCTTGTTGATCGAAACTAAGGCTTTTATTAACTAGAAGACTGGAGCGTATCCAATGTCGGTCGACCAGTCCAGAATGACCTGGTCTGGCTAAGAGCAACCCTTTAAGACCTGCCAGTAGGCATGGCTATCCTCTCAGCCAATCACAGTCATCCAACACTACAATCTGTACATATACACATTGGTGATAGAATCTGTACTATCACATAGCTACATACGAATATTGCACATGTATAAATTACATCTTATTGATCAAATTGTGCTATTACTCACTGTTAACTAATGGAAAATGACTTGGAAATCAAAGGAGGATGGCAAACAACTGTATGAAAGTCAAAGTGATTCCATTCCCTCACCAGAACCCTTGGGTTCTGTATCTTTATCTTTTTAAAACAGGACGTCAAGCGCTGAAGAGCTGGCTCTGAATGGGCAACTAAAGTGGCATCGCCTGCAAAAAGTACTTGCAGACGATGCCGCTTTAGTTGCCCATTCAGAGCCAGCTCTTCAGCGCTTGACGTCCTGTTTTGCGGAAACTGCCAAAATGTTTGGCCTGGAAGTCAGCCTGAAGAAAACTGAGGTCCTCCATCAGCCAGCTCCCCACCATGACTACCAGCCCCCCCACATCTCCATCGGGCACACAAAACTCAAAACGGTCAACCAGTTTACTTATCTCGGCTGCACCATTTCATCTGATGCAAGGATCGACAACGAGATAGACAACAGACTCGCCAAGGCAAATAGCGCCTTTGGAAGACTACACAAGAGTCTGGAAAAACAACCAACTGAAAAATCTCACAAAGATAAGCATATACAGAGCCGTTGTCATAGCCACACTCCTGTTCGGCTCCGAATCATGGGTCCTCTACCGGCATCACCTACGGCTCCTAGAACGCTTCCACCAGCGTTGTCTCCGCTCCATCCTCAACATTCATTGGAGCGACTTCATCCCTAACATCGAAGTACTCGAGATGGCAGAGGCCGACAGCATCGAGTCCACGCTGCTGAAGATCCAGCTGTGCTGGGTGGGTCACGTCTCCAGAATGGAGGACCATCGCCTTCCCAAGATCGTGTTATATGGCGAGCTCTCCACTGGCCACCTTGACAGAGGTGCACCAAAGAAGAGGTACAAGGACTGCCTAAAGAAATCTCTTGGTGCCTGCCACATTGACCACCGCCAGTGGGCTGATATTGCCTCAAACCGTGCATCTTGGCGCCTCACAGTTCGGCGGGCAGCAACCTCCTTTGAAGAAGACCGCAGAGCCCACCTCACTGACAAAAGACAAAGGAGGAAAAACCCAACACCAAATCCCAACCAACCAATTTTCCCCTGCAACCGCTGCAACCGTGTCTGCCTGTCCCGCATCGGACTTGTCAGCCACAAATTGCCTGCAGCTGATGTGGACATTTACCCCCTCCATAAATCTTCGTCCGCGAAGCCAAGCCAAAGTAAAAAAAAAAGAAGAAAGTACACTGTTTGATCTGCTGAGTCTCTCCAGCTTTGCGTTTTGACCTCAATCACAATGTCTGCAGACTTTCAGGTTTCACTTCCATCCCTCCCTCACCACACCAGGGTTGAAAGCTATGATATTAACAAGTCAATATTTACCTTTTTCCTTTCCATACGTTCTTGTTCCTGCTTTTGAAAATGCTCTTCACGTTCTTTTCTAAGCTTTTCAGCTTCCTCTCGAGCACGAGCATCTTCCTCTTTCTACAAACACAAATACACAAAACTGACCCTGGAAATGCCATATTCACTTGAGTAGGTTTTAAAATAAAACCTAATAGGGAACAAATTCATACTGCCAATCACAATTAATTAGGGTGACTTTCTGCTACTGATATGAGAGATTGATACAACAAGCATTTTTTCAGTTCCAAATGCATTTTTTTAAAAATTACTGCACCCTATTTAATCTATTCCTGGTGTTTTATTGTTTTTTTCACATTCTTTAACAATTTTAAAATTAAAAAAGTTTTGATCAAAATATACTCTGGCCCCATTTTAACTCTCAACACTAGCTATCAGAGCATTCAAGAGAAGGGGCTCAGCAATAAACCATCAGGGGCCTATTTACACCCAGCCTTACCAGACACCTCTGGTAAATGTGGATAGTCGGTGGCTGCAGATAATGAGAAGACTAACTTTATTTATCTCGTTGTGTCCAAGGAAGGTTCAAGAAATAATCATTTGTTGACTATTCCAGGAAGTACACCAAGATTAGCTTAAAAGCTCTGCAGCTCCAAGTCAAAGTCTCTTATCTGGGCAATGAATCAAATGGAGTAATTATGCATAAGATGCCACTTTACAGAAATAGCCAACACTGCTATCAATAAACTCTTAGCATGCACAGTGATGAAGGGTTCCTGCCCTATAAGAACATATGACTGTTATACATAGTTATACAATGCTTGTACTTCTTTTTGACACAAACAAAAGCAATACTTGGAATAATACTAGATTTTGTAAAAGAAATATTTAAGCCTTTGACAGATAATGGCAGAGAAAAAACCAGAATGGTGGAAACAGTCAGCAAATTTTGTACAAGAAACCTGGGACCTTTGAGCAGAATTAGGAAAGAGAGAAATATAGAGCAAGAATTATACAGCATGGGAAGAGATGGTTCTGTCCATCTCTTCTCTGCCAACCTAGGTGCCTTCCTGAGGTTGTCCCATTTTCCTGCATTTGACTCTTTTCCTTCTAAACCTTCCTTTGTATCTACATAATGTCTTTTAAATGTTGTGTTTGTACCTACTTCTATTGTTTCTCCTGGCATCTCATTCCAAATACCTACAACCCTGTGCGAAAAACATGCCCTTCGTGTGCCCTTGAAATCTTTTGTATCCCACTGAAACATGCCATCTAGTTTTAGATTCCCCTATCAAGGTAAAAGATTGTGACAGTCAACCTTGTTTTTGCCTCATATGAATGCAAGGTTACCCCTCAGCTTCAGGGAAAATAGTCACAGCCTACCCAGTCTCTACTTATAACTCAAACCTGAGTTCCGGCAGCATCCTTCTGATTAGATTCTGTACCCTCTCTGGATTTATTACATTCTTCCTATTGTTGACCAAAACTGCACAGTACATTCAAGGTGTGGCCTCACCAATGTCCAAAACAACTGTAAACAAGATTTCTCAGTTCTTGTACTCAGTGCCTCATGAAATGAAAGCCAGAATTCCATACTCCTCCATGACCAGTCTACCTGGGATTCCCCATCCAAGGTTCCATTATTCAAAATGCATCACTTCTCATTTACCCAAGTTAAATTCCATCTGCTACTCCTTTGCTTATTTCCCCCAGATGACAGAGATAGTGCTATAACCCATCTTTTCTCTGTCCATGCACAGCAACTGTGTGTAGGATCAAAATAAAGTGATGGGCAAGAATTTTGCAAAAGCTATTGCAATCATTCATAATATTGCATGACAACAGTGAACCAAGCAGAAAAATGGCTGCTTGTAGCCATCAAGGTGATTGCAGTCAGTAATAACTTTTAATTGCTGGGTTGCAGCAGACAACTTGTAGTTAACAATACAAAGCACAACAGCAAAATTTGACATGAGTAACAACTTGAGATAGAGGAAATCATATACATCTGTTAAAGGAATAAACTCCAAAAGGACAGCTTAATTCATAACTATTCTTTATTTCATCTGGTCTTTGGAAATTTTGTTCAGAGGACTAATTGAATTATGGCCTTAAATACGAAAGCAATTTTTACATGTTTTATTTAAATAATTTCCCTCAGCCCACATGGATCATTAACATTTAAGTGATTAGAACTTGTAATGAAAGTTCATCTTTGCTGATTGCAAAAATAATGACAGCAATAACTGCAGTGGTGTACATAGTATACAAATCTTGCATACGGAATAAAATGCACTCACTTGCTTTTGTAAGCGTTCCTGTTCATCTTTGTCTTTTTGAGCCTTTTCCTCCAAAAGTCGACGCTCCTCTTCAAGTTTTTGCTGTTGTTCTTGAAGCATCTTTTCTTCTTCAAATCTCCTAGCTTCCTCTTCACGGCGAGCTTTCTCTTCGGATTTTCGCCGCATCATTTCTTCCTTAATTTGCCTGTTTTGAACACCAATCCATTAATATTAGTTGAGAAATGCGCAACGCAAGAAAGCACCTCAATGATTTTAAAAAAACCATGCAAATATCCTATAGATTATTTTCTTACAAAATGCTTGCAGTGATTATTTAAAAGGTTATGAATACTCAAAATCAAAGCCAAATGAGGGAGATTAATACAGTGTATACAAAAATAAGGCATTCTACAAATTCTGCAGCCTATCCAATGAAGACAAACAAATGGGTTGTTCGAGAATTCCAAGAAAGTGATCCAACAATGATAAAAGAAAGAAAATGCATTTTCAATAGCAAAAAAAAAACTATCTGCTAAAAGAACTCAATGGGTAGAGCAGCAGCTGTGCAAGAAAAATAATGGTCCATATTTCTGTTCAGAATTTTTCAATACATTTCCAAGTTAGGATAGCCTTTGGCTTGGAGGGAAACCAAGAGACTCTTTACATACACCTATCACCATTTTCCTTCTTCGTGGAAGAGGTTTTGTTTTTTGGGAAATGCATTTTGATAAGCCTGGGTAACCACAGTGCATTATGTAGATGCCAAGCATTATCATTGAGTATTGTGCAAATTTCATCCATCTTTCTTATTTCTGACTTTATGATGACTGGGTCTCAGAGGCAGTTCTGAGGAACAAATGCAACAACAAAGTCCTCGGGATGGGATGCAGCTTTCAAGGACCCCAACTCTTGCGCGAGGTAAATTTCAACCACAGAAGTTCTCTCCTTCATGCCCATTTACATCAATACTAGAACACTGATCAAATTATGCCTCAATGTTGAGGGCACTCATTCTCATCTCCCTTGTGGAATGCAGCTGTGAGGGCCATATTTGAAGCAAGGTTCTGATAACCAGGTGTTAATGGTAGAATCCAAATGAGACATCTGAGATGAGGATATTATTTACTACTGTTTAACAAAAACCTCTATTGTCTCCTTACTGATGGTGGAAAAAACTGATGAAATATTAATTAGTCTGATTAAATTTGTCTGGGTTTCATTTATCAACGTGTTCAGACAATCTTCCAAATGGTCAAGTTTATTGTCATCTGATTTTAAAAGTACAACCCGTCCAAAAAATGTTCTCCTATTCTCAGTGCAAAACATGGACATACCAGACAAACACATATACAGACAAACAATACATATGCAAACAAGTATTTCATCCATATAAATAAATCTCGTTTCTACATATGAGAGTCTCGGATGGTTAGAGCGAGCAGTTCCTTTGGTCGTTCAATGTTCTCACTGCCCATGGAAAGAAGCAGTTCTTCAGCCTGATTGTGCTGGCTCTGATCCTCCTGTATCTCTTCCCAGATGAGAGCTGCTAAAAATTGCCGTGTGCAGGGTGGAAGGGATCCTCAATGATTTTGTGGACCCAATTCATTCAATGATCTCGATAGATCATGTCAATTGGGGTGGGGAGGGAGACTCCAGTGATCTTCTCTGCCACAGTTATGGTCCTGTGGATTGACCTCCGATCCATTTCCCTGCAGCCGGCCATGATGCTCTCGATAGAGCTCCTACAGAAAGTTGACATAAATGGTGGTTGGTAACCTTGCCAGCTTCAGTCTTCTCAGGAAATGCAGTTACTGTTGTGTATTCTTGATAAGTGAGGAGATGTAGAATGTCCATGGTAGGTCACTAGTTAAGTGAACTCGAAGGAACTTGGTGTTCTGCACTCTCTCAACTACAGAGTTGTTGATGTGTAGAAGAGGGTGGTTGTTCCTGGCCCTCCTGAAGTTCATGATCATCTTGTTCATATTGACTCAGGTTGTTATTCTCACACCATTGCATGAGATTTTCAATCTCTTCTTTGCAGTGTGACTCAAAGTTGTTGCTGAGGCCAACTACTGTTGTGTCATCAGCAAACGTGGAAAAAAAACTGGCAGTGCTTCTGTAACAACTGCACTGCCACTGGTGCAGACCACAGAGTGGAGCCACAGCGCTCCCACACGGAACTGCCTAGTCCAACTGCCATCAGCTCCATACAGGCTTTGAATGGTCTGTTAAAGTAGATGACATTAGTTTTATTTAAAACCCTGCAACCGGAGGAATCTGCACCCAAGATGGCAGCACCCATGATCGGCAGCAGCCGTGAGGAGTTTCAGACTCCAGGGAAGTGGAGGACTGGCGCAGGAGACCAACCCCTGATCAGAGAAGGAGAAGCAGAGGAGATGACCCATAGGACCGTGGCAGACTGAACGAACCACATAGGCGGCAGGCTGTTGTCGATTCAATGTGAGAAATCCACGGAGCCTGAGGCTGCTGGAGACTGGCTCAAAATTGGCTGAACGGATCTATGGACACTTGGTGACTCTTTTTTGCTTTTCTTTCTCTGACTGTAAGAGGTACTTCAGGCAATTTCTGCCAATGGGGAATCTGTCTGCCTTACAGCAATCAAAAGCAATTTCATGTAATATGATAGTTTTTATGACATGGCAATAAATTACAGTTGGAGCTGGATCTGGCAATGCAGATGTGGTCAGTAATGTGAACAGGAGCATTGTGCCAATGCTCAGCTTGACAGAGCTCGATGTTCTGCTACTAACCTGGACAGACTATGGTCTTTCAGGTAGGAAGTCCAGGATCCAGTTACAGAGTGGGGTTGAATCCCAGCGAGGACAACTTCTCCACCAGCCTCTGGGGAATGATCATATTAAACACTGAGCTGAAGTCTATAAACAGCAGTCTGGCGAATGAGGTCTCATTCTCCAGGTGGGCCAACATGGAGTAAAGTGACATGGTTACAGAATCATCTGTGGAATGGTTTCTTCTATGCACAAATTGAAATGGATCCAGCTACTCTGGGAGATGTGCTTTGATGCATTCCATCACCAGATGCTCAAATTATTTCATAATGGTGGAGGTCAGTGCCACAAGGCTGTAGTCATCGAGGCCTGTTATTGTCACCCTCTTGGGTACCGGGATGATGGTGGCTGTCTTGAACCCTGCAGGAACGATGGACTTCTACAGCGAGGAGTTGTCCTTCAGGACTTGACCAGTTATGTTGGGTGGGTTCACCTTGGATAGGGTTCTCCTCACCTTGGCTAAGCAGGGAGCTCATTCATCAGGGAGCACTGAGTTATCTTTGGTGTTATCCTGTTCTTCTCATCAAACTATGCATAGAAGGTGTTCAATCTGTCCAGAAGGGAGGCATCACTGTCCTTAATGCACAAGGTTAACTTGTGATCCGTTATAGTCTTGATCCCTTGCCACATGCACCTCATGTTACTGGTGTCATACAGCTGTCTGTGGATCTTTTTTGCGTACCCTTGCTTTGCCTTCCGGATTGCATGGGAGAGTTCAGCCCTGGCTAATCTTAGCGCCATCCTGAAGGCAGCATCATGAGCTCTGAGAAGGACTTGGACCTTAGCATCCAACCATGTTTTCTGGTTAGCTCTGGTTGTGAAGCATTTGATCTCAGTGTTATCCTCAAGGAGCTGATACAGCCAGTCATTGAGCTTGTATACTCTTCTATGTTTACGAGACCATTGAAGGTGGCTGCCTCTCTGAAACAGCTCCAGTCTGTGGTCTCAAACCAGTCTTCCAGTGCTGCTGTGCCCCACTGCCCTCCCCATCTCCTTCCAGCCACGTCCTAATCTCCTTGTGAATTGACCTAGTTTGCTTTGCAAGTGATCTATACATCGGGGTGAGCAGCACAGATGCATGATCCGAGTAACCAAGGCGGGGCGAGATGCAGCCTTTTAGGCACCAGACACATTGGTGTACACGGTCTTTCCATGGTGTACTCTCCTCTGGTTCACATGCTGGTGTTTTTAAATTAATTGTTTTATTCATTTTTTCCTATAATGATGCAATCAATCAGATACCCATATCCAATGATACAGAAAAAAGTTTTCTCCCCATCCCCCCTCCCACCCAAACGAAAAGGAAAAACACCTACCACTTAATATACAATAATATTAGCATACACAATCATTAATTGTTATTAAAAATTACTAATTAAGAGGAGTGGATAAGATAGAAGAGGTGGATATAAAATTATCCATAAAATCCATATATGGTTTCCAAATAAATACTATAAAAATTTTCAACTCGATTCCTTAAACTATACGTAATTTTTTCCAAAGGTATACAATTTTGCGTCTCATTATACCATCTACTTAATAACACTTCTCCATCATCCTTCCATGATATCGCTAGACATTTCTTTGCAGTTGCTATTGCAATTCTTAAATTTTTTTTGCTATTTGTCCAATTTCAATTTTATATCCTTTTCATAGATATCCCCAAGTAAAAATATTCTTGGATCCTTTGGCATCTTTATCTTCATAATTTGTCCTAATAATAAACTCAATTCATTCCAAAATCTTTCCACTTTTCCCCTATTTATTTCACACATCAAAAACACTTATTTGAATAATTAGGATTAAATCCATTTAACTTGTCTGGAGTATAATACAATTGATGAAGAAAATTATATTGAACCATTTGATAGCTAACATTTACTGTCATAACATAACACTTTCATAAATAATTTTGACCAAACCTCCTCCTGAATTTGATATTTAAATCTTTCTCCCATTGCATTTTTGATTTATATAAATCTTTTGTATTTGTAATCTCTTGTAATTTTATATACATATTAGTAATAACTTTCTTAACAACAAATGTATCTGTTATTATATCTTCGAATTGACTTTGTTTAGGGAGTCTCAAATCTGCTCCCAGTCTCTTTCTCAAATACATTTTTAATTGATAATATGCAAAAATTGTATTATTATGTCTATTATATATTATCTTTTAATCGATCTTTTAAAAGTTACGAAAAAATACTAAAAAAATCTTTTATTCTCTGTATACCTTTACTATACCAATTGTCAAATAAAGAATTATTCAAAGTAAAATGAAGAAGTTGATTTTGTTTTAACATATGAATTCTATTCCATATGTTTAAAATATGTTTCAATATGGAAAAAGTGACTCACTATTCCATTTATACAAAATTAACTCCTTTCACCAATTTTATTTATTTCTATGTGAACCCAAGCTGGTTTTTCATTCCATTGATAACAGGAGGACAAAAACCTCAATTGAGCTACTTTAAAATAATTCTTAAAATTTGGTAGTCTTAGTCCACCCTGATCAAATTTCCACATTATTTTTTCTCAACCAATTCTTGACATCTTACCTTCCCAAAAAAATTAATGTATCATTTTATTCAGGTTTCAAAAAAAAAAAAAAATTCTGGTACTTGAATGGGCAATGATATTGGAAACAAATCTTGCATTCTTGGAAAAATATTCATTTGACCTAAAAAATAATTATCTAGTAAAATTTTTATCTGTTGCCTCAAAACAAAAATCACAAAATTCCCTTTCTTTCAACAAAATAGTATTTAACCTCCATCCTTTATTCTTCTTCCAATAAAATAGACAAATTAAAGGTGGATCTGATAAAACCCATGCTTGATATTTCACTCTTTGAACTCTATGTTGAAGTTGTGCAGAAAATAAAAACATATCTATCTGCGAATGTTTTAAATCAAAAAGAATAAAAAGAATTATCTCTTTCATTTGGGTGGATTTTTCGTCATATATCCACTAAATCCATATCTTTCATCAAATGGTTATCATTTTTTCTACCTTATTTTTCATCATTCTATCTCCCGATCTATCCAATTTAGGGTCTAAAGCAAAATTAAAATCCCCTCCCAATATAACTTTTCCCTTGGCACTTGATAAATTCATAAACACATCTTGCATAAATTTGCCATCATCTACATGTGGTGCACATACATTCATTAAGGTCCATTGTTCAGAATAAATCTGACAATTCACCATAACATATCTCCCCGTTATATCTATATTAATATCCAGTATTTTAACTGGTAAACTTTTATTAATTAATATTACTGTACCTCTAGCCTTAGAATTAAAAGATGATGCTATTACTGTTCCTACCCAATTTCTTAATATTCTTTTTCTGTCTAATGTGTTTCCTGTAAAAAAGCTGTGTCCGTTTTAATTTTTTCCACATAACCTAATAATTTTTCCTGCTTTATTTGATTCTGAATCCCATTAATATTAATACTAATAAAATTCAATTTATGAACCATCTAAACCAGGGGTGTCAAACTCAAATTCACGGAGGGCCAAAATTAAAAACTTGCACTAAGTCGAGGGCCGAACTAAATATTTATTGAAAATTTTCAACAACATCTGCATGTTTTCTCTTCTTTCAACATATGTAATGTTAAACTTTTTCTTTTTAAAATAAATGTTTAATAATAGTTTTGGATAAACTCTTTCCAGAAGCATTAACAAATGAGAAATAAATTATTCAATAAATAATATTTCTCTATAGAGGATTTGTCAAATGTTGCTAGTGTGCTGTCGAATAGAAAAATCTGAGGGCTATTGAGAATGTGGGAGAATAACATGATTCCTGAAACAATCAAATGGGTGACTGATTGTGGGCATGAACTCTAGCAGGGTTATTTGCCATGCCCTTTTTCCATTGGTACAGATATCCTTTGATTTACACACTTTTCAAGTTTTATGCCTAATGAGCTTGTATCCAGGTGCAGGTCCATTTTTAACCAGGAATATATTTATCACTGTGACATGAAACTATTGGAAGATCGTTTTATCCTTAGATTAAAGTTCATAATACTTACTCAGACCTGTGTGCGGGAGGGCGGGGTTTGCGGGCGATCGGGTTGGACAACGACAGAGCGGAGGCATCGGCTCTTGCTGCAGGGCGACATCTCGGCGGATCAGCGGCCCTGTCACCGTAAGTTGCGGGTCGGCCTGCGGCAGGGAGGGGGAGTGGGCAATGGTCCTGGCGAGGTCAGGCCCCCCCTGAGTTTCTGCCGGACCCCCCTTGACCTGCTGAGTTTCTGCCAGACCCCCCTTGACCTTCTGAGTTTCTCCTGGACCGCTCCCCCTTGACCTGCTGAGTTTCTCTTGGACCCCCCTTTGACCTGCTGAGTTTCTCCCGGATCCCCTTTTGACCTGCTGAGTTTCTCCCGGATCCCCCTTTGACTTGCTGAGTTTCTCCCGGATCCCCCTTTGACCTGCTGAGTTTCTCCCGGACCTCCCTTGACCTGCTGAGTTTCTCCCGGACCTCCCTTGACCTGCTGAGTTTCTCCCGGACCTCCCTTGACCTGCTGAGTTTCTCCCGGACCTCCCTTGACATGCTGAGTTTCTCCCGGACCCCCCTTGACCTGCTGAGTTTCTCCCGAACCCCCCTTGACCTGCTGAGTTTCTCCCGGACCCCCTTTTCTTTCCGTGCCGGTGTCCCAGGACCTTTCCAGGGCAGTCTCCGCGCTCAGGACTGCGCTGGGATCCCGGTCAGCGGTGGAGGAGCAGATGAGCGCGGCTAATCCTGATCCAGCCCACGCCACTCCCGAGATTGGCGGGGGGTTCCACCCTACCTGCCTGACCAGCCTCACTCTCCACGTGTACTCCGGGCACCCACCGCTGCTCCGGTGGGAAAGCGCAGGGCGGCCGGCGCCCCCATCGCCCGGCGGGGAGCCCCAATCTTCCCTCCGGCGTCCCGACTCCATCTGCAGCTCCAAGAAACGCTGTGCCACTGGGGTTCCGGGCGCTGGGAAGCAGCCTTGGCTTCCCCTGACACCGGCCAGGCCGCGCTGCGGTGTGGGGTTGGGCGGGGGGACACGACAGCGTGTTTATAAAACCACCCACCACTACTTTTCAAGGACCAGGATTTTTCTCTCTCTCTCTCTCTCTCACCCTGGGACACAGCGGTTACTGTGCATGCGCTATACTGGCGCGACGGCCAGCGGGCCACCTCTAATACATTTTTGATATGATCTTGAGGGCCAAATATAATTATATCGTGGGCCAAATTTGGCCCGCGGGCCAGAGTTTGACATGTGTGATCTAAGCTCTCAAAATCCAATAACCATCCAACTTTTCATCTCCACTCCTCCTACATCCAAAATACTAATTAAAAATTTCATAATACAATTATTAAATTTAGGTGTTTTGAGAAAAAATGAAACGAAGAACAGAAATCCAACCTCACCCCTTCCCGGCGCATGTTATTAACAGTGCGTCTTTATACCCCTGATCTATAGGAGTTGTGATCGAAAACTACACCTGCCCATGAGATTCCGCGGTGGCCAGGTTTATACTCTCACCTAACTCCCCCGAAAATATACTATCTCTTTTGCCTCAAATCTTCTCAAACTTACAAAGATCAATTTATTTTTCTTTTAAACACAGATCTATCAGGTACAAACCATCATCTCTTAAATTCTCTCTCCTCCTCAAACTTGTATCATTTCATTATACATCCCCAACTGCAATCTTTCCACTTCCTCTCCCTCTTCAAATTTCTCCCAGTTCTTGTCTCATTTTCTCAGGCAACGAAACTGCAAATACTTTCACTTCATTGGGTTCCGTAAAAAATCTATTTTTACCCTCAGGAACAAAAACTTTCAACACTGCTGGGTTCCTTAAAACAAAAGTGTAACTCTTTATCATAGCACATTTTTAAACAGCATTAAATTCTTTTTTTTCCAACAAAAAAAACTTATATCAGGGTAAATCAAAGGCAATTGTCTCTCCTTCGCTTGCTTCGCAGCCAGCGCCAAGATCTTCAAACATGGTTTCTGATCTGGCTGCGATTAAGTCATAATGCTCAATGAGTTCTTTCAATCTCAATATCTCCTTGAAATTCAGTTACCCCCAAAGTTTGCAGAATCCAACGCTGTAAAAAATCTCTTCCTAGCTTGCCCTTCGTCACCTTCCTCAAGTCCAACAATTTTTATATTATTTCTTCTACAAAAAATTTCTAATGTATCCTTTTTTTAGTTAATTATTCTTTAGTTTCAGCCACCTCAGCCTGAACTTACTTTATTTTTTCTTTAACATGCTGAATTTCAAATTCATTACCTTTAATTTTCAAATTTTTGTTCCATTTGAGATATCATTCTCCACCTTCTTCTTAGAACCCTTATTTTCAATTATATCCTCATTACATTTTAACAATGGAAGCATTGTTAACTGAAACAAAGTTTGCTGGAAAGAATCCATAAACTTCTTCATTTCAATTGTCTTTTGGCCAAAACTCTGTTCAACACACATTTCTTCTTCTTCCTGCTCCTCCTCTTATTGATCATTGGAGCTGGAGGCTTCTTGAGCTTTTTTAAAAAATTGCCTCCTTTTTTTGTGCTCTGTGCATGCACGAGTAGTCACGAATGTGCAGTGTCACTTCATCCGTGGCAGTCGGGCATTGTCGGGGGAGACCTTGTACAGTGATGTCCAAGGTCTCCCCACCTCCAGGTCTGTCCATGGGCACTTGCCTTCTGGAGGGCACCAGGATCCTTTTTCGAGGTCGGCCTCTCCTTTATCAGCTACTTTTTCTTGTTCAAGTTCTTGAAAAGTAACAGTCAGTTTATCTTTGTTAGGAGGCATTGTTTATTGTGCTAAAGGCCTTCTGATAGCTTTCTCTTTTTTTTTTTGCAGACAGTTCAGGCTTCTTAGCTCTTTTATAAAACTTTTCAGAGAGAGTAGAAAATTCAAGTCTAGCCCAACGTCATCAAATGGCAGCCCCCCCCCCCCCCCCCCGCCGCCTGCCCTTCACATGCTGTTGAAACTGTAGTAAGGCCATTTTCAGGTTGGGTTGATTGAAATCACCAACAACAATCATGACACCGTCAGGGTGTGAAGAATGAGGCTTCGCAGATGACACTGTGAAGCTCCTTCAGAGTTTCACCCTCATTAGCCGAATGTGGAATGAAGACTATGGCAATCAGTGCGGCCAAACTTCCCTGGGCAGGTAGAAGGGTCTGCATATCACCAGCAGAATGTCTTCACAAAAGAGATATTGGTGCACAAATTCTTGTTGATGTAAATGCAGTCCCCCTCGCCAAGTCTTGTCAGAAGCAGCAGCATCTCCGTCTGCCCTTAAGGAAATAAGGCCATCCAGCTGGATCACCGCATCTGGAATGGAGTCGTGGAGCCACATTTCTGTAATCGCCACAGTACAGCAGTCTTGCAGTTCTCTCTAGTTCAGATGCAGCCTCAGGTAATCCTTTCTTCTCAAGTGTCCTTAAATTTGAGAGTAAGACTGTCAGGAGCGCAGGTCTGAAAGGTTAACTCTCAGTCTAACCTTGATGCAGGCCCATTTTTCATGCTTCTACCTTCTCCAGCAGTGCTTCTGATGGCCTCCCAGCATATCCCATAATCTGCTCCGCGGTTTGTAGCAATCTGTGTTCTCTGCTTTAGTAGGTTTAAAAAACGCACAGAATCTTACCAATCTGATCCGGCTCATGTTTTGTATTTTGATGAGTGTTTCCTGATCATGGGAACAATATTGAGGGTTGGAGATTTCACCATTGTGAGGTGAAGTGGCCGCTGCAACATCATACACCATCATCATGTAGATATTAGTGTTATAACTGTTCTGGAAATAGCTTGGTTAGAGGCAATATTAGCTTTGATATGCATCTTTGGTCAAACAACCAGGACATTGTTTGGTTCCAAAACTTTTCTGCATCAAGGGATCTCGCCATAAATTATTAACACAGGTGCAACGAGCCCAGAAGACCCATAAATTCAGCAGCAATAGATATTCACCAAGACAAATGGTTACTTATCAAAAGTTGTTTTTAATTAACTTTAAATGTGAAAACAGGATCACACTTTAACTTATTGCTATTTGCTTAACTAACCTAACTTAACCCCCATCTAATTCTAAGCGCACATGTAATGTGTGTCTATATATATTATATTTCTTCTTTGACTTGGCTTCGCGGACGAAGATTTATGGAGGGGTAAATGTTCACGTCAGCTGCAGGCTCGTTTGTGGCTGACAAGTCCGATGCGGGACAGGCAGACACGGTTGCAGCAGTTGCAAGGGAAAATTTGTTGGTTGGGGTTGGGTGTTGGGTTTTTCCTCCTTTGTCTTTTGTCAGTGAGGTGGGCTCTGCGGTCTTCTTCAAAGGAGGTTGCTGTATCAGAAAAATTCTTTTGTTCAGTCCAATCTCATTTCTCATTCCTCCAAGTTCACTGGTTGTGGGCAATTCTTATACTGTGCACAGAATTTAACATTGATAAAGTTCACCAGGCTTTGGTGCTTGAAAGGTAAATGGGTACTGCTCAGGAAAGTTCTTGTCTGTTTTGAGAGAGAGATTTATTGTTCCAGGACCTCCACAACTGATTCCTTTTTAATCATCCAGTGTCTTGCTGACGAAACTTGCCCCATCAAGGTTTTCAAGATGATAACCTCCTTCTTTCAGGCCACCACAGAGTTCCTTTTTGTTTCTCTTATTCCAAATGAAACATTAGACAACCAGTCCTCTCTTCTTGCATGAACCACAAGGGCTTTGACTAGGCCGAACCAAAAATTCACAACCCATCTTCCAAATGGGGTTTTCCACAAGCTTGCCAGCTTGTCCTGTTCCAGTCCCAGCTGCTGTTGCTGACTGTAACACTGTAGAAATGATATGTGCGTGTGTCTCTCTTTCACACACAGAGACTCTCTCTGCTTGCAAAACCACATGACCCTCTTAGAACAGCTTCAGACAATCTGCAGCTCCGACAAGCTCTTCCATCCCTTTCCTTTTTGTGAACAACAATCCATTAGTGAAGTCTCTTAGGCACTCTCCAAAGCTCTTGCAAAGGCTGTGAGGCCCTGACATGTCTAGCATTAGCAGAACTCCAGTATTTCAAATAAGATCTGTTTTAAAGTGTTTGTATGTGGAAGGCTGGCGGCAAAATTCTGCATGCCAAACTGCATGAGTTTTTCAAGCTCTGCTGGGACCAAGGAAAACTGCCTCAGGACCTTCGTGATGCCATCATCATCACCCTGTACAAAAACAAAGGCGAGAAATCAGACTGCTCAAACTACAGGGGAATCACGCTGCTCTCTATTGCAGGCAAAATCTTCGCTAGGATTCTCCTAAATAGAATAATACCTAGTGTCGCCGAGAATGTTCTCCCAGAATCACAGTGCGGCATTCGCGCAAACAGAGGAACTACTGACATGGTCTTTACCCTCAGACAGCTCCAAGAAAAGTGCAGAGAACAAAACAAAGGACTCTACATCACCTTTGTTGACCTCACCAAAGCCTTCGACACCGTGAGCAGGAAAGATCTTTGGCAAATACTAGAACGCCTCTGATGCCCCCCAAAGTTCCTCAACATGGTTATCCAACTGCACAAAAACCAATAAGGTCGGGTCAGATACAGCAATGAGCTCTCTGAACCCTTCTCCATTAACAATGGCGAGAAGCAAGGCTGCGTTCTCGCACCAACCCTCTTTTCAATCTTCTTCAGCATGATGCTGAACCAAGCCACGAAAGACCTCAACAATGAAGACGCTGTTTACATCCGGAACCGCACGGATGGCAGTCTCTTCAATCTGAGGCGCCTGCAAGCTCACACCAAGACACAAGAGCAACTTGTCCGTGAACTACTCTTTGCAGATGATGCCACTTTAGTTGCCCATTCAGAGCCAGCTCTTCAGCGCTTGACGTCCTGTTTTGCGGAAACTGCCAAAATGTTTGGCCTGGAAGTCAGCCTGAAGAAAACTGAGGTCCTCCATCAGCCAGCTCCCCACCATGACTACCAGCCCCCCCACATCTCCATCGGGCACACAAAACTCAAAACGGTCAACCAGTTTACCTATCTCGGCTGCACCATTTCATCGGATGCAAGGATTAACAAAGAGATAGACAACAGACTCGCCAAGGCAAGTAGCGCCTTTGGAAGACTACACAAGAGAGTCTGGAAAAACAACCAACTGAAAAACCTCACAAAGATTAGCGTATACAGAGCCGTTGTCATACCCACACTCCTGTTCGGCTCCGAATCATGGGTCCTCTACTGGCATCACCTACGGCTCCTAGAATGCTTCCACCAGCGTTGTCTCCGCTCCATCCTCAACTTTCATTGGAGCGACTTCATCCCCAACATCGAAGTACTCGAGATGGCAGAGGCCGACAGCATCGAATCCACGCTGCTGAAGATCCAACTGCGCTGGGTAGGTCACGTCTCCAGAATGGAGGACCATCGCCTTCCCAAGATCGTGTTATATGGCGAGCTCTCCACTGGCCACCGTGACAGAGGTGCACCAAAGAAGAGGTACAAGGACTGCCTAAAGAAATCTCTTGGTGCCTGCCACATTGACCACCGCCAGTGGGCTGATATCGCCTCAAACCATGCATCTTGGAGTTCGGCAGGCAGCAACCTCCTTTGAAGAAGACCGCAGAGCCCACCTCACTGACAAAAGACAAAGGAGGAAAAACCCAACACCCAACCCACCAATTTTCCCCTGCAACCGTGTCGGCCTGACCCACATCGGACTTGTCAGCCACAAACGAGCCTGCAGCTGACGTGGACAGTTACCCCTCCATAAATCTTCGTCCGCGAAGCCAAGCCAAAGACTAAGTAACTTTTCCCAATTTATCTCCCAAAAATATATCAATATACTCTGTCACACGAGGAATTTAATTTCCTGTAGACTGATTTTAATGCCAAGATCAACTAACCACTCAGCACTTCTGCCAAAATATGGTCACAAGTGCTTTAGTCTTGTCTTTGTCATTAATACTTTGTCACTAAGGAGAGAAAGCTTCTCGAGGCTGCTTCTTTCTAGTGCTGTCTTATTGTCCACCATTGTGAATAACTAGATATGGCAGGACTACAGAGCTGGTAGAAGGAGAATTTAGCTGTTTATTGCTTACAATTATTGTTTTCAGCACAGCAATTCTATGTTGCAATATCGCCAAAAAAAAATGACATACCAACTTGGCAAAGCCCCGATGCTGGTCATACTTGGTATTTAACCAAGCTTAATTGTTTGCTTTGATAGAAATAGTAAAGCAAGGTTTGTGCCAGGCTATACTACTGATTGTGGTGGGACACCTTTTTCCTGCTGCTTAGGATCCACAGCTCTTTATGGATGTCCAGTGGACATCAAAGATCTGTTCCATGTACAATTTGAGTATGAAAGAACATGATATTTGGGTGGATTTGGGATAGGGAATGTCCTCAGAATTTAAAAAATGTTCATGGCGGAGAAAAATTGAATCATGAACTCAGGACTATTTTATCCTAAGCCATCATATTTCTCCAGTTAATACTGACAACTTCCACAGCTATACCCTCTTCCCTGGAAGATACTGCCATATTTGCCTTTGGTAGGACTGCTCTGCAAGTGGGATTGTATTGGAATCTGGCCTACTGTTGTAAGGTATTAGTCCATGAATACAATTAGATCAGACTGCTGTTTAACTCACCTGCAGGATAACTTTCCCAATTCATCTTCTGTCCACGCTAATACAAAGAGATATTGCCAACACTATCACAGCTTTGCTACATCCAGTTCAGTACACAAATCAATAATAGGCAATGCATCTGGTGTTATCCTTTTCCTGTGTTAATGTAATAATTAAGACCATTTCACAAGATAGTTAACCACATAACCAGTCAAGCCAAAGCAGAGTAAAGGACACAATTCTAGATTCTTAAATTCACAGATATCCCATTCTCCTTATTACTGCACGCCTGCGTATTACCAGTCAGACAATTTAACTACTGCAACACCATTTGTACCTTTCAATGAAAATTAATCACAGGC
Source organism: Narcine bancroftii (assembly GCF_036971445.1). Classification (NCBI taxonomy): domain Eukaryota; kingdom Metazoa; phylum Chordata; class Chondrichthyes; order Torpediniformes; family Narcinidae; genus Narcine; species Narcine bancroftii. The sequence continues at coordinate 202,642,923 of NC_091474.1, read as the reverse complement.
GGGGGTGGGGGGCAACTCTTTAAAAAAAAAATGATGCGGTTAGGACATGTAAAAAATTTGAACATAGAAACTCAATTTTAATTTTCCATTTCAAGTTAATCTTGAAGGCTTCCATCCAGTAGCTATTCTTATAACTCAATGATACAAATACTTGGGTGATATATATATACCATACTTTAGTTTATAAGTTTAGGATTCAGTTGCTATATTTTTATGTTTACTCATCTTTCATTAAAATACTTAATCTTTATGCTGTTGTATTCCTGATGTAATTTTTTTTTCCAGTATGTTTATATTGGGCAACCTCACCAGGCTTTGAGGAGAAACAAATCACTGAGTTTCGAAGACTTGTTGGCATCCTTGTGAATTCTTTTCATTGGCAAATTCCAAGAAAACTAGTTTAAAAAATTAAGTTTTCTCAAGTTTTGCATTAGTTATAATTTATGCAGTATGGTAACAGGCCTTTTCTGAGCCATGAACCCTCGCCACCCAAATAGACCCATGTGACCAATTAAGCCACGATCCCCGTACATCATTGGTACATGGGAGGAAACTGGAGCACCTGGAAGAAATTCATGTGGACAAGGAGAGAACATACAAACTCCTTACAGAAGATTTGAACTCAGGTTGCTGGTGCTGTAATAACATTGCACTAACTGCTACACTAACCGTGCCACCCTTAAGTGCTTCATAGCAGTTTAGAAATTAACAATGGTTCAGGAAAACAGTGCAACTACAGACTAGGTCTATCAAACCCAACTAGTTAATAAAAGGTAGTTTTGATGATGCAATTTAAAATAATAATACTTAAACATTGATACAGATAATGAAATGTTTAAGCCAGAAACTTGGGACAATGGTAAGTCTTAAGGATTGGCTCAAAGGAGGAGGATATAGAGATTAAGAGCTTGAAGAGAGAAAATATCAGAAATGAAGCATCTTAAAAATGATGTATAAAAATCATTGCAAGAATGCCAAAATGGAGAAGCTTTGCACTGATGGGGATGTCTGCATTAATAGGGAAATTTGATAACAGCCAGGGATCTGAAAACAACAAGAAGAATTCTGCTAGATTGAAAAGCAATTCAGGTCAAGTACAAATATGACAAATGAGGTAAAGCAAGCATCAAACTTCCAATTATAATTGTAGCCTGGATTTCTGAAAAATGCCAATTCACTCACTTATTTGCTAAAATTTGGATGCATTTTTCTTGTTGTAAATTACTGAAATTTGAATAAAACAATCCAACGAACCTACATCAAAATAATAGCACACCTTTCTCTCTCCTCTTGTTCTCTTTTCTCCTCTTCCTCTCGATCTCTCTGTTCCCGTGCTATTCGCCGTTTCTCAGTCAGTAGCCTTGTGGCCTCTGCTGCATCGGTGGTACCTGCCGTGACCTTGCCAGGAGTAGCAGAGAGCATGATTGGAACACTTTCTATACAAATGGGGGAAAAAAAGAATTTTGATGCAAATTTTAAAATGCAAGTAGTGAAAAAATAGATTTTAAAAACATTCATTTCCAAATGGAACATGATTTTCCAATGATCAAAAACATCAGAACTGGGGTTAGGTCATACCTGCTCAAGAACACTTTCTCACTTCACACCCCTTGAAAATATTCAGATATCTGGTATTCAAGACACAGATTCATAACATTTCAATGTTATGATTCTGCCTTTGTACCTCTGGGATGTAGAAGTCCAGAGTCTTGGCCCTTGAAGGAAAGATTCCTCATCGCCTCAAATGTGTGTACCTTGTTCAGAAAGTGTGCCTCCTTGTTCTGGATATCCCTCAGGATGGAAACACCCACTCACCATCCACCCAACCAATCCCCCCCCCACCAAGAATCCTGTCTCAATAAGATCTCTTCTTATTCATCTAACCTCAATATAGGCTCAACCAACTCAACCTTTCTTCATACCTCAATCCCATTATCCAAGTAAATAATTTTCTCAGTACTCCCAGCAATGCAAGTTTGTCATCTTTTAAATATGGAAAATTACACAGTATAGTGTAAATGCAGTGGGGCCAAGCAGCAACCAGTAAAACTGTACGAAACTGCCATACTTTTATTCTTCATAGCCCCTACAACAAAGGTCAAAATTATCCACGTGTTGTAATTACACCTTTAATTGGACACAAACAATCTTGCTGAGCCTGTACACTCATGTCAAGAAGCAAAACATCGATACCTCAACCCAATGGCATGAACATAGAAACCAGATCCCTTGTGTTTTCCTCCCATATATACTCATTTGTCTGCTTAGTTTTGTTCTCCATTTGTTCACCTTCCCCATTCACATCCTCACTGGTTTATATCTGCCCATTATTCCCTCCCATATCTGATTCCACCAATCACCTATGAACCTCCATTCACACTGTTCAACGTATTGCTATCTTTCCTGTTCCATCTCAATCCTGATGCAGGGTCTTGACCCAAAATGTCAACTTGTACTGTTTGCATCCAGATGCTGCTTGACACAAAGTTTTTCTGCATTGTTTCAATTCATCTTGAGACATTATAATATAATTATTGAGAGATTGAGGATAAGTTTCTTGGTAAATTGCATCATTAAACTCTGGTTTTACATTAGCATTTTGAAAAGACATCAGCTGTTTACCATCAAATGCAAGATATTGCATATTTACCTGCATCCTCTTGAGGTTTTGGACTCACCACTTCTTGGTCTTGTATTTCACACTTGAATCCCATCATTGGATGAACATTTCCAGGTGAAGGTGGTCCCTGAATTGATGAATTCTTTACTGAGCCAGATGGTGAAATAATCAATTTTGGATTCACCACAGAAGTGTTTTTTGGTGATAATCTATGATAAGCAAAAGTAAAAACTGTTCAGATGAAACAAGGTGAAGTCACTCATTTCAAAACCCAAAATGCCAACCACAATTTTACCAACCTCCAAAATATTCCCACATTTTGTTCTCAAGTTTAATAATTTTGCAGTGTCATGCAAATTTTGATATTTTGCAACTGTATAATAACAAAGCTGTTGCAGTTAAAATAATAAAGGTGCACTTTCCTTACCGAATAATGGATGGCACTGGCAACTTATATTTTGCATTCAAAGGGGAATATGACCTCTTTGCTGTGGCATTTGTAGCATGAGTTACAACTGCATTCTTTTCCCTTTCATTTTCTCTCTCTTTTTCTCTTTTATCCATCTAAGATAAATAAAAATTATTTCAAGACAAAAATATTACCATTAATTATCCCCATTGAAAGGTATTTCAATATTAAAACAGACAAAATAAAAATTTGCATACATTCACTACTAATGTAACATGTTAGCAAAATAATGCCTACATCAGTAACATTGCTCTAATGGCACCACAGGGAAAACACCTCCCATTTGAGAAAGAGAAGCAGAAGAGACGATCCACAAGACAGTGTCCATGGTGCTGGACGTGTTAGATGCTCTGAAGCTGAAGATCACACAGGTGACAAGCTGTTGGTGACTTGAGGCAAGAAATCCACACAGGGTGTGGGCGACTGTGGTTAGGAAATTCGCACCAGGCTGCAGACTGCTGGAGACTGGTTTGAGACTGGCTGAAGGGGTATCAAGTATCAGATGTGAGTGTGTGCTGAGGCCTTCCTGATCGTGTCGGAGATTTGGATCTGGAGCTCAGGTTGCTGATGGTTTGGATTAAGGCTGTGTGGATGCGGAGGCTACAAGAGCGCTGTACACAAATCCATAGACACTCAGTTACTGGGGGACTCTCTTTTGCTTCTCTTTCTCTGACTGTAAGGGGTGCCAGGCAATTTCTGCTGATGGCAAATCCATTGTCTGACTCACTAAAGGAAATTTCGTGTAATATGACATTCTCTGCATGACAATAAAAGAACCTTGAAAAACCGCTCCAAGTACTATTTATTTTTATTGCACTATTTGATGTATGGGCTTGCATGCTGGGCTAGCACACAAAACTTTTAACTGCATCTTTATAAGTGTGACAATAAAAAAAAATTCATTATTAGAGTTCCACAGCATTGAAACAGACCCACTGACCCAACTTGTTCATGTTGAAACAAGTTTGTTCCATTTGCCTGCATTCAGCCCATATCCCTCTAAATCTTTCCTATCCATGTACCTGTTTAAGCATCTTCTGTACATCACAATTGACCTCTCTTCTATCACTTCCTCTAGCAGCTTATTCCATATACCACCCCATCTATATGAATGTGTCCCTCTCGTCCCTTTCAACTCTTTCCCCTCTTTCCTATGCCTGTTTGTTTTAGATTCTGTTATCTTGGGAAAAATCTATCCAAGGTCCTTTTCTCAACCTTTTAAATCCCAAGGGGAAAAAAATCCCAGAATATCCAACCTCTTCTTATAATTCAAGCCTACCAGTCCTGCTAACATTCTTGAGTCTTTTCAACACCCTTTCCATCTTAATATCTTTCCTATAACTAATTGACCAAAACTGTGCACAATACTCCAAGTGCAATCTCACCAACATCTTGTGCAGTTGAATGCGCTGGCATTCAGTGCCACGACTGATGAACTCAAGTGCACCTAGTCTACCCATTTCCACTTTCATGGATTTATGTATCTGTATTCCAAGTATTTTTGTTCTGTAACACTTCCCAGAGCCATGCCATTTACTATGCAAGTCCTCCCATAGTTTAACCTGCCAAACTGTAACACCTCACATTTGTTTGAGTTAAATTCCATCTGCCATTCCTTGACCATTTTCTGAGTTCCTCTAGATTCTCATGTAATCTTAGATAATCATCAATCCACTATACTGTTAATTTTGGTGACATCCACAAGTTTGTTAAAACCATGCGAATTACATTATCATCTATGTTAATGATTAAGTAACAAATAGCAGTGGATCCAGCACTGATCTCTGCAGCACACCACAGGCCTCCAATTTGAGCAAGAACCTTTCACTACCACTTGGTCTTCTACCATCAAGTCAATTCGATATCTTATTGGCCACCTCATGCAATGAATCCCATGCAATCTGACCTTTTCAACCGGTTTACAATGAGGGACGTTGTTGAAGGCCTTGCGAAACCTGGCTTAAAAATTTTTTGGTTCAAAAAAATTCAACCCACACAAAAGCTATAGGGATTATTCCTAATCAGTCCTTGTCTTTCCATTTAGATCCTGTCTCTCAGATTCCCTTCCTCTAATTTACCCATGACTGAAGCTCAACAGCCTGGCTTATCCTTACAGCCTTTCAATAAAAACACAACATTAGCCACTTGTGCTTCGTGGGGATTTAAATCTCTCTGCCAGGGCAACCATAATTTTTCTACAGCTTCACATAACTTCTTGGGATATTTGTTCAAACAACAAGGATTTATCTATCTTTATTCATTTTAAAACCTCCAGCACCTCCTCTTCTGTAATGCAAATTCCCTTCAAAACAATGGTTTACTTCCTAAAGTTCCCTCATCTCCAAGGCGAATACAGGAGAAAATTACTAATTTGAGGCCTCTCTGATTTTCTGAGGCCCTGAACATAGATGAAGTTGTTAATCTTCTGCAGACTGTATTCTTTCGCTAGTTACTCTTACGCTTTTAAAATACTTTTAGAATATCTTTGCATTCTTCTTAGCCTCAACTGCCAGACCTATTCCATCTTCCTCAAGTGAACTCCTACAGCCTGCATGCAGCTCATGGCGCCCTGAAACCTTGTTAGAACGCGATTTGTTAATCTGCGACTTGCTTGTAGCGTGGGTGTCTGTGGACCCCTAAACTTTGCAAATTTTGAAAGATAGATGGATGAAAAAAAGGATGGGTTTGACAGATTATTGATATGCATTTTATAAATTAAATACTTAACTTATTTTTTAATAGATGTGTTTGACTGACATTTTGTATATTTACAGCTTGAATTTAGTTTCTTTGAAGGTGTTAATCTGCATAAATTACCTCCATTATCACGAATCGATTTACTTCTCACCTATATAACACCGTGCTTGATCAAACCGCATTAATTATGTTCTTTTGTTTGGCTCATCTTGTGAAAATTTAACTGCAAGTATGATTAAGAATCAATATATAAAGCCCTGGTGTTGGAAGTCACATCATCAATTGCTCAGAATCTCATCAGCGCTACAGCACTTCAAAAGACGACGTAAAATAAGTTGATTAAAATTCAGAATACCAATATTAAAAGAATGCGCTTGCTTTCTTTCATTGAAATTGTTAGTAGCGGATCCTTCGAAAACTGGTAATATTTGGGTTTGATTATCCGCAGGCACTCTGACATATATGCATCTGTTCCGTGACTCGGCTGTCACGCGGTATGAAACCTTAGACCCCAACTGTCGTGTTCTAATGAGGTTATACTGTCTTTGCTGGACTTCTGTCTTTCACAAACACATCCCTCATTTCTCTTGAGCAAATTCTCTGGCCAGCCAGGGTTGAGAGAGTGCAAGAGAGAATGAGAGACAACCTAGAGAGAAACAAGTTAGGCACATGGAGAAGCTTGAACTGTTAAAAAAAAAGACCATCTGTATGGTTTTGCAAAAGCAGATCACATTTTGCAAAGTTGATTGAATTTTTTTTGATGGTGTGATAGAGATAGTTGAAGGAATTACAGCAGATGTTGCAGATGACCGAAAAATCAATTATAAAATTATACATTACAACTCAAATTATCCAAAATGGTCAGGACCGGGCCTATTTTGGATAAACTTTTTTTTTTCCCCAGAGAACTGGTGTTTTTTAAAAAACAGCCCAGTAGCAACAGCAAATCAATTGTAAGTGTTTTTTTCTTTGGCTTGGCTTCGCGGACGAAGATTTATGGAGGGGTAATGTCCACATCAGCTGCAGGCTCGTTTGTGGCTGACAAGTCCGATGCGGGACAGGCAAACACGGTTGCAGTGGTTGCAAGTGAAAATTGGTTGGTTGGGTTGGGTGTTGGGTTTTTCCTCCTTTGTCTTTTGTCAGTGAGGTGGGCTCTGCGGTCTTCTTCCAAGGAGGTTGCTGCCCGCCGAACTGTGAGGTGCCAAGATGCACGGTTTGAGGTGATATCAGCCCACTGGCGGTGGTCAATGTGGCAGGCACCAAAAGATTTCTTTAGGCAGTCCTTGTACCTCTTCTTTGGTGCACCTCTGTCACGGTGGCCAGTGGAGAGCTCGCCATATAACACGATCTTGGGAAGGCGATGGTCCTCCATTCTGGAGACGTGACCTACCCAGCGCAGTTTGATCTTCAGCAGCATGGATTTGATGCTCTCGGCCTCTGCCATCTCAAGTACTTCGAGGTTGGAGATGAAGTTGCTCCAATGAATGTTGAGGATGGAGCAGAGACAATGCTGGTGGAAGCGTTCTAGGAGCCGTAGGTGATGCCGGTAGAGGACCCATGATTCGGAGCCGAACAGGAGTGTGGGTATGACAACGGCTCTGTATACGCTAATCTTTGTGAGGTTTTTCAGTTGGTTGTTTTTCCAGACTCTTTTGTGTAGTCTTCCAAAGGCACTATTTGCCTTGGCGAGTCTGTTGTCTATCTCGTTGTCGATCCTTGCATCCGATGAAATGGTGCAGCCGAGATAGATAAACTGGTTGACCGTTTTGAGTTTTGTGTGCCCGATGGAGATGTGGGGGGGCTGGTAGTCATGGTGGGGAGTTGGCTGATGGAGGACCTCAGTTTTCTTCAGGCTGACTTGTAAGTGTTTAAACAACAACAAACAACAAGGTAAGCATTTTTAAGCATTAAAATAATGTTTAATTCTCACCAAAAAAAAAGCTGGCCATTGCCAATCACAGATACCTCCCCACAGAGGCCCTGCTCATGCTGGGAGCCCAAGGTCCACTGCTGCGTCCACTGCTGCCTCCACTGGGAGGCTGGCATCCTCGGTCAATTCCAAAAATATTTTGGATAAATGAGTATTTCTTATTTGTTTTGAATATCCTTATTTTGGAGAATCCAATTTCAGATAATCGGAGTTCTACTGTAGGATTCCATTTAATGACTGAATCTGCAAAATCTGAGCCTCACTCAACAACCCACTAGGGAATTGGATCCTTGATTTCCTCACTTCCATGCCACAATCAGTGAGGATTGGCAAGAACATCTCCTCCACAACCTCCATCAGTACCGGAGCATTACAAGTTTGCTGACTTAGCCTGCTGCTCTACTCACTTAACACCCATGACTGTGCGGCTTGGTACAACATTTACACCATCTATAAATTTACTGACAATACCACAGTAGTGGGCTGTAAAAAAAAGTGGCAATGAGTCAACATACACCAGGGAGATTGACTGAATGGCGTACTAATATCAACCTCGCATTGAATGTCACCAAAACCAAGGAGTTTAGGTGGACTTCAGCAGGAGAAAACCAGAGATGTATGATACAGTGATCATTGGGGGAAAATCAGAGGTGGAGATGAGCAAATTTCAATTCCAGTGAGTCACAATTTCTGAGGATCCTTCCTGGACCCAACACACGAATGGCATCATGAAGAAAGAATATCAGCACCTCAACTTCCTCAGGAATGGAGGAGTCACGTGATGGAGTAGTGGCCGGTAGGGGAATACCAGCCCTCTCCAGAAAAGAAAAAATAAAGTGAAGAAAATGCAAAGTTCAAGAAATACAAAACATAACAAATAAAAAATAAAGTTGAAGAGAAAAGAAAGAAAATGGCACCCAAGAAGGAAAAAGTAAAAACAACGAGACAAAAAGAAGAAGAAAAGACGCCGTAAGAGAAAGAAGGAAGGCCTTACCTGCATGAAGAAACAGGGAGCCGTCGTGGAGAAGAGCCCGTTCTCAGAGGTTGGTGACAACCCCACAGAGTTGCGACCCCCCAACTGCTGGACTGCAAAAATGGCTCTCTAATCCAAACAAAAGTGCGCTTACTAAGGAAAAGGAGAACACCGACAGGAGAGGGGCTCAGCCGAGGAGTGGGCAAACACAATGCGACCAGCTAAGGGATGCCCGACACCAGCACTCTCAGCTGGAACAGGAAAGGGAGTGAAAGGAAAGAAGAGCAGCAGCAGGAGGCCCAACAGTGGAATACCCCTGTAGAAGAGGACCAACATCAAGAAGCAGCCCTGCAAAGTGAGACAAGCAACTCATCAGGAAAGCCAGAAGAGACACAGATACAATGAAGAGAAGAAGACGACACAAACAGGCACAGACACAGAAGAAGAGAAAGAAGACCAAGATCTGCACAGAGAAATAGAAAGTAAAACAGATGGACAGAATATAGATAAAGTTTTTTTTCCCCCAAGAACAAATGAGAGCATTAAAAGAATAGTTGACAATAAAATTTAGTGAAATTAAAAGAAAAATGAAAAGTACAGAAGAAAAAGTGAATAGATTAAAGCTGGTCATGACGATATAGGGAAAAGATTAGAAAATGTGGAAGAACGAGAAATGGCTGTAGAAATGGAAGTGAATGACTTAAGAAGAAAATGATAAAAAAGTTAGAGTCACAAGAGTTGTTAGCTCAGGAAATTGACATGTTGGAAAATTATAGTAGGCGAAACAACAAAAATAGTCGGCCTAAAGGAAGGTGAAGAAGGCACTGATATGAAGGAATTTAAAAAAGAATGGATCCCAAAGGTCTTGAGAATGACAGAAATACAGGAAGGAATGGAAATAGAAAGGGCTCACAGAGCACTAGCTCTGAAACAACAGACATATCAAAAACCAAGATCCATTTTAGTAAAATTTTTGAGATATACAACAAGAGAAAATATACTGGAGCGGGCAAGGAATAAAATTAGAGAAGACAATAAACCATTGGAATACAAGCATCAAAAAATATTTTTTTACCCAGACACAAGTTTTGAACTCTTAAAGAGGAAGGAGTTTAATACAGCAAAATCGATCCTATGGAAAAAAGGTTATAAATTTATGTTAAGACATCCAGCTGTGCTTAAAATGTTTATACCTGGGGAGCAAAGCAGACTGTTCTCGGATCCGGAGGAAGCACGAGAATTTACAAAACACCTGCAGGACAGAAGGAGAGATGAAGAGTTGTAACAAGAATGAAGATTGGTGATAAAATATATATAAAGATGTAAAAATAATGTTTATGTAAGAACTAAAGAAGGGAAAGAGAAGGAAAGAAAAGATGTAAGGGAAAAATGAGGGTGAACTTTGTTATGTGTAAAAAAAAGTCTTTTCTGGGGGGGGTGGGTGGGAGAGAATAACCGTCACTGCGAAATCAGTTGACGCTTGCGAGCGGGTTTGCAATCCAAATAAGGGATAAGGGGCAACTCAGGATGGGGTGGGGGGAACATTTGGGGCTAAGAAAATATTGGATGTGGGAGTTGCTGAAGTTTAAAAAGGGAAAACTGAGAAATGAAAATGGGGAAAAGAGGGATGGTGGTGGTGAGGAAGTGGAAATGTGGTGTAACAGGATATGAGATGGCCATGTTGAATTATATGACTATAAATATTTAATGGAATACATAACCAAATTAAACGGAAGAGGCTATTAAATTTACTAAGAAAAAATAGACATAGCATTTGTGCAGGAAATGCATCTAACTGAAATGGAACATAACAAATTAAGGAGAGACTGGGTAGGGCACGTAGCGGCAGCATCATATAATTCAAAAGCTACAGGTGTAGCTTTATTAATTAATAAAAATGTACCAATCAAAATAGAAGAGGAAATAATAGATCTAGCAGGAAGGTATGTAATGATAAAGTGTCAGATATACCCAGAATTTTGGAATTTGCTCAAAATATATGCACCTAATGAAGAGGATCAAAAGTTTATGTAAGATATTTTTTTGAAGATTGTAGATACGCACTGATGAGGGTGATGCGACGCTTGTTTTGAAGGGGGAGTCGCATGGACATGATTCGGTCCGAGAGGCCTGTCGGAAGGTTTTCGAGTTTGGAGGCAATGAAGCTCTTGACCATGAAGCCTACACCAGATAGGCGTCGTTCATCCGAAGGCTTGTCAGACCAGTAGAGTGTGTAGCCCGCGCCGCGTTCTTGGAGGCTGCCTACATCTGCCAGGCAGACTTCACTGAGAGCGGCTATGTCGATGTCAAGTCTGAGGAGTTCTTGTGCAATGAGGGCAGACCGACGTTCAGGTCGGTGGCTGTCAGCCTTGTCTAGCATGGTTCTGATGTTCCAGCATGCTAGCTTGAGTTTGTGAGCATCTTTTGAGGGGGAGGACGTGGAGGGGGAGGACGTGGACCTGTCCTCGGGCCTGCGCAAAGGAGCTTTTAGGTGGAGTGCAGTGCGCGCAGTACTGGCCCCACCCTTTACACCCATAGTTCGTGTGCCGTGGCCAAGCAAGCTGGGACGTGGCAGCGAGGTCCTTGGGTTGTAGGTTTTATATCGGAGTGGCCTTCTCCTATGCAGGTTTCTTACCTGGGCTGGAGGGCTCTGCCTCCCCTCCTAGGTCGGACCATACTGCCCGGACCGGGGCCGAGGCCGCCGCAGCTCTCCCTGTGCCCTGACTGGGGCCGCCGTCTCCAAGGTTGTCATCCTGGGCGACTTCAACGCTCGTGTCGGCAAAGACTCAGAAACCTGGCCAGGAATCCTGGGCAAGCATGGCGTCGGCAAGTGCAACGACAATGGGCGCCTCCTGTTGGAGCTCTGCGCAGAACAGCAGCTTGTCATTACAAACACCCTTTTTCAGCAGAGGGACAGCCTTAAGACCACCTGGATGCATCCCCGATCCAAACACTGGCACCTCCTGGACTACATCCTGGTGCGAGAAAGTGACAAACGAGATGTGCTCCACACCAGGGTCATGCCTAGCGCGGAATGCCACACTGACCACCGGCTGGTTCGCTGCAAGCTCAACCTTCACTTCAAGCCAAAGCCCAGGAACAGTAAAGCCCCCAGAAAGAGGTTCAATGTTGGAAACCTGCAGTCAGACGAAGCGAGAGGAAACTTCCAGGCAAACCTCAAAGCAAAGCTCGATGATGCAACCCGCCTCACGGACCCGTCCCCTGAAACCCTCTGGGATCAGTTGAAGACTACCATACTGCAATCCACTGAAGAGGTACTGGGCTTCTCCTCCAGGAAAAACAAGGACTGGTTTGACGAAAACAGCCAGGAAACCCAGGAGCTGCTGGCAAAGAAGCGAGCTGCCCACCAGGCTCACCTTACAAAGCCGTCCTGTCCAGAGAAGAAACAAGCCTTCCGTCGCGCATGCAGCCATCTTCAGCGCAAACTCCGGGAGATCCAAAATGAGTGGTGGACTAGCCTCGCCAAACGAACCCAGCTCAGCGCGGACATTGGCGACTTCAGAGGTTTCTACGAGGCTCTAAAGGCTGTGTACGGCCCCTCACCCCAAGTCCAAAGTCCGCTGCGCAGCTCAGACGGCAAAGTCCTCCTCAGCGACAAGATCTCCATCCTCAACCGATGGTCAGAACACTTCCAATCTCTTTTCAGTGCCAACCGCTCAGTCCAAGATTCCGCCCTGCTCCAGCTCCCTCAACAGCCCCTAAGGCTAGAGCTGGATGAGGTCCTCACCCTGGATGAGACATATAAGGCAATCGAACAACTGAAAAGTGGCAAAGCAGCAGGTATGGATGGAATCCCCCCAGAGGTCTGGAAGGCTGGCGGCAAAACTCTGCATGTCAAACTGCATGAGTTTTTCAAGCTTTGTTGGGACCAAGGAAAACTGCCTCAGGATCTTCGTGATGCCACCATCATCACCCTGTACAAAAACAAAGGCGAGAAATCAGACTGCTCAAACTACAGGGGAATCACGTTGCTCTCCATTGCAGGCAAAATCTTCGCTAGGATTCTACTAAATAGAATAATACCTAGTGTCGCCGAGAATATTCTCCCAGAATCACAGTGCGGCTTTCGCGCAAACAGAGGAACTACTGACATGGTCTTTGCCCTCAGACAGCTCCAAGAAAAGTGCAGAGAACAAAACAAAGGACTCTACATCACCTTTGTTGACCTCACCAAAGCCTTCGACACCGTGAGCAGGAAAGGGCTTGGCAAATACTAGAGCGCATCGGATGTCCCCCAAAGTTCCTCAACATGATTATCCAACTGCACGAAAACCAACAAGGTCGGGTCAGATACAGCAATGAGCTCTCTGAACCCTTCTCCATTAACAATGGCGTGAAGCAAGGCTGCGTTCTCGCACCAACCCTCTTTTCAATCTTCTTCAGCATGATTCTGAACCAAGCCATGAAAGACCCCAACAATGAAGACGCTGTTTACATCCGGTACCGCACGGATGGCAGTCTCTTCAATCTGAGGCGCCTGCAAGCTCACACCAAGACACAAGAGCAACTTGTCCGTGAACTACTCTTTGCAGATGATGCCACTTTAGTTGCCCATTCAGAGCCAGCTCTTCAGCGCTTGACGTCCTGTTTTGCGGAAACTGCCAAAATGTTTGGCCTGGAAGTCAGCCTGAAGAAAACTGAGGTCCTCCATCAGCCAGCTCCCCACCATGACTACCAGCCCCCCCACATCTCCATCGGGCACACAAAACTCAAAACGGTCAACCAGTTTACCTATCTCGGCTGCACCATTTCATCAGATGCAAGGATCGACAATGAGATAGACAACAGACTCGCCAAGGCAAATAGCGCCTTTGGAAGACTACACAAAAGAGTCTGGAAAAACAACCAACTGAAAAACCTCACAAAGCGTATACAGAGCCGTTGTCATACCCACACTCCTGTTTGGCTCCGAATCATGGGTCCTCTACCGGCATCACCTACGGCTCCTAGAACGCTTCCACCAACGTTGTCTCCGCTCCATCCTCAACATCCATTGGAGCGCTTTCATCCCTAACGTCGAAGTACTCGAGATGGCAGAGGTCGACAGCATCGAGTCCACACTGCTGAAGATCCAGCTGCGCTGGGTGGGTCACGTCTCCAGAATGGAGGACCATCGCCTTCCCAAGATCGTGTTATATGGCGAGCTCTCCACTGGCCACCGTGACAGAGGTGCACCAAAGAAAAGGTACAAGGACTGCCTAAAGAAATCTCTTGGTGCCTGCCACATTGACCACCGCCAGTGGGCTGATATCGCCTCAAACCGTGCATCTTGGCGCCTCACAGTTTGGCGGGCAGCAACCTCCTTTGAAGAAGACCGCAGAGCCCACCTCACTGACAAAAGGCAAAGGAAGAAAAACCCAACACCCAACCCCAACCAACCAATTTTCCCCTGCAGTCGCTGCAACCGTGTCTGCCTGTCCCGCATCGGACTTGTCAGCCACAAACGAGCCTGCAGCTGACGTGGACTTTTACCCCCTCCATAATTCTTCGTCCGCGAAGCCAAGCCAAAGAAAGATACGCAAGGGAATATTGATAGGAGGGGATTTTAACCTTAATTTGGATCGAATGTTGGATAAAACTGGACAAAAGACGAGCAAAAAGAATAAAGTGGCCAAATTTATGGTTAAATCAATCCAGGAAATGAAACTTATGGATATATGGAGGAGGAAGCACCCAAGAAGAAGGAATACTCATATTATTCGAGTAGGCATAAAACATACTCAAGGATAGATAGGTTTTTGTTGTCGGCCCATATTCAAGGGAGAGTTAGGAAAACTGAATATAGAGCTAGATTACTATCTGATCATTCACCCCTGTTATTAGCAATAGAACTGGAGGATATTCCACCAAGAACATATAGATGGAGGTTAAATTCCATGCTACTTAAAAGGCAGGAATTTAGAGAGTACTTTTAAATTAAAACGTACTTTGAAATAAATACGGAATCAGTGAAAGACAAATTTATATTATGGGATGCTATGAAAGCCTTCATTAGAGGGCAGATAATAAGTTATGTAACTAAGATGATAAAGGACTACAATCGGGAAATAGAACAGTTGGAAAGGGAGATAGTAAGTACAGAAAAGGAACTAGCAACAAGGGATGATATAACAAAAAGAGAATTGGAGGACAAAAAAATAAAATATGAAACATTACAAATGTATATGGTGGAGAAGAACATAATGAAAATAAAGCAAAAGTATTATGAACTAGGAAAAACACACAAAGTATTAGTCTGGCAACTTAAAACAGAACAAGCTAACTGTATTGGCATCAAGGAAAAAGGACTAACAAATTACAATGGAGATTAATGAGAACTTTAAGGAATTTTTATGAACAATTATACCAAACTGAGAACGAGGGGAAAGATAATAAAATAGAAGAGTTTTTAGCTAAAATTGAACTGCCGAAATTGCAAGAAGAGGAACAAACTGATAAAACCATTTGAAATAGAGGAAGCACAGGATATATTAAAAAAGCTTCCGAACAATAAAACGCCTGGAGAGGATGGATTCCCAATAGAATTCTATAAAACACTTAAAGAGTTATTATAATTCCTCCTCTCCTGGAAGTAATGAACCATATAGAAGAAATACAAAACTTGCCAGATTCATGTAAGACATCAATAATTACAGTAATACCAAAGACAGGGAAGGATCCAATAACACCAGCATCATTTAGACTAATATCTCTACTTAATTCAGATTAAAAGATAATAGCAAAATTATTAGCAAACAGATTGGCTGACTGTTTTCCAAAAATAGTAAAACAAGATCAAACTGGATATATTAAAAAAAGACGAACAGCGGATAATGTATGTAAATTTATTAATTTAATTCATGCAGTTCAAGGAAATAAGATGGCAACAGTGGCTGTTGTTTTAGACACAGAAAAAGCCTTTGACAGGGTAGAATGGAATTATTTATTCAAAGTATTACAGAGGCTCAATCTACCAGAAAAATATATTAATTGGATTAAAGCATTAAAGCAATGGTTTCAACCATTGTCAAAGGTAACAGTAAATGGGCATGTATCGAACCAATTTAAATTAAGTAGGTCAACTAGGCAGGGATGTCCATTATCTCCCTCACTGTTCACTTTAGCAATAGAACCATTGGCAGAACTGATAAGAACAGAAAATAAAAGGGATAAAAAATAAAGGAGAAGGAGTATAAAATCAGTTTATTTGCAGATGACAGCATAGAATACTTAACAGAACCAGAAATATCAATAAAAGAACTACATAAGAAATTGAAGGAATATGAAGAAATATCGGAGTACAAGATCAACACAAATAAAAGTGAAGTGGCCAATGCGGATTATACAGAATTTAAAATAGAATCACCATTTAAATGGCAAAACAAGCAATCCGATATGAGGTATTAGGTTAGATAATAATTTAAGCCACTTGTACAATTTAAATTATCAGCCACTAATAAAGAAATTGCAGGAAGATTTAGAACATTGGAAAGAATTACCGCTAATGTTGATAGGGAGGTTAAATTGAGTTAAAATGAATGTCTTCCCAAGGATACAATACTTCTTTCAATCGTTACCAATTCCCTTAACAGAGAAATTCTTTAATGAACTAAAGAGAATTATAAGGAAAATTTTATGGAAAGGGGGGTAAACCAGAGGATAGCATTAGATAAATTAACAGAGAGGTACAACCAAAGTGGTTTGCAGTTACCAAACTTTAAAATTTATTGTAGAGCAGCACAATTAAGGTATTTATCAGATTTTTTAATCAGACTAGGGAAAAACCAGATTGGAGTAAGAGAGAGCTAGATAAAATAGGGGAGAAGTACTGGAACATATACTTTACAAGTGGGATGAAAAACTGGTGCAATATAAAAGCTCACCAGTACTGCATCATTTACTCGATATATGGAAGAAGATTCACTTAAAGGAAAAAAAAACAAATTACCAAATACCAAAATCATTATTGATGCAAAATCAGCTAATCCCTTTTACAATAGATAACCTTTCCTTTAGAGAATGGGAGAGAAAAGGAATTAAAAGAATAGAAAATTGTTTTTTGGGAAATAATTTATTAACATTTGAACAATTGAAGCACAAATATGGAATAACTCATGGTATAATGTTTGCATACCATCAATTGAAAGCCAACTTAAAGGATAAATTGGGAAACAGACTGAGATTACCAGAAGGAAGCAACTTTGATTATGTGATTACAGACACAATGATAATTAAAAGATTTATGATGAATATGTACATCAAGTTGCAAGAGAAGGAAAATGATGAAATAAGCTATAAACCCAAACAAAAGTGGGAAAAGGATTTAAACATAAAGATAAAAAATGAAACATGGGAAAAGTTATGTTCTGGAACTATGAAGAATATAATAAAAACAAGGTTACACATGATAAAGTATAATTGGTTACACAGTTTATATATCACACCCCCAAAAGTTAAAAAAAATGGGATCCAACATTATCAGATAGATGTTTTCACTGTTAGAAGGAAATGGGAACAACAGTACATGTAATTTGGGCATGTGAGAAAGTGAAAAAGTTTTGGGAAGATCCAAATCAGATATTAAATAAAATCACAAAAAACATCATACCAAAAAATCCAGAAATCTTTCTTCTAAGTAATATAAGTAGTAAGGAATTAGGCCTCAAACTGGATGAAGCGCAAAAAAGATTTGTTATGATAGCCTTAGCTGTAGCAAAAAAATGAATAATGTCAACTTGGAAATCGGAAGAGAGCCTGAGAGTACAGCAATGGTACATGGAAATGAATAAATGTATTCCATTGGAAAAAATAACATAATTTAAAAAATAAAGTCACATTATTTGAACAAATTTGGGAACCGTATATGGAACATAACAGAGAGGGCTTGCCTCAGACCTCCACCCCTTAAAATGATAAAATGATAAGACAAAATGACTTGATCCAGTGTGTAAAAGTAGATGACACATTTTTCTTGTCTATTTTCATTGTGTGATGACATTGTTTAATGGTTTTTATTGTATTGTATATGTTGAATGTTTATTGGTTTTGGAGGGGGTGGGAAGGGGGGAGGGAAGGTAGGGGGAAAAAAACGGGAGAAAATGCCATTGTGTATATTTAAAAGGGAAATGTTTATATATATTTTGGTTGATATGGTTCACAGTGTGAAAAATAAAAAATTATTTAAAAAAAACTTCCTCAGGAGTTTGCAGAATTTTGGTACAATATTGAAAACCTTGGCAAACTTCTACACATGTGTAGTGGGAAGTGTGTGGACTAGTGCAAGACAGCCTGGTATGGGGGGTGCCAACTCTCACGTCAAAAATAAACTACAGAGTGTTGTTAAGTTGACCTGTGATATCACAGGCTCCAGACTTTACTCCACCAAGGAGTGTCTTAAAAAAAAGTCTATCTTCAAAGACCCTCACTACAGTGACTTTAAAGAGTGCCTTTGAAGACGTCATGTCAGTGGTTAATTGGACTGATGTTGTGGAATCGAAATGGTCTATAGTCTTTAAAGGAACAAATGCCCAGGCTCAGAAAATGATTAATCTTTTGCCGGTGCCAGTGATCCAAGTCTGGTGAAGTTTGCGGTTCAAAGAGGGGTCATGTGGTTTTTGCAAAAAGAGAGAAAAAAACATGCTATTTTCTTGAGAGAGAGAGAGAGAGAGAGAGAGAGAGAGAGAGAGAGAGAGACGCACACACATACACACACACAGTTTACAGCAGGAATTGATGTTGGAAACTGTAAAACTGTAAATTTGGCAAACTTGCTGTAAGATTCCATATGAAGATGAATTTTGAATTCTGAGATCAACCTATTCTAAATAGTTGAAGTCAATTACAAGAGGATGTGGCCCGTTAATGTGTTTCTCTTGAAATGGGGAAAAAGAAGAACACTCTGTGTTAACCTGCAAGAAGACGTTATCTTTTGGAAAACCCATGAGGGGGCAAGTTCCTTTGTCAAGACACTGAAGTGGCTGATTGAAGGAGATCAGTTTATGTGTGTCCAACAAGCACCTCTCTGAAACCAACAAAAACCTTCCTTTGCAGTAACAAGTTAAAGCACCAGAGCCTGATGAGGACCATAAATGTTAAATTTTGTGCAGAGTATGGAAAATTGCCTGATATCAGTGAACTTAGAGACGTGAAAAGTGATTGACTGGACAGTGGGAAAAAAAACTTTCCTGAACATATACACATTACATCAACAAATGCTTGGAATTAGAAGGAGGTTAAGACTAATAAGCTAAATATTGACCTTATTATTATGTTTGAAGAAAATTAAGGATGTTTTTGGTCTTGATGAATTGGATGGCGCTGGAATAAAAATCTTGCTCTCAACACCAGTAAGACCAAAGAGCTTATTTTGTTCTTTAGGTAGAAAAGGCTAAATCAACACATACATTTTCATTGATGGGATGGTGGTAAAGAAGCATTGCTCCTTCAAGTTCATGGACCTTGACCTCTAGATGTCTGAACATCAATGCAAACATGAAGGTGGAACACCAATGCCTCTATTTCAGAACAAGTCTAAGGAGATTTAGTGTGTTTCTCGAATATGCTGCTAAACTTCTACAGGTGTACTATGCAAAATATACTGGCCGGTTGCATCATAAATTTAAGTGCCCAGGAATGCAGAAGGCTGCAGAAAGTGGCAAGCCTAGCGAAGATCATCATGGACACTGAACTCCTGACCACTGAAAGCATCCACACGAGACAATGACTCAAAAAGGCAGCCAACATTATAAAGGAATCCCATTACCCTTGAAACACTCTCCTTTTGTTGCTACTTTCAGAGATAAGGTACAAAAGCCTAAAATCCAACACCTCTCATTTGAAGAACATTGTTTTTCACCCTCCCCTCCCCCCCCCCAACAAAGAGGGATCATGCTCTTGAACCTCCCAATACTACCCAAACCATGAACTACCCTGGGACCACCAAAAGAATGTCTGCATTACTGAAATTTCACATTTTTCTTTTACAACAACTGCAATAGTGAATAATAATATATATTTTCTGTTTTAGCATATTGCGGTAATTTATATTATTTAATTAATGTAAGTTATGAGCCAGTTTGGCTTCAGAGAGTAAGAATTCTGATGAATTTTGTACATTAGACTTGTGTATATGACAATAAACTATGCGCTCAACTCCCAAGAAAAGATCACTTTAATTCTCCATCTCATTCCAAGTCTGACTGCTTTTTCCTATACTGTTCCACACCAGACATACCTCTCATTGTTCCCTTATTGCACCTTTTCATCCTGCTCTATCACAAGTTTTGCCACCGTCTCCTGCATCAGCCCTCCCTTTTTTGTTCTTGGTCTCTTCCTTTTCACTCCACAATTCAAGAATTGTTGTATCCCCATCACTGTCTGTAGAGCTCGTCGAAAGAACCAAAGACTTGTTGATCCAAACAAAGGCTTTTATTAGCAAAAGACAGGAGCTCTTCACAGGTGGCCGACCAGTCCGGAATGATCCGACCTGGCTAGGGACACAACCCTTTAAGGCCCAGACAATAGGCGTGGCTTAGCTCTCAGCCAATCGCTGTAAGCTCAGTCTAGATACAGTAACTATATACACTATGCACATTGGTGATAGATCTGTACTATCACACTGTCCTAATAATTTATCTTCCCAAAATGCTGCCTGATCCAACTTCTTACAGTATTTAGTGAATACTGACAAATTTGTTGCAAATTTCCAGAAACTATTTTGTTAGAAGTCAAGCATATGAAATGTGAGAAGGACTATTGACCTTGAAATGCTATCTCTGACCCTCTGCCCACATACACCAAATTTTAAGAACATAAGAATTAGGAGCAGGAGTAAGGTCACCTGGCTTTTCCCCATATCCTTTAATTCTCCTATGATGTAAAAATCTATCCAACCTCATCTTAAATAAATTTACTGAGGTAGTCTCTGCTGCTTCAATGGGCAGTGAATTCCACAGATTCAGCACCCTCAGGCAAAAGCAGCTCCTCCTCATCTCAGTCCTAAATCTACTATTGGTTGAATACCCCTTTATATCTAAATACCTGAAATCTGAAATGATCCAAAATCCAAAACTTTTTTGTCCGTGGTTCCTTAAGGCAATACATAATAGAGTTCAGAAATCCCAATTGGAGAACAGGATGTAGTGGACATAAGTAGTGCATTATAGAATGTAGATGCATATGTAAATATTGGTATTGTTATGCTAATGCATGCTTCTTTAAATCTTAGTGAATTAGTGCATTTTTTAAAATGGTGTTCAAAAATCCAAAATATTTCTGGTCCCAAGCATTTTGGATGAGGGTATTCAACCTGAATCCTGAGGCTATGTCCCTAGTTCTAGTCTCCCCTAACAATGGAAACAACTCTCCTACCTTGCTCTTATCCATACCTTTCATAATTTTATACGTTACGACAAGATCCCCTCTCCTAAATTCCAGCAAGTATAGTCCAAGATGACTTGATCCCTCCTCATAGGCTAACCCCCTCAAGCTCGGAAATAAATCTGATGAACCTCTTCTGCAACACCTCTAAACCCAATGCATCATTCCTCAAGTAAGGAGACCAAACTGCATGCAGTACTGTAGATGCAGGTTTACTAGTATTTTGTACAGTTGTAGCATAACCTCCCTGGCCCTAAATTCAATCCCTCTAGAAACAAAGGCTAACATTCCATTTGACTTTTGATAGCCTGCTGCATCTGCAAACCAACCTTTTGTGATTCTTACACAAACACTCCCAAGTCCTTTTGCATGACAACATGCTGCAATAAAAGTATTTTTATGCAGGACCTTATCAAATGTTTTTAACATTCTTTGTTCACTCTGTTGGAAGTTATGCTTCATGTAATAAACTAAAGAATTTTACATGCTACACCATTGAAATTAAATATATTTATGTGGCGGCCCGCAATTGTGGAGATCGGCCTCCACACTGCACGGCAGCAAATGCAGAGATCGCTAAAGCAACTCCCAGGACAACGAACCGGCAGGGGTAGAAGCTGGGGCAGCATCAGACCATCAGCCCTAAAATGACATTGGTCAAGCTTCCCAGCTAACTCAGCAGAAACAGGCTGGGGAAGAAGGGCATTCATGTACATGGTTGTTCCCGCCCGCTATTGTTATTCATATGGCTGACTCAGTCAATCAGCAAAAAACGGCGGGAACTTGAACAGTATAAAAGCAGCCTTTCTAGCCCTAATAAAGTGAGTGAGCTTAACCTGCGTGTGTGTGTGTGTGTGTATCTTTGTCGCAGTTGGCTACATTTAAATTGAAGACTTTAAAATGATAGTCATTCAGGACAACAATATTATCAATAACTACTACTCTTTTGCATTATATTCATTACGAAACAGCTGCTTACCCGAGTAGGATGAGCTGATCTGCTCCGCCTACGAACATCATGCGTGGTCACAATTGTTCTTGGCCAGTCAGACATACTGTTGTGAAGATTCTTGCAAATAGGTGGAGTAATAGAGCTGGCAGATACTGAACGAGGACAAATTGGGATAACTGCAGTATTATGTGAAGTGAAGAATGGATTTGAACAGCAAGAGGAGAAAAGACAGCAAGCATTAGCTTGAAAGGAATACAAAAAGGAACCAAAACCATTTCTGATATTTCAGAAATCCACTTTGCCAAGATTGAAAGATGGTTTCAGTTTCCAACTGAAATACTTTCACAAAGCAAACAGAAAAGTAATTTAAACATTTCCCTTAAAGTAGCTTGACAGATTTATTTAGTTGCTACATTTTTGCATTTTTACACAGATTATTTTATCAGATTTCACGATTTCAACGCTTTAGATTTTAAAGGGGACAAAACGAAGTCAGCACTTTGCCATCTGTAATGGGATTTGATAGGGTGTGAACAGGTAAGCAATGTACATGAGATGAAATGTAAAGCAAATCTATATTGAGAGGTGAGGAATAGGGAGAGAATTAATTCTATCCTTGCCAAAGGCAACCAAATGGCATCAAAATAAGTTTAAAGTAAAACAAAAGCTTTTAATTTAAGTTTCCAATAAAGACAAGCCAAATTTTAAGGGCTATTAAGTGATTATTAAGAGACTATGCATTTTAAAAGTTATCTTAATTTGAGGAGTTCCAAAATCACTTGGTGTCTTGAGTTAGCATCTACAAGTGTGCAAGAACTTCACACCATCAGAGGTATTTGAATGCCAAATAGAGAGAAGCTCTGGTCAGCAATTTACTCATTTTTACAAAGTTCAAGCAGATGTAAAAAATAGCTGACCAATTACTTGATGAAGAATGATGCAATTGGCATTGTGGAACAAAAATGATGTGCAATTATTAGGTGCTGAAATTTGCATTAAACTTATTGGCAGTAATAGCAACTTTTACAGAAGCTGTTCAGGCAAAAAAGGCTTTAAGAAATCAACTCTTCCAATCTACCCAAACAGAAATGGTTTTGGTTTTACAGTGAAAAGTCAGGAAACAGACACACAAATAACAAAACAGTATTACAAGCAACTGATAGAATTGAAAAATACAGTGCCTTTTTTGTATATATTCTTATCTTTTCAGCTGTCAGAACACAGGAGGCACAAAGAAAGCAGGATGTTGGTAACTAGCAGTACAATGCTTTGGAAGAAAGAACAGATTTTCCTAAAAAGATCTGCAGCATAGGTATTACTTAATATAAAGAACAATGATAGACAACAGCACTGAAAGTAATTCAAAACTTCAAACTAGAACACCTTCAAGATTAAAAAAAATTAATTGAAGTCACACTTACTTATAATGTAACTTGCAAAATACACAGCTAAAGCCATCAATACGTATCATTCAAACACTTGAAAATTAACAAGTCCTAAGTCCCCAATTTTAATAAAGGAAAACACCTAATCAGGTAGAGTTGAGACGAAAAAGTTTAATAACGGGATGAAGGGCAAAATATACAGCAAAACCCCTGCTATTATCTGGCATCAATGGGGATTGGTAAATGCCAGAGAAGTGTATTTTCTGGTTGCTCGAGACTTACTCTTATAATGCCTGACTAATATACCTGCATTGAGAATAAACAGTTTAAAAATAAAGGTACACAATCCTTTATCCTGACATCTAAAATCCGAAAAGCTCCAAAAACCAACATTTTTTTTTCCTGGTGCTGGTACAGCAGAGGGAAGGAGATAGCAGTGCGACTCGGGGGGGGCAAGGGGGAAAAAGAGACGGCAGCGCGACTCGGAGGGAGACGGCAGCGCGACTCGGAGGGAGACGGCAGCGCGACTCGGAGGGAGACGGCAGCGCGACTCGGAGGGAGACGGCAGCGCGACTCGGAGGGAGACGGCAGCGCGACTCGGAGGGAGACGGCAGCGCGACTCGGAGGGAGACGGCAGCGCGACTCGGAGGGAGACGGCAGCGCGACTCGGAGGGAGACGGCAGCGCGACTCGGAGGGAGACGGCAGCGCGACTCGGAGGGAGACGGCAGCGCGACTCGGAGGGAGACGGCAGCGCGACTCGGAGGGAGACGGCAGCGCGACTCGGAGGGAGACGGCAGCGCGACTCGGAGGGAGACGGCAGCGCGACTCGGAGGGAGACGGCAGCGCGACTCGGAGGGAGACGGCAGCGCGACTCGGAGGGAGACGGCAGCGCGACTCGGAGGGAGACGGCAGCGCGACTCGGAGGGAGACGGCAGCGCGACTCGGAGGGAGACGGCAGCGCGACTCGGAGGGAGACGGCAGCGCGACTCGGAGGGAGACGGCAGGGCGACTCGGAGGGAGACGGCAGGGCGACTCGGAGGGAGACGGCAGGGCGACTCGGAGGGAGACGGCAGGGCGACTCGGAGGGAGACGGCAGGGCGACTCGGAGGGAGACGGCAGGGCGACTCGGAGGGAGACGGCAGGGCGACTCGGAGGGAGACGGCTGGGCGACTCGGAGGGAGACGGCAGGGCGACTCGGAGGGAGACGGCAGGGCGACTCGGAGGGAGACGGCAGGGCGACTCGGAGGGAGACGGCAGCGCGACTCGGAGGGAGACGGCAGCGCGACTCGGAGGGAGACGGCAGCGCGACTCGGAGGGAGACGGCAGCGCGACTCGGAGGGAGACGGCAGCGCGACTCGGAGGGAGACGGCAGCGCGACTCGGAGGGAGACGGCAGCGCGACTCGGAGGGAGACGGCAGCGCGACTCGGAGGGAGACGGCAGCGCGACTCGGAGGGAGACGGCAGCGCGACTCGGAGGGAGACGGCAGCGCGACTCGGGCGGGTGGGGGAGAGAGACGGCAGCGCGACTCGGGCGGGTGGGGGAGAGAGACGGCAGCGCGACTCGGGCGGGTGGGGGAGAGAGACGGCAGCGCGACTCGGGCGGGTGGGGGAGAGAGACGGCAGCGCGACTCGGAGGGAGACGGCAGCGCGACTCGGAGGGAGACGGCAGCGCGACTCGGAGGGAGACGGCAGCGCGACTCGGAGGGAGACGGCAGCGCGACTCGGAGGGAGACGGCAGCGCGACTCGGAGGGAGACGGCAGCGCGACTCGGAGGGAGACGGCAGCGCGACTCGGAGGGAGACGGCAGCGCGACTCGGAGGGAGACGGCAGCGCGACTCGGAGGGAGACGGCAGCGCGACTCGGAGGGAGACGGCAGCGCGACTCGGAGGGAGACGGCAGCGCGACTCGGAGGGAGACGGCAGCGCGACTCGGAGGGAGACGGCAGCGCGACTCGGAGGGAGACGGCAGCGCGACTCGGAGGGAGACGGCAGCGCGACTCGGAGGGAGACGGCAGCGCGACTCGGAGGGAGACGGCAGCGCGACTCGGAGGGAGACGGCAGCGCGACTCAGAGGGAGACGGCAGCGCGACTCGGAGGGAGACGGCAGCGCGACTCGGAGGGAGACGGCAGCGCGACTCGGAGGGAGACGGCAGCGCGACTCGGAGGGAGACGGCAGCGCGACTCGGAGGGAGACGGCAGCGCGACTCGGAGGGAGACGGCAGCGCGACTCGGAGGGAGACGGCAGCGCGACTCGGAGGGAGACGGCAGCGCGACTCGGAGGGAGACGGCAGCGCGACTCGGAGGGAGACGGCAGGGCGACTCGGAGGGAGACGGCAGCGCGACTCGGAGGGAGACGGCAGGGCGACTCGGAGGGAGACGGCAGGGCGACTCGGAGGGAGACGGCAGGGCGACTCGGAGGGAGACGGCAGGGCGACTCGGAGGGAGACGGCAGGGCGACTCGGAGGGAGACGGCAGGGCGACTCGGAGGGAGACGGCAGGGCGACTCGGAGGGAGACGGCAGGGCGACTCGGAGGGAGACGGCAGGGCGACTCGGAGGGAGACGGCAGCGCGACTCGGAGGGAGACGGCAGCGCGACTCGGAGGGAGACGGCAGCGCGACTCGGAGGGAGACGGCAGCGCGACTCGGAGGGAGACGGCAGCGCGACTCGGAGGGAGACGGCAGCGCGACTCGGAGAGAGACGGCAGCGCGACTCGGAGAGAGACGGCAGCGCGACTCGGGCGGGTGGGGGAGAGAGACGGCAGCGCGACTCGGGCGGGTGGGGGAGAGAGACGGCAGCGCGACTCGGGCGGGTGGGGGAGAGAGACGGCAGCGCGACTCGGGCGGGTGGGGGAGAGAGACGGCAGCGCGACTCGGGCGGGTGGGGGAGAGAGACGGCAGCGCGACTCGGGCGGGTGGGGGAGAGAGACGGCAGCGCGACTCGGGCGGGTGGGGGAGAGAGACGGCAGCGCGACTCGGGCGGGTGGGGGAGAGAGACGGCAGCGCGACTCGGGCGGGTGGGGGAGAGAGACGGCAGCGCGACTCGGGCGGGTGGGGGAGAGAGACGGCAGCGCGACTCGGGCGGGTGGGGGAGAGAGACGGCAGCGCGACTCGGGCGGGTGGGGGAGGGAGACATGGCAGCGCGACTGGAAGGGGGTGGATTCGGCAGCACAATTCTGTTAGGCTTAAATCTGGGGCAGCTGGCTTTTGTTCTGAAATCCGGAAAAATCCGAAATTTGGAACACACTGTCCCCCAAAGGTTCCGCATAAAGATTGTGTACCTGTACAAAAATACTATACTGTATTTACTCTGAACAAACTTCACTTGCATTAATGTATTAGACTGTAAAACATTCTACTTTATTTTCAGTCACATTATTTGAAAACATTTAACCATCGCTGCATATGCAGGTTCCTCCCCTTCTATGGAGTTGGCCGAAAGACAAACAACAATATCATAGATAATTTGCTCCCTCCCCCAAGTTTGCATATAAAGCCTCTGACAAGGGTGATTCTTACTAAGGAGTGCTAAAGGACACGAAGAGAATCACCCCAACAGCAAGCAGCATCAACCAGCACTTCACCCTGAATGATGCCATTGCTGTTTCACAGAACTTTATTCAAACAGCTACTACGAGCAAACCCCACCACAGCACTCCGCTGGCTGAATATTTGTTCCCTTATCTTCAAGCAAGGTTTATGTGTTACTTCAAAGAACATATACTTTTACAATTTTAAACTTATATATTTTATTCTTATTTTAATTTTTTTAAATGATTTTCCTTGATTTCTTTGGTCAGTTGATTGAATTCCACATAAAGGATTTTACTGTACATGGCTTTAGGGCATTTTTTTTTAAAACAAACGTAATTATCAATTGAAAGCTAGTTTATGTGGCTGACTGAAAATTTTAGAATTTTTCCAAATATAGGTTGCGTTATAGCTTCAGACAATTATTGCACCGCTGAACATCGCAGACAAGATCCCATCTGTATAAAACATTAACTATTTCTCTATTCACAGATGTCTATTATTTAATTCATCATTCTTTCCAACCAATGATCTCACCCACCCAAAGTGGAAACATCCCATTTGAACTGCTAATGTTATATCCAAGTGACACTGCCAAATTTTCAATTCAAATGATCATCAGATTTAGTTTCCTTATACACTCTATATAAAGGTTCTTCAGAGTTCAAATTGGAAATTCCAAACAAATGTATTCCTAAATAATTTTGGAAATGTCTTTGATCTTTAAAAAGAGATTAAAAATTAACCATGCAAATTGCATTGATGCAACCTGATCACATCTATCCCATGCATTGCGACTTTCTAGCAGGATCCCAGTTACAGCAATTATTTCTTTAAAGCAAAACACCCAAATACATTCTCTGATTTGATAGGCCTGTCAATATACAAATTGCTATTATAGATCTGCATAATTTGGTGTTAAAGTTTTGAGAATAGTTGAATTACCTGCATCCAGACCACTGCCATTCAAAGCAGCAATGCTTCTGCTTCTTGCTAGGAATGAGTGTGTAGGAGTTAGAAGGCGAGTGACCATGTTGCTTTCCCAGGGACTCAGCTGCAATCGTCGGGCTACACAAATAGATTGACAATTATACATCAACTATTTCAATCCATTTTAAGTATAAAAAGACTGACTAAAAAAATTGGAGCAGTTTTAATGAAGCCCAAACACAGTAGGTTGTGTGTCAAGTTAAACACCATGCATTAATGATCAAATGGATTATTGAAGCATTGTTTTAAATGTGTTAGAAAAATGCTTTGAAAAATAAATATGAAGTGGAATTCATAGTCAATGGGTTTTGTTGTGCAGTGAAAAAATTCTCCAGGCATGCTGCCGAAATGCACCATAATTTGCTGACAAGTCAAGCATAACATGTGACATCGTAGATGCTTCAGATATATAGAGATCAGCAGTCCTTTTCAGCAAACCCAAAAGGCTATTTCAAAACAATAAAGTAACCAAATTGCCAAAAAATTGAACTATTTTTGTAAAGTTTTATACAAATTTTATAGACAAACAAATAACACTTGCTTCATGCAGAGCAAGGTATAGGAATTATCACATAAATGCATCATCTTTAGTAGCCACACAGAAGCCTTCCAAAATTGCACTGTGTGTTTTACTATTATGATGTGAAACTAATCTGGAAATCAAATCCTTTTGCTACTGAGATCAATAGATTTCTTTTGAAAATTTTCCAATGATTCTCAATTACTTTATCATTGATAAATCTCAGAACCAACTAATGATGTTATTGGTTCTCTAATACATTAATGACAACCCCAAATTAATACATAATATTAATTTAACAATCCAAATGCATATAATTTGATAAATACTGCTCACAACACTTACATGCAAGGCATCTTTAATTAAACTTGTGCATTACACCAAACTTCTATAATCCCTGATCTCCTATTTACCAATAGAATTATTTGCATTACCTTTTGCAACTTGGAATTCCAGATATGGAAATTTTAAAAGAATGACTAAGTAAAGTTCCTGAATTATATTCAGGCTCCAATTTTTAAACAGTAATGTTCATCTCCAACCAAATGCACAGAAAAATTAACAAAAAAAGTTGCAGGCAGAGTTTGCAATTTAAAGTCCAGTAAATTTAACAGTAGGAGAAGGTATTTAATTGGAAGCACAGATGTTCAAATTGTTTTAGTACTTTGGGGTTCAGGTGCACAAAATATTCAGAATACGTAACAGCTTCGAGGTTTCAAAACTGACAAGTTTCATCTTTCACTTGAATACTGTCAAAAAATTATTTAAATCTTCATTTATCACATTTGCCATTTGAAATCTTGAGCAAGCTAACACATTTACTGGTGGAAGTAGGGACCGAATATCCAGAAGACTGGATAGAGAATATAAAACATAAGCTTGTTGTTTTAAGTGTCCCCCCCACCAACCCCCCCAACCACCCCACCTGATGGAATCTAGATTTTGAGTAACAATTTTGCAAAGTAGGAAGAAAAAAAATTAAATTTCAAATCTGCTCCTGATATCACATCAATCTAAACATTCTCCTAAATTACCTCCATAATGATGAAGAAACAAAAACTGGAGATCTTAGAATCTTGAGCAGAAAAAACGCTGATAGAGGAACTCAGCGAGTCAGGCAACACCCAGGTAGAAATGGTCTATAATGATGTAATGAAGCCTTAGGGAATGATATTTGAAACTAGGCTGCAATTACACAATAATGAAAAGCTTACCCTCAAACTACGGATTACCATTCTGAGTTTTGTTGAACTATCTTTGAGTTTGATGAGGTTAGGGATAAGGTGGGGAAGAGGACTATCAACGAATTACCATTCTGAGTTTTGTTGAACTATCTTTGAGTTTGATGAGGTTAGGGATAAGGTGGGGAAGAGGACTATCAGCGGATTACCATTCTGAGTTTTGTTGAACTATCTTTGAGTTTGATGAGGTTAGAGATAAGGTGGGGAAGAGGACTATCAGCATTTTAAATATCAGGATAAGAATTTCAAAACTGAAGCATTATCATACTGGAAGACAATGCTGTTTAAATTACAGGGGTTATCAGCCAATTGGATATTGAGCCAAATTAAAACCAAAACAGCAGGAAAAAGCTCGAGGACAATGGAAGAGTTGAAGAATGGAATTAAAGAGTTGAAGCAAGGAGAAAAACATCTTGCCTATGATGGACTGCGGCAAGGGAGGGAATGCAGTTGTTGGAAATGACTAATGATTTCCAAATCTTGCATTATCTGAAGTCAAGGACATCAAGACTGCCATCCTTACATTCAGACAGTCAATGGTTATGGATGGGGTGACAGAAGAGAGTGGATGCTAAAGTGGTAGTAAATGATCAAACTGAATGGTTTTGGTCCTCCATAAACATCATACCTTAGGTTCCACTATCAAAACAATCTCAATATAGTTTGTTTCAAACTGTGCAGCTGATTGGTGCAGAAAAAAAATACCAGAAATGAAAATTTTAAAAAATCTGATTGAACTTTCATAAATCCTAACGTGCACAAATGTAATACCAGTTAAAATTAGAGTTATAGAAGTATGGCATAATAACAAAAATAGTAAAGAATAAATATTAATTTTTCCTTTCCACATTAAGTGTTCTTAAAGCAATTTCCATTCATGAATCTCAGAGGTGAATGGTAACCAGTACCCATTTTAGGAAAGTTGATTGGTTTGCTATACAAGTGTAAAAGGAAGTGCTTCCCAGATAATTTCACAACTGAAAGTCAGTTGCAGCTAATGAGTAATTCAATAACAAATGCAAAATCCATTCATGTCTCAGAAACACCTTGTTTAGTTTCAGAGCAGAACCTTTCTGATGTAGATGAATGCGGCTCACAGCGCTGTTTAATAAAGGATGAAATCCTTTGCTTGAGAGCTGGACAAAAATTAAATACGCTGTTAAATGGTCTCACCTATGCCCTCAAATGCCTTCCCCACTTCATCAATGTCTCATCTCCAGGCAACAACCAAGATAATCATAAAATACACATTTTTAAAGATTGCAAAGAATATAAGGTGCACTTGTTTAGTCGTTTGTTATTTTAGAAAACATTTTGAAACATTTGAGAATTTTTGATCAAAGCAACAAATATTAAGAAATTTGCAAAGATGACGTATTTAATGGTTACCATAAGCACAAAGCTATAAAAACCACAGCATCTAAAAAGACTAGGTGATGGACGTCCACTGAGCCGAGGTGCAGAGAGAAAGAAGGGGAGAAATGAAAGCAATTAATAAATTTTCTAAAAATATACAAATATAAGTTGTGGATATAGGCACATAAATGTAAACTTGAGATGGCAGGCTTCACACACATACAAAATAATATTTTGTAACTCTAAAGCAATACTTCATTTTATACTTAAGACACAAAAGTGTTGAAAAACTCAGCAGGTCCCACAGAGTCCATAGGAAGCAAAGATATACAAAACTAATATTTCAGGCCAGAGTCCTTCATTAAGGTATGAGCAAAAAATAAACATAGGCAGGCATATTAATAAAAAAGTAGGGGGAACAGGGAAGAAGGGACATAGGGAAGGAACACAGGCCAACAGTCAAGAGGCCATAGGTGGGTGGACATGGATAGGAGGGCAGGGGAGAAAAGCATAATTGGAAGAGGGTAGGAGAAAGAGACAGGATAGGGGGGAGAGAGAGAGAGGGAGAGGGAGAGGGAGAGGGAGAGGGAGAGGGAGAGGGAGAGGGAGAGGGAGAGGGAGAGGGAGAGGGAGAGAGTAGATTAGGGGGTGGGTCGGATGGGGGCTGACCTACGTCTCTCCAATGTAGACAAGGCCACAGTGGAAGCATTGGATGCAAGAGATGACCCCTGCAGATTTACAAGCATTGCTTCACTTGGAAGGGCTGTTTGGGGCTGAATGGTGGCAAAGGCAGAGGTGTGGGTGTGTCTCTCCTCCTGTTTTTTCTCTCTCTCCCTCTCTCTTTCCCTATCCCCATGTCCATTCCATCAGTTCTACATTCAGACCTACCCCCTCCCCCAATGAATTCTCAGCATTCTCCTTCGCCCTCTATTCAAATCCACCTATGGCCTCTTGGCTGTTCGACTACCCTTCTCATCCTGCTTCTTCTTCCCTCTTCTGTCCCCCCCCCCACCCATCTTTTTATTCAAGTACCTGCCTGCTTTTTGCTCACACCTTGAAGAAAGGCTCAGGCATGAAACATTGGTTATATATCTTTGCTACTCATGGACGCTGCAGGACCTGCTGAAGGCACTTTCATTTGGCCAAAATACTCCAATGTGGCTGTCGGGTGGCCACCTGAAAGTGGAGAATCTGGCCAGGAGGAGCACTTACCTCACCCTCCTCCTATAGGTATAATCTCCGGCTCTGAGAATCCCCCGTGGCACCTGAAAGCAGCAGTGGGACTACGGCCACAGGGGCCGGCGTTCGCTCGGATGTGGCTCTCCTTCAGCTGGCACGTTCAGGTGACAGAAAGGTGTCTTCTCTGTGGCCACCTGAGCATCCCAGCTGCACTCCCCCAGCTGCGCTTGAGCACCTGAAAGCGGCTTGAGTTTCTCCACACCATTGCGTATCAACTACAAACACAATGCCTGCATTTGTACTTGTTTCACTTCATTTTATACAACAATTTTGCAGTCAGAAAGCATTAAAATGAAATGTCTGAAACCATTCTAGAGATTAAAAAACAAAATTACCATGATTAATTCAACAATCCACAAAAACCTGGAGGAACTCAGTGGGTTGCACCAAATTTAAAAAGACTTAGCCAAAGATCGTTTCTTCATTTAAAGTTTAAAATTGAAAAAAGTTAGGCTGAAATGGCACCTTTGTCTGGAGAATTCAATAATGTCACGGAGGATGATGAAAGCCGCTTGCTAATGACCGGATCAACGTGCTTCGCAAGGTTCATTGTGGATACCGATCGTCTATCTACATCTAGAACACATGGAAATATTTGCTGTTACTGACATTGCTAAGAATGTAAAAGACCAACTGCAATTTTTATGGTCAACTGCTCAGAATTATGAAGATTATTGAGGATGTTTCTGAAGGTAAGATTTCAAGACTTAAGTGGAGTTGAGACCATAAGACCTGGAAGCAGAAATAGGCTATTCAACCCATTGAATCTGCCCTGCCATTTAATCATCAGATAATCTACTTTCCCCACTCAGCCCACTGCCCAGTCTTCTCCTCATGACCTTTGATGCTCTGGGAAATCAAGAAATATCCATCTCTGCCTTCAATACACCCAATGACCTGGCCCCATGACTGCATATGGCAGCAAATTCCACTTTCTGCCTAATGAAATTCCTCCACATCTCTTTTCTAAGCAGATGCCTTTCAATCCTGAAATTATGCTCTCTTATTCTAGATTCTCCATTAAGGGAAACAAATTGGAGAACAAATGGTTCAGTTGAACTTTCCTCTTCACAATGACTAGGAATTTTGAAGGAAAGATATCAATCATGTTAATGTTATTGATAGAAAATCTGTTGCCTTTTTCAAATTGAGGGAGAACGGGTGTAATACACGTGTATATGCGTGTAATAGTTGAGCTTTGGAAACCAGGGTAAAATTTAGGAGGTAGATTATCACATGCAAGATACTTTGACCTTGATAAATACGTGAATTATTTGAGGTGTCGAGAGCTCGGATGGCAAGTCCGCATTCAGGGCGTCGGGAGCTCGGATGGGCAGGTGGCTGAGGTGAGGATCCGCCATCAAGGAAAATCAGGAGCTCGGTAGGCAGGTGGCCAAGACCTAAGCAAGAGGTGGTGATTGGGGTGTCATGAGGGGGAGAAAGGGAAGGTCGACTTTAAGATGCATACAGTATATGGGAAATACCAGATTCTTGAGGCAAAAATAGAGTAGACTTTTATACAGTATCGGTTATTACACAAGTATATACAGTAGATCCAACATCAAGATGATCAGGATTCAGGAAGGACCACAAGACCACATCTTGTATGCTCCTTTCAGTTCACATAAGAAAGAATACATTGGCCTGAGATGCAGAGCAGTACATATTCATCAGACTGATTAATGGTCTAGAAAGGTTAAATTATAACAGTTACATTGAATAGATTTAAATTAGAAGATTGAGGGACATTATCGAGATATGAAGTATGATTAACAGATTTGTTCAAGCTGATAGGGACAAAAGATATCATTTGGAGGTTCAATCCAGAACCAGGGACAGAATCTCAAAATTAGAGGGAGAGAATATAATATTTATTCAGTAATAAATTTATTTAACAAAAATTCACAAAATTTATTAAGGGTAGAACTGAAAATTTCAAAACTATATTCATCATACCAATCTTGCCAAATGTACCACAAATCTGGAACCAAGACACATTAAATTAAGGTTCTGATGGTAGATGTTATTTTTTTCACATATTGACTGGGACTCCCATACTGTAAAAGGGCTGGGTGGCTTGGAGTTTGTCAAATATGTTCAGTAAAGTTTTCTACATCAATATATAGAAGGACCAACTAGAAAAAATGCAATACTGGATCTCCTATTAGGGAATGAGGTGACAGAAGAGTGTGTAAGGGAAGATTTGGGTCCAGTGTTCATAATGCCATTAGTTTCAAGTTAATTATGGAGAAGAATAGGACTGGGCCTCATGTTTAGGTTCTAAATTGGAGAAAGGCCAATTTTGAGGAAAAAGGATCTAGAATGCATGGACTGCGTTAAGTTGTTTTTTGGGAAGGATGTGCGAGGTAAGTGGAGGACCTTCAAAGTTGAAATTTTGAGAGTACAGAGTTTGTATGTTCCTGTCAGGATTAAAGGCAAGGTTAGCAAGCAAAGGGAACCTTGGTTTTCGAGAGATATTCAGAAACCGGTTCAGAAGAATGAGGTGGATACCAGGTATAGGCATCATGGAGCAAATTAGGTTCTTGAGGTGTATAAAAATGCAAAACATCAAGAAATCAGGAAGACTCCAAGACATGAGGTTACTTTAACAGACAATGTATATTAAGAACAAAATGATAGCAAGGGACAAAATTGGTCCCCTTGAAGAACAGAGTGGTCGGCTTTGCATAGACCCAAGAGAGGTGGGGGAAATCTTCAAAGTTTTTTTAAAACCAATATTCACTCAAGAAAAGGACAGAAGAGTCTTGGGAAGTAAGGGGAAACAAGCAGTGAGATTATGGAATCTATACAGATTAAAGAGGAGGAAGTGCTTGCTGCCTTCAAGCAAATAAGCATGCATAAATCCCCAAGGCCTGACAAGATATTCCCTTGGACCTTACGGTTGAAATTGCAGGGGCTCTGGCAGAAATATTTAAAATGACCTTAGTCATGGGTGTCATGCCAGAGGATTGGAATGTAGCTCTTATTATGCTGTTATTTTCCCTGGAAATTATTGGTCGATAAACCTGATGTCAGTAATAGGTAAATTTTTCGAAGGTGTTCCAAGAGATCTGATATACAATTATTTGGATAGCCAGAAACAG
This sequence comes from Narcine bancroftii, assembly GCF_036971445.1. Classification (NCBI taxonomy): domain Eukaryota; kingdom Metazoa; phylum Chordata; class Chondrichthyes; order Torpediniformes; family Narcinidae; genus Narcine; species Narcine bancroftii. The sequence goes on along the minus strand of NC_091474.1, from coordinate 202,607,541 downwards.
TTTAGGGATAGTCAATGTGGCTATGTGTCTGGTAGGTTGTGTTTAATTAATCTTACAGAATTTTTTGAGGAAGTTACCAGGAAAGTTGACGAAGGCTGTGGATGTTGTCAACGAGGACTTTGGTGAGACCCTAGATAAGGTCCCATATGGAAAGTTAGTCAGGAAGGTTCAGATGTTCGCTATTCATGGTGAAATTATGAACTAGATTTGACAATGGCTGGACAGGCAAAACCAGAGAGTAGTGGTGGATGATTGCTTCTCAGACTGGAGGTCTGTGACTAGTGGTGTGCCTCAGGGATAGGAGCTGGGACCATTGTTTTGTCCTTTCTATCAACGATCTGGATAATAATGTGGTAAAATGAATCAATGTTTGCAGATAACACTAAAATTTGAGGCGTTGTGGACAGCAAAGGTGGTTTTTCAAAGATTGCAGGGGGATCTGGACCTTCTGGAAAAACGACAGATGGAATTTAATACAAACAAGTGTGAGGTATTGCATTTTGAAAGGACAAACCAATCAAGTACGTACATGGTAAAACAGAGGGATCTGGGAATACAGATACATAATCCCCTGAAAATGGCATCACAGGTGAATAGGGTTCAAAAGAGTGTTTTTGGTATATTAGCCTTCATAAATCAAACTATTGAGTATCGGAGTTGGAAAGTTATACAAGACATTGGGGAGGCCAAATGTGGAGTATTGTGTGCAGTTGTGGTCACCCAACTATAGGTAAGGGTTCCATTATTGTCATGTAAAACTACATTTAGAATGTAACATACTTGAAATTCTTTATCTACCAAAAGGAAGATGGAGTTGCCACTTTGTCCAGCACCCTGCACAGAAATTAAGCCCCTGGTTTTCAAGACCAGCATTCTAACCACTGAGCTATTGGAGCCTTGGGGAAAGATATCAATGAGGGGAGATTTTAATCCGTATTTAAAATGATAGACAGCGTAAATGTGGAAAAGCTTTTTCCACTGAGGATAGGTTTGGTTAGAAACCAAAGCACATTGTTTAGGGGGAACTTTCCACACACAGAGTTGGGAGTGTGGAATGAGCTGCCAGCTGAAGTGCTGAATGCAGTCTTAATTTTAACATTTAGAAGAATTTGGACAGGTACATAGAGGGGAGAGTTATGGAGGCCTATGGACTTGGTGCAGGTCAGTGGGATAGGCAAAAAAAAAATGGTTCAGCACAGACTAGAAGGGGCGAAGGGGGCCTGTTTCTGTGCTGTAATGTTCTAAGCAAACTAACAATCTATGCTGAAGGTTTCCTCCTAATCTTGTATTGCTTTGAAATCACCAACAGGATACATTTTAGTTCTTTAAAATAGAATAACATTGAATATGGGATATATCATTTGAATATGGGATATATCATTTGATTAAAAGATAATGACTGAACATTTCTCACAAGACATGATATTCTTGATCAGATCTTCTGACTTCCATTTTACTAAATTGCAATATAATTTGCAAAAAGCAGGATTAAACTCAAGATTCAAGGTTTTTTTGACATGACATAAAACACACATTATACAAAATTGCATTTAGTTTGCCGTAAGGAAGTCAAAGATTCACCATCAACAGATATTGCCGAACAGTCAGAGAAAGAGAAGCAAAGGAGATCCCCTTCAGAGTCACTGAGTATCTGTGGATTTGCCTCCATCTCTCCTGTAGCCTTTGCAGCCACACAGTCTTTAATCTAAACTATCAGCAACTCCAGCTCCAGATCCAAATCTCTGACATGATCAGGAAGCTTTCAGTGCCCAGAGCCCCTTGACACCCTCTCGCATCACAGTTCCAATACCTAATACCCCTTGGCCAGTCTTGAGACAGTATCCAGCAGTCAGCAGCCTGGTATGAGTCCTTTACCTGCAAGTTGCTGGCAACCTGCATATTCTTCAGCTCCAGAGCCCTTACTTGTCCTCCACCATGGTCACCATCCGATTGGGTCATTTCCTCTGTTTCTTCTCAAATGGGGGGTTTTCTGGAGCCCTGTGCCAGTCCTCTGCTTCCCTAGAGCCTGTAACCCCTTGGGGCTACTGCTAAACACAGGGTCCTCCATCTTGGGGTATCCTACCATATTATTTACACACATTGTTTTTGCATTTGTTGTTTTTGCAATGTTGTTTAAACCTTATAAAGAATTTTCTGGAACATAATGCGTGTGTGTTATATATACAATAACCTATGACCATGTCCTCATTTAGGAATGGCCACCCTATTTTGGGCCCACACTCCACAGTCACATAATTTTAAAATACCATTGGCTCCCTTAACAGGCCACTTAAAGCCTATACTGAGCCATAGGTAGTTGGATCAGGCAGAAGAAATCAGCAGAGGAGCGCGGCATCTCTGATCCTCAGTCTTCATGAGTCTTTGGGTACCAGCACTGCTGTGGCAGTAGCTCCTGCCACCATTTTTTTTTTGACATTTTCAGATTCTGCCTACTTGTAAATACTGCCCAACCCTATAAATTAATATAAATAAGGTGAAACTGTGGGAAGTAATTACAACACATAAAACATTCAAGACCAGATGGTGGGTTGATTATTTGGAAGATACAAGTAGGAACCTAGCCCAAAAGGAAAAAAATCTCAGAGCTGTATGTGATGAACCCAGGGACCTCCATCTTGGGGTAGGGTGGCTTGGTCAGAGGATACCATATTATTTACACGCATTGTTTTTGCATTTGTTGTTTTTGCAATGCCGTAAGGAAGTCAAATCTGAAATTTCAACTTTTGATAGCCCTATCCAAAAAACATACATCAAAAGAAATATCATTGCTGTGATTCACTTTTAAGAGCACCACCCTGATTTTTACTATATGAAGATAGGAGAACAAAAATCACCCAGTAAAGGGAATAGATGCAAAACAATATAAATTTCTGTGGTTGAAATTTTTAAATGATTAAATCAAACGAAAGGAGAATTTCAAAGAATAATCAAAAAGAAAAGAGTAAATATATTAAAATGAGGTATGGTACAATATATCCCAATTTACACAATTGAAATTACACTTGTAAAATCTGAAGATATTGATGACCACAGAACAGAAATTTTATCCAAGAAAGAAATATTTACAGCAGCATTGATCAATTTTCCTTGATTCTATAAGGCAATTTTCCCCACTGACATCAGGATTCATGGCAAACAGGTGTAAATCTACGTCAGAGAAATTTTAAAAATCACTTTTCAGAATATTTCCAGGAAAAATCTGGCAGGAAATTATTAATCACTTAATCAAATAATGACTTTTGAAACATTTTCCTGAATTAAATAATCTTCAATTCGTATCAAGAAATTTTCACATGTATGTTTCATGATGAATAAATCACCCAAAGAACCTCTTTTCACATTATCATAATCATTTCCGCTTCGTCTGACTGCAGGTTTCCAACATTGAACCTCTTTCTGGGGGCTTTACTGTTCCTGGGCTTTGGCTTGAAGTGAAGGTTGAGCTTGCAGCGAACCAGCCGGTGGTCAGTGTGGCATTCCGCGCTGGGCATGACCCTGGTGTGGAGCATATCTCGTTTGTCACTTTCTCGCACCAGGATGTAGTCCAGGAGGTGCCAGTGTTTGGATCGGGGATGCATCCAGGTAGTCTTAAGGCTGTCCCTCTGCTGAAAAAGGGTGTTTGTAATGACAAGCCGCTGTTCTGAGCAGAGCTCCAACAGGAGGCGCCCATTGTCGTTGCACTTGCCGACGCCATGGCAAACCTCAAAGCAAAGCTCGATGATGCAATCCGCCTCACGGACCCGTCCCCTGAAACCCTCTGGGATCAGTTGAAGATTACCATACTGCAATCCACTGAAGAGGTACTGGGCTTCTCCTCCAGGAAAAACAAGGACTGGTTCGACGAAAACAGCCAGGAAACCCAGGAGCTGCTGGCAAAGAAGCAAGCTGCCCACCAGGCTCACCTTACAAAGCCGTCCTGTCCAGAGAAGAAACAAGCCTTCCGTCGCGCATGCAGCCATCTTCAGCGCAAACTCCGGGAGATCCAAAATGAGTGGTGGACTAGCCTCGCCAAGCGAACCCAGCTCAGCGCAGACATTGGCGACTTCAGGGGTTTCTACGAGGCTCTAAAGGCTGTGTATGGCTCCTCACCCCAAGTCCAAAGACCGCTGCGCAGCTCAGACGGCAAAGTCCTCCTCAGCGACAAGATCTCCATCTTCAACCGATGGTCAGAACACTTCCAATCTCTTTTCAGTGCCAACCACTCAGTCCAAGATTCCGCCCTGCTCCAGCTCCCTCAACAGCCCCTAAGGCTAGAGCTGGATGAGGTCCTCACCCAGGATGAGACATATAAGGCAATCGAACAACTGAAAAGTGGCAAAGCAGCAGGTATGGATGGAATCCCCCCAGAGATCTGGAAGGCTGGCGGCAAAACTCTGCATGCCAAACTGCATGAGTTTTTCAAGCTTTGTTGGGACCAAGGAAAACTGCCTCAGGACCTTCGTGATGCCACCATCATCACCCTGTACAAAAACAAAGGCGAGAAATCAGACTGCTCAAACTACAGGGGAATCACGCTGCTCTCCATTGCAGGCAAAATCTTCGCTAGGATGCTCCTAAATAGAATAATACCTAGTGTCACCGAGAATATTCTCCCAGAATCACAGTGCGGCTTTCGCGCAAACAGAGGAACTACTGACATGGTCTTTGCCCTCAGACAGCTCCAAGAAAAGTGCAGAGAACAAAACAAAGGACTCTACATCCCCTTTGTTGACCTCACCAAAGCCTTCGACACCGTGAGCAGGAAAGGGCTTTGGCAAATACTAGAGCACATCGGATGCCCCCCAAAGTTCCTCAACATGATTATCCAACTGCACGAAAACCAACAAGGTCGGGTCAGATACAGCAATGAGCTCTCTGAACCCTTCTCCATTAACAATGGCGTGAAGCAAGTCTGTGTTCTCGCACCAACCCTCTTTTCAATCTTCTTCAGCATGATGCTGAACCAAGCCAAAAAAGACCTCAACAATGAAGATGCTGTTTACATCCGGTACCGCATGGATGGCAGTCTCTTCATTCTGAGGCGCCTGCAAGCTCACATCAAGACACAAGAGAAACTTGTCCGTGAACTACTCTTTGCAGACGATGCCGCTTTAGTTGCCCATTCAGAGCCAGCTCTTCAGCGCTTGACGTCCTGTTTTGCGGAAACTGCCAAAATGTTTGGCCTGGAAGTCAGCCTGAAGAAAACTGAGGTCCTCCATCAGCCAGCTCCCCACCATGACTACCAGCCCCCCCCACATCTCCATCGGGCACACAAAACTCAAAACGGTCAACCAGTTTACCTATCTCGGCTGCACCATTTCATCAGATGCAAGGATCGACAACGAGATAGACAACAGACTCGCCAAGGCAAATAGCGCCTTTGGAAGACTACACAAGAGTCTGGAAAAACAACCAACTGAAAAACCTCACAAAGATAAGCGTATACAGAGCCGTTGTCATACCCACACTCCTGTTCGGCTCCGAATCATGGGTCCTCTACCGGCATCACCTACGGCTCCTAGAACGCTTCCACCAGCATTGTTTCCGCTCCATCCTCAACATTCATTGGAGCGCTTTCATCCCTAACGTCGAAGTACTTGAGATTCCAGAGGTCGACAGCATCGAGTCCACGCTGCTGAAGATCCAGCTGCGCTGGGTGGGTCACGTCTCCAGAATGGAGGACCATCGCCTTCCCAAGATCGTGTTACATGGCGAGCTCTCCACTGGCCACCGTGACAGAGGTGCACCAAAGAAAAGGTACAAGGACTGCCTAAAGAAATCTCTTGGTGCCTGCCACATTGACCACCGCCAGTGGGCTGATATCGCCTCAAACCGTGCATCTTGGCGCCTCACAGTTTGGCGAGCAGCAACCTCCTTTGAAGAAGACCGCAGAGCCCACCTCACTGACAAAAGGCAAAGGAGGAAAAACCCAACACCCAACCCCAACCAACCAATTTTCCCCTGCAACCGCTGCAACCGTGTCTGCCTGTCCCGCATCGGACTTGTCAGCCTCAAACGAGCCTGCAGCTGACGTGGACATTTACCCCCTCCATAAATCTTCGTCCGCGAAGCCAAGCCAAAGAAGAAGAATCATTTCCATATAGCCAAATAACCATTTATGGTGCGGAAACAGGCCATGTCGGCCCTTCAAGTCCACGCAGGTTCACTAGAACAACTCCACTAGCTCAACCCTCCCGCTCTCCCCCCATAACCCTCCAACCCTCTCACCTCCATGTACTCATCCAACCTTCTCTTAAATGACAGAAGGGACCCTTCCGCAACTATACCTTCTGGAAGATCATTCCATTCTGCCACCACTTGTTGAGTGAAAAAGCATCCTCTAATATTTCTCTTAAAGTTTTACCCCCTTACCCTTAACTCATGCCCTCTTGTTCTAACCTCCCCTGCCCTCAGGGGAAAGAGTCTGTTTATGTCTAGTCTAACTATTCCTTTCATAATATTAAATATCTCTATCAAGTCCCCTCTCAGTAGTCTACGTTCCAATGAATAAAGTCCCAGTCTCCTTAATCTCTCCCTGTAATCAAGATGCTGTAAGCCAGGCAACATCCTTGTAAACCTTCTCTGCACCCACTCCAAATGGCAAGAATAAATTGAGAAATATATTGAGAGTCAATATAACCTCAAAATTATTAATTGTGCAATATAAACTCATTTTGCCAAATTTCAGACTCAATCTGAATTTGCAGTCATTGGTTATTATATTCTGTTCATTCTTTACACTGATCTAGTTACTGTGCAATTATGGTAGTTTTTAAATATGAAGCACACATCTTATAATGTACCATCTCTGTTGATATTTGCATTGTTTTGTAGAGCTCCACCCCAGGACCATCTAGTCGACTTGTGCTTTATCCTTTGACTTCTTTCAATAGTACGACGTACAACTGCTTCATGGCGTTCCTTCAAGGAAAAGGGTTTAATTTAACGAAAATTAGTTCATTGTTATAAACATTGTACAATGCATATATGCACCAAAACTCTTATTTGTTGCAGGCTTACAGGTAGTTCTAAAGAAAGATTGTAATTAAATAATTGCATTAAAATAAGAGACAATAAATAGATAAAATAGATAATAAATCTCAGGGAAGCAGGTTAGTGTCATGCTTAGCATAACATTAATACAGGGCCAGTGATCCTGGTTCGAATCCAACACTAAGAAGTTTGTATGTTCTCGCTCTGTCTGTGTAGGGTGTTCCAGCTTCTTCCCACATTCCAAAGACGTAGGAGTTTGGTAGGTTAATTTGGTCACACTGGTGTATTCAGGCAGTTGGGGCTTGAGGCCAGAAGGGCCTTTAACATCTCCAAATTTTAAAACAATAAAATATTTACAGTAATCCTAGTGCAAAAAAAGTACACTGTTGGAGCAGTATATGATTATCATATAAAGAGGAGGATCAAGAGCCTGATAGCTATTGGAATGAAACTGTTCTTGAATTTGATATGTTTATTCAGATCATTCCTTCATTGTTCATTAAGATCAAAAAGCAGCATAGCTGTTTCAACAAGTGAAGATTTGGCAAAATTAAAGTCAGTAATAAATAACATGTAATCATTTTTTTTAAATCATAGATGCAAGGAAAGCCCAGGAACGCTTATTCAAATGTTCACAAAAAACATACTCTTTCTTCTTGAAGTCTTTGTTTTCGTTTTTCTTCAACAGCAGTACGTCGTCTTTCTTCTTTTAGTCTCTGTTCTTCAATTTTCTTCTTGCGTTCTTCAAGTTGCTTTTCATAATGCTGTCTTGCTTTTTCTTCTTTTTCAAATAATAGCTGTTCTCTTGCAGCTAAATAATAAAATGATGCGTTGGTCATTGCAACTGTTCTACAATAAGCACTCAAAAATGTAAGAATACAATTTGTAATTTTGCATGGATGTTGCAAGATTTATTTATCCATACAAATTAGCAACAGAATAGACAAAGTATTAAAACTTCAAACAACAGATGATCAACCAGAGTTTTCAGTCATCAAATATACTTACTTAAAAACATGGTTCACTGCTGTATTGCATTGTCTCTCATACATCAAAAAGTTCTCAATAACAAACTTACACACACTCATTGATCTTTCCTGTATAAACTGTGATGTACACTGGAAAGATCAATGATCACCTTTTCCCAAGGAGCTAAATATCTGGGAATTACACTCGACAGCACAAACTTTAGGTAGCTTCAACATTTCCGGTCACCTCCTTCCCATCGCCTCTAACCTCCAATTCCAAACCCCACACAATGATACCCACATTGTCTCCCCAATCCAATCACGCCATACCAACATCCACAATATCTCACTTCAACGACTTTCAGTTCCCTGAACTCAACAGACTAATTCTCACCATGGATGGATACATCGATGACGACATTGGTGCTGCCTCCTGCACCCATGATAAACTCATCAACTTTATGGACTTTGCTGCGAACTTTCACCCCAACCTCAAATTCACTTCGTCCATCTCTTGCAACTCTCTCCCCTTAATTGATCTGTTTCCATCTCAGGAGACAAACTCTCTACAGATATTTTCTCACTCCTACAACTACTAGTTACCTCAACTACATCTCTTTACACCCAGTCTCCTGTAAGCATTTGATTTATTTTTTCTTAATTTCTCTGCTTCCATCGCATCTGCTCCCAGGACATTGTCTTCCATTCCAGAACATCTAAGATGTCCTCAAAAAAAAGAGCTTCCCCTCCACTGCCCACTGCCATCAACTTAGCCCTTACCAGCATCTCCTCTATTTCCTACACATCTACCTTGGCCCCCACCATCCCCAGACACAAAAAGGACAGGAGTCCTCTCTTCATCATCTACCACCCCACCAGCTTCCACATCCAACACTTCACAATTTCTCCCACTACTAGGCACATTTTGCACTTCCCTCCCTGCTTTCTGCAGGGACCAGTCCCCTCCAGGACTCCTTTATCCATTCATCCCTTTCTTACATTTTCCCCCTTGAGACCTATCCCTGAGACATCAAGAAATGCTGCACTGACTTCCCACCTCCTCCCTCACCACCATTTGGGCCCCAAACATGAATCTGCAGTGATGATCTACTGCACCTGATTCTCCCATTGTGGACGCTTCCACATCAGAGAGAATGGACGGAGATTGGGAGATCGTTTCATTGAGCACCTTTGCTCTGTCCACTGCAATAACAGGGACCTGCATTTGTAATTGCCAACCAATTTAAATCCACATATCATTCCCACTCTCGTATCTGTTTGTGGCATCAGGTACTGCCAAACCAAAGGAACCCACAAATAGGAGGAACCACACTGTTTATTTCGTCTGAGCAATCTCCACCAGACGGCATTAACAGATTTCTCCAGTGTCTGTTAAACCCCTCCTCTGAGTCTCTCTCTTTCCCTATCCTATCTCTTTTCCTCCAGCTCCCCATTCCCTTCCCTCTCCACAAAGAGCTACCTCCCTTTCCCAATCACCTCAGCTTTTTTATCTTCTATCCTCCCACCTATATCCACTTCTTACCTGTGGCTTCTCCTGCTCCTCCTGTCCCTTCCTCCCTCTTCCAACCTTCTTGTTCAGGTGCCTACCTTTTTTTTGCACCTTGGCAAAGAGATCAGGCCCAAAATGTTGGTCATCTTTTATTTCCTGTAGATGCTGCGTGACCTGCTGAGTTTCTCCAGCACTTGTGTCTTGCACTGCAATCATAAAGTCTGCAGACTTTCCCGTTTAACTTTGGATTGCTGTAGTCTCTCATATTGCAAAAGGTCCAATAATTCCACTGCAATTTTTTTTTAAATTCCAATAGCAACTCATTGTACCTCAGTTTCAAATTAATGTTCCCTTTTAGCCTTACTTCAAAGTGAGCTGCGATATCTTGAAATATTCTTAGCAAACAGTCTTTTATAGTCTTCATTACTATCTGGCATTGGAAAGTAATTTGGCTCACCTATGATCTTATTCTTTCAGCTCCTACCTCTCGAATTCTTTTTACCCCAATCCTCTCTCAAACCAAATCCTTCCTTTCTTCTCTGTACTGTACTGGATTTAACACAAATTCCTTATGCTAATTTATGCTTCTCAAATTTCAATCCAATTTAATTAATAAATACAAGTACTTTCCCTAATTACACAGGACATAGATGTCTGTCGAAGACATATCACAGGTCCAATAACTTACTGCATAATAAACCTCATGGAAATCAACTAGCCATGGTCAGGATTTTTTTTTAAATGGTAGATTCTGCTTGTTTGTCTCAGTATTGTTAACCAAGTAAGCATTTGTACTTATTTACATATTTACATATCAATAATCCTCTTCTGGGGAAAAGTGTTCTTTCAAACAAAATGTGAGAGATGGGAAAATTGATCTAAAATTATGAACATGGAAGAAACTAAAATTCATCAGTTAATGGCTGTAACCAGTACAAACAGGATAAGCTTGGGGGTTACGATGCAGGAAAGCAGAGTCAGCACGATTAACATAAGAATCTTCTAGTCTTTGTGACAAGACCATAAGACTAAGAAAAGGAATGGTAAGGTACAATAGAATGTAGGAAGTTGAGGTAGTCTGGATCAGATAAAGGTCTCCTAGCCCTGGACAGAAGTACCAAGTCCTACATATCTAATTAGCTAACCATACACAGATTTATACATATGAAATTAGCCAACCCTAGATAGAATGAGTCAACTCTGCATATCAAGAGACTGTAGCCCCGAGAATCAGGAAGGTGTGAATAAGGACAATGACATGATGGGACACCCACAGGATACCCCCTGATCCTCCAAGTGTACTGAAACTGCACGTAGGCAGGAAGGATTACCTATGCCAAACCCATCCAGGGGGCAGAAGAATGTAAGGGGGAGGGCACTCTGATACTGAAATTGACTGTATAAAAGTTGGGTGAGCCCCAGTATGTGTGTGTATTCCCAGGGTAAGGGGAAGCACCCAACTTTGCATTGTTGTTGTAATAAATGTTCTTTGTTCTCAATTTTTGTCTCGAGCAATTTCTTTAAAGGTACTTTAATTTCTAACAAATGGGGGCTCGTCCGGGATCACACTCCCTCCACTGACAGAGTACCCCGACGACGAGAGTAGGTGCACCCCGGCTGATTCAGCTGGACTCACGGGCGACGGGTGGCTGGTCAGTGGAAGAAGCGAGTGATATCCGAGAAGAGGCATTGAGAACAAACGACGGAAGGAAGCGCGCTAGAGCATTGCTACTGGAACTCGGTAAGAGTAATTTTACTTGTTTATAAGTATGGGAATAATGAGTAGCAAGGAAGAGAGTCCTCGTTCAGGATGTGAACACCAGATAGCTACGTACAGCCCGCTTGGGTTGATGTTATCTGAGTGGGGCACGGGAAAGACTCGTGGGAAAGACAAACTGACAATGGTCAGGTATTGTTGTATTGAATGGGTTAAATACCCGGTTAAAGGGAGCTCCGTGTACTGGCCAAAGTTCGGATCCGAGGATGAATGGATGTGTCAAGCTTTGAACCTATGGCTCTATCAAAACCAGAAAGACAATGTTGAGAGCAGGGAATATGCAGCCTGCTGGCTCAAGGGACCCATTGAACAACTGGTTTTGAATGAGAAAGAATTCAGGGATAAGAGAGAGGAGGAACCTTTTGTCCCTGAATCACAGGGTTGGGATGTGTTACATTCCCTCCCTCCACCTTATGTTCCTCCTATGCCGGTTCCTATCTTTCCTTCCTCTCCTATGACCTACCCTTCTGCACCTTCCCCACCTCCCCCACCACTAGAGAAGAGAGAAGAGAGCAGGAGTGGTATGATAACTTGCTCACAAAGCACTCGATTACCACCTCTGTTGACAGGAGAGAGAGGTAACTTTAATTCAGAACAGCGTGAGACTCTTCAGGAAGAAAGGGCAGAACCCTTTGATTCATTTCCCAGGGAGCAGGAACCCAGACCTAATAAGCCAGAAACCAATTGGATGAGACCACTGCGGGAAGTTCCCATGGGAGAGGGTCTCGGTTTCGTAAATGTGCCCCTGACCAGTACTGAAGTGCGTAACTTTAAGAAAGAACTGACCTCCCTGATAGAAGATCCCCAGGGATGTGCCGAACAGTTAGACCAATTTTTGGGACCAAATATATATACAATATGGGGGTCTCGACATAGAATCCCCAGCAGGGGAACAATTGGTACTAACAGGTTTTGTTACCAACTCAGCCCCAGACATTAGGAGAAAATTACAAAAGACAGAAAATTGGCATGAGCAGGGAATAACCCAGCTTCTACAGATCACACAAAAAGCATTTGTCCAGACATCTGAGGATAAGCAGAAAGCAAAGGCTAACATTTTGATGCAAGCAGTTAAAGTAATAGTAGATGAGTAACATGGAAAAGGCAGGGACTGTGTGCCAGCTCCTGAATGTTGGGAGAAGCGTCGGGAGTGGGAGAGTCGAGACCAGAGATAATTTCATAAATCACGACTTCCCACTTCAGTCACTGACCAATATTGATTAAAATTCATGCTAAAAATTAAATGTCATAAATGATCGTTTTTCAATACTGTAGAATTAGCGAATTTAACTACCAGTTAATTCCAATTTATGAAATAAATTGTATTCAAATGTGATTTTGCACAGGGAGTACCTGAGAATAGTGATGTTATAACATTTGCAGGGAGAAATGTTTGCGCAAATAGGGTGAGTTCTATACATCTTAACTTTAAGTGTATGTGAGATAAAGAAAGGATCTGATGTGTAAAGTGGCTGGATCAGCCAGTTGAAGGGGGAGTGTGCATGTCCCTTTAAGTGCACTGTGGCACTTGAAATTGAGGCTTCAGGCTCTTGTCTTGCAGTTAGAGGTATTTCTTCTACACATTCAGCAGTCAAGGTCCGTGAGTTTAAAGATCACCCACCTCTGGAGAATAAAGATACCTCTGGGGATTCCTATGGGGATTCCTATAAGTTTAATCATTCATTTCTCTGGTGCATTTTCCTCCGGAGTGAAATTAATGCCTCAGCACAATTTCTCTGTATTGCCGCTGTTATTTAATTCATGATAACTTTCCCCATTCATCAGGTTTATATTTAAATCCGGTAGTGCGGAAGTTACATTGTAAATAATCACGGAGGTAAACCCTGCGCGACTGGATTCAGCTTAATGGAGAAATAAACCTGCGAACTGGTCTATGGTGGTGTGTGAGTACTGCAATAGGTGGAATATGATTTAAATTGGTGGCATCGTTCAGAACAATTGGGCGCATAGGAATAATAGCATTAATTACTCACAGATCTTGTACCTGATACTATTCACTACGTCCCGGCTTCAGGACTGGGAAATTGGCATGGTACAGAGAAATTGGCATGGCACCAATATTTCTTGATTCACTAATGACTCCACAAGCTCCAGGATTCATGCAGCTAAACTTTAAGTGCAATATTATAGAAACTAGCCGGTACTTAAATGATTGTGTGTGCAATCAACATTGGAAAAATATGAAAGGTAATACAGGTGCTCCCCTACTTATGATTTTACGATGACACAATAGCATGACTGTCATTTACTTTCATATAATGTGTTAAAGGTCATCACAAGCATCATTGATTTCCTCGTTGGTTAATCACATTTTCGGAAAGCTTACAGGGACTGTTGGGAGAGAGCAAGGTAGTGAGATCAGTATGAGGACTGATACAGTGCTGTTAATGTTAGACAAGGTACGTCTCCAATTAAGATTTTTTTTCAACTTACGCTGGGTCTGCTGGAACGCAACCCTATTGTAAATTGAGGAGCACCTGTGATGTTCTTCTATCTAAAGCCAGCTTTAGATAAACTCTTATCATTCTGACAAATCCAGGTCTAAGTCTAATTTTCCTCCACCCTTTGAGCAAGCGCTTCCACTGCTGCACCTTACTGATCACCTCCTCACCAATGAATCAGAAGACCATGGTGTATGGCACTCACTGCACAAGCAGTCTGAAAATGTATACAAGCCTGTTCAACTTTGTTTTACAAAATCAACAATCGGTTCCAGGCTCCCCAATGCTCTCTGTGGAGAGAAAATTGCCAGATTTTTACCCTTTTAATGCCCTTGGTTATGTTTGCCTCTTCTCAAAGATTACATGGCTGCACAGAGGAACAAGGCTGAAAGTGCCTTGAAGTAATCTGTTGGCTGCACTTGTGACCTTTAGTCAGAAAATGTATGGGCTCTTGTCTCACTTTGGGTAGTGTAGCGGTTAGTTCAACTGTATTACAGTGGCAGTGATGAGTAGATGGATGTGAGGTGGTTGGAGGGTTATGGGCAGGGAGTAGGTAGGTGGAACTAGTTGGAGTTTCATGTAAATCGGTGCGGACTAGAAGGGCCAATATGGCCTGTTTCCGTACTGTTATTGCTATATGGTTATTATATGGAATATGGTTGTGAGCTGTGGCACAAGGCATTTTACTTAAGGCAGAACTAAAGGTTGAATATGTTTCAAGTTCTCTTGCAGAGGCTCTTGTGCTACAATGTCTGTTATGTACTCTAACAAATTGGAGGGTTGTGCCCCATACAGACAAGCAGCTCCAACTGCATTTTAATAAGGTCTAACATATTCAAAACCCATGCAAATATGGTTTGTGTTTCATTTTACAATTTTTACACTAACACAAAGGAAAGTCAGATTGTTATTCATTTTATTAAAATCTAGTGATTGGTTATATGTAAAAGCATGGCAAGAGGATCAACTAAAACCTGCCTGGGATGGTCCCTTCTGTGTACTTTTAATTACAGACACCGCAGTAAGAACAAGAGAGAAAGGCTGGACCCACATTCAAAGAATTAAACCAGCTTCTGAACCACAACATCACGACACACAGATTCAACCCTCAACCTGGCGTGCAGTTCCTCATCCTTCAGACCTGAAACTTACACTGCGCCGTGACAAAGTGCCGTAATGTTACATTTATTGTTGTATTTTTTTAACTGTTTATACATTTATTGTTGTATTTTTAACTGTTTATTTTTTTAACTGTTTATTCATTTATTGGGGTATTGTTTGTTAACTGTTTATGTCACTTCATTACTCGCTATGTTTTAAGTCCTCCTGGAATAGAGGCAGCAGAGGTTACAATTGTGCTCCTTTAGAATGTAGACAGGGCATAGATTTAATGTATAGTCATAGTGGGATATGGGTTAACAAGGGATTCCAATACGGACCAGGGGAACTGAACAGCTTTAGTGGAGTACATCTAATTTGTATCTTAGCCTACACAGGTATTAAAGACAGGAGTTTTAAATCGATAGCACAAAGGACATGGTGGGACAAAGACAGACAGAATGGTAGTCAGGATTGTACATGTCGCAGAGAGAGAGAGTTAATACATATGCTAATGTACACAGACAGGCTGCAACTCACAAGTTCAATGATACCCATGCTAATGTTAGCAGACAAGCTGCAACACACAGTTAAATCACAAGAAACAATCCCCCCCCAGCTGGGTCTCTTTTCATCACCCCGTGAAGGGGAGCACCAGTTACCAACAACGTGAGCTGCTTGACACTTTAATATCAGGCTCCAGACAGCCTTCGGAGATCGGTGGCCCTAGGGTTCGGGGCTGAAGAGGACATCAGATACTAGCCACAATTCAATGGAACCGCCTGACTACTGCTACTCGTTCGCTGCTGAAGGCAGCGTTTCTCACAGACTTCGTCAGGACAATGCTTACAAAAGTCGGGTGGTTAAAAGACACTGCTTCAATGTTTCAACGTGAATCTGCCCATGCCCATGTTCAGACGTGGCAACTTCGGACTGATGTGGGATGGACTAGACTCTTTACTGAGAACTGGAGCCTGATACTCGCAACCCTAATAAGCAGCTGGACTCGCTACTCTGACCTTCATGGTGCTCCCCTACCTAAAGACTTTACACAGAGATTACAATTCGGTTATTGACCAGCTGGGTAAAACTACACCTTACACTTGAAAGATCAGTATTACTGATCTAAAAGAAAAGTGAGGAGGGGGGGGGATCAGTCACACTGACACTAGTAACCAAAGATCAGTAACACTGATCATGGTGAAAGATCAGTATTACTGATCTAAAAGAAAAGTGAGGATTGTGAGAGATGGGAAAATTGATCTAAAATTATGAACATGGAAGAAACTAAAATTCATCAGTTAATGGCTGTAACCAGTACAAACAGGATAAGCTTGGGGGTTACGATGCAGGAAAGCAGAGTCAGCACGATTAACATAAGAATCTTCTAGTCTTTGTGACAAGACCATAAGACTAAGAAAAGGAATGGTATGGTACAATAGAATGTAGGAAGTTGAGGTAGTCTGGATCAGATAAAAGGTCTCCTAGCCCTGGACAGAAGTACCAAGTCCTACATATCTAATTAGCTAACCATACACAGATTTATACATATGAAATTAGCCAACCCTAGATAGAATGAGTCAACTCTGCATATCAAGAGACTGTAGCCCCGAGAATCAGGAAGGTGTGAATAAGGACAATTACATGATGGGACACCCACAGGATACCCCCTGGTCCTCCAAGTGTACTGAAACTGCACGTAGGCAGGAAGGATTACCTATGCCAAACCCATCCAGGGGGCAGAAGAATGTAAGGGGGAGGGCACTCTGATACTGAAATTGACTGCATAAAAGTTGGGTGAGCCCCAGTATGTGTGTGTATTCCCAGGGTAAGGGGAAGCACCCAACTTTGCATTGTTGTTGTAATAAATGTTCTTTGTTCTCAATTTTTGTCTCGAGCAATTTCTTTAAAGGTACTTTAATTTCTAACAAAAACGACCAAGTTAATTTCTTACCTAGCTGCTTTTGTCGTTCCTCCCTGCGTTCCTTGGCAAGCCTTTGCTTGTCATCAACACGAAGAACAGGAAGATCTGTAAAACAAGCAACTTTCTAAAAATTCCTGGAATGAGTACTATTTATTTAAGTTTATTCTCTTCCCTCAAACAGTTTAAGTAATTTGCATTACAGTAAGCTGATCAAAATGGCTCAGATCTTCATAAGTTTTGCCAGGGGTTTTTAATCTGGTTTTGCACCTCAGAATCTAATGCCAGAGAGGCCAAGATTTAAATACTTGTATTGGATTATTTGGTCTAGGTTCCTGTGCCAAAATCTGCAATCTGATTGTAGAAAAATTGTTCTGTGCATTTTAGCTTTTTTAAAAAAAATTTTTTTAATCGTTTGGTTAAATGAGGCATTGAGAAATACTGCAAGAGTGACCATGGGTAACAAAACTGGGAGTAGAACTTTGTGGATAGTCAAAAGCTTCAACTGAGTTTCTTGTTCCATCTATACAATCACCTCAATTTGTTTAAGGCTCTAGCATTGCTCAGCCTTAAGAACATCAGCAAGATTGAATTTCCCAATCCAGAGAAGGCAGCTTAGTGACAATGAAATAAAATTCAGGTCAACAATCACTGATCTCATGAGAATATTTTTACATATTTACAATTTGAGATGAAAAATTATATTCAGCCTATCAAAACCACATTCTCATCTGGTCTTCGCCATTCAGGTGTTGTTCTTTTCCACACAGACTTTTTTTTTAATTCACAGATTCAGTTCAATCTCACTCAATTGTTTTCCAAGTTCAGTAGCTTCCATTACCCATCTGGTTGACCAATACCTTTCACAGCAGAAAGTCTGCTGGTATTATCCAATCTGATCCATGTACAGTTTCGCGCCTATAGCAAAATGATTTGCCCCTTGAATGCATTAGCAAGCAATGATCAGTTGGGTACAAAAAATATGCACCAACTTAGCCAGCAAACTCCACATCTCCCAAAAAGGAACACATTTACAAAGCAATTTACTATAGGTACACAATCCTTTATCCGGAAACCTTGGGGGACAGTGTGTTCCGAATTTCGGATTTTTCCAAATTTCAGAAAGCCAGATTTAAGCCCACCCGAATTGTGCTGCATTATCCACCCCCACCTCCTTCCAGTTGCCCTGCCGTCTCCCCCCCATACCCCTTGCCCTCCCCCCTTGCCCACCGGTCTCCCCCCTCGGGCTGCCCGCCCCGCGCCGCCGCCTCTCTCCTGGCCGGCTGCCTGCCTCTCTCCCGGCCAGCTGCCTCTCTCCCCACTTGCTGGATTTTGGAGCTTTCCAAATTTTAAATGTCCAGATAAAGAATTAACAAACATAATGAATCAGGTCAGACAGCATCTGTGCAAAGAGTAATAGAATTAACATTTCGAGTCACAGCCTCTTCATCAGAACTGGGTAAGAGATAAAATGAGTTTTAAGAAGCATAGTTGGCAGGAGTGATGGCAACACAAAGAAAATACCAGAATCAGAATTTATTGTCATGAAATTCAGTGTTAAATAGGCAAGGCCAGATCAAAGCAAGTTAATTGGATTATATTGTATTATTTTATTATTATTTATATTGACTGGAAGAGAAATTAAATATTTTAACTACATGATAATCTTTGATAGAAGACAGCTTATGAAATTTAAAAAGCTCAAAATAAAATTTACATTTGAAGATTTAAAATCACAATTCAAATTTAGAACAAAAATCACAAACCTTGTTTAGGTCCAGAGTTCACATTTAGCCCAGAAGTCAGAGAACTGCTTTTTTTGTCCTCCAGTTTCACTTTTGCTTCAGAAGCTGGACAGTAAAACAAAAAGACAAAATTAGACAAGTCAATAACATTGTTGGGTGAGAGAACCAAGAGGTCCGCCAACAAAATCAAGAGATCGAGAGGTCCGCCCACGAAATCAAGAGATCGAGAGGTCCGCCCACGAAATCAAGAGATCGAGAGGTCCGCCCACGAAATCAAGAGATCGAGAGGTCTGCCCACGAAATCAAGAGATCGAGAGGTCCGCCCACGAAATCAAGAGATCGAGAGGTCCGCCCACAAAATCAAGAGATCGAGAGGTCCGCCCATGAAATCAAGAGATCGAGAGGTCCGCCAACGAAATCAGCATTAGTCTCTAACTTTTTCAAGTTGATTTATCACAGAGACACCAACAGGAAGTATAGGTGTCACAAGGCTTGCACCACCAGGTTCAAAAACAAACTCAATCATAGACTCATTTAAGGACTCTTACTTGTGCATTTTATTTTCTTTTTGTTCTATCTGCATTGCACAATTTGTTTGTTTACATTTGTTATCTGTTTACACTCCTTTGTTTACAAGTTCACGCTGTGTACACTTTTTGCACTACTAATTAATGGTAATTCTGACGCGCCCATCGTAAAAATGAATATCAGGGTTGTATGTGATGTCACATATGTACAGGTACACACACGATCCTTTATCTGGACATCTAAAATCCGGAAAGCTCCAAAATTCAGCATGTGGGGAGAGAGGCGGCAGCACAAGTCGGGCTGGTGGGGGGGTTGGGGGGGGGGGGAGAGGGCAGCACTACTGGAAGGGGGTGGGGGTGGATACGGCAGCACAATTCGGGTGGGCTTAAATCTGGTTTTCCGAAATCCGGAAAAGTCCAAAATTCAGAACACCCTGTCCCCCAAGGATTCCAGATAAAGGATCGTGTACCTGTATTCTGACAATAAATCTGAAATCGGTTCTGGATTTGTAATTAATAATGTGCAGCTTTGTTACAACAGGAAGGTAAACAACTTCTGGCAAAGCTTTGCAAACATACTATTTGAGTAATCTTTGCTATTTCATTCTGTGGTGCCTGTTTTCCTTTGGATAGCTGTATCATTGGGGTTCTTTTGCAGGCAGAATGACAGACTGTACAAACTCCACAATTACAGAACAAAAATTGTAATAAGATCAATTAGCACCAAGGGCAGCAAGATAGCACTGTTTTGAGTTTTAAATCCATTGATGCATGCTTTCTTGGTTGGAGGTGGGAGAGGAGAGTACACCAGGATGTGATGGCTCCTTCAGTACATTAGCTGCCTTTCCTTTGAAGGTCAGTGGGCACCACTGGCTTTTTTTCAGCTGTCACCTGCGTGCCCCCCCCCCCCCACCCCGAGCTCAAATACAGTGCATTTGACAGGGAGCTCCTGGCACTCTACCTGGCGATCAGGTACTTCCGGTATTTCCTAGAAGGCAGGCCATTCACAGTGTTCATGGACCACAAACCCCTAACCCACAGCCTCACCATGGTCAAGGACCCCTGGTTGGTGTGTCAATAATGCAGCCTATCCTGTATATCTGAGTTCACCACTGCCATCCGGCACCTCTCTGGCAAGGACAATGCCATGGCCGACAAACTTTCCTGGCCTGCCATCCGGATCTTATCCCCCAGGCTGGACTACTATAGTGGTAGCTACAAAGGGGAAATGAGAGACAAGGAGACGCAGGCTTTCTGCACAGCCATCACTGGCCTCCACTTCAAAGACCTCAGCCTGCCGGACAGCCCCGACACACTCCTAGGGAATATCTCCACTGGCACACTGAGTCTGGTAGTCCCTCAGCAATGGAGGCACCAAGTTTTCAAGGCCGATCACAACCTCTCACACCTGTCCATAAAAACCACAACCCGTATGGTAGCAAAGAGGTTCATGTGGCACAGCCTGAGAAAACAAGTCAAGCAGATGCAATTGCATCCAAAGTCCATTCTCATGTCAAGACCCCAGTTCACCAGTTCGACACTCCGAAGAGATGGTTCAAACATATACACGTTGACATCATGGGCCCATTGCCTGTCTCCTGAGATGCTCAGTGCCTCTTCACAGTAATAGACCGCTCCACAAGATGGCTGGAGACCATTCCTTTAAATGACACCTCAACAGATTCCTGCGCCAGGGCACTCTCATGCATTGGATCGCGAGGTTTGGGGTACCAGCCCACATAACCACCAAGAGGGGTGTAGTTTACGTCAGCACTGTGGACAGTTCGCAATGCTTCTGGGCATCAAGCTGCACCACACCAACGTTTATCACCCCCCAGGCCAATGGATTCATAGAATGTTCCCATCGCCACATGAAGTTGGCCCTCATGGCTCATTTAAATAGCCCCAATTGGGTGGACGAGCTCCCCTGGGTCCTACTGGGCATCAGGATGGCACCTAGAGAGGATTTACAGGCATTCTCAGCTGAATTGGTTTATGGCGCCCTGCTAATCCTGCCAGGTGAATTCTTCCCACCGTCTTGAGATTCAAGCATTGTTATAGGACCTACAGGACAGGTTAGCCTTATTTGCACCCCCCCACCCCCACCGCCCTCACACCATGGATGCCGGCCAGCATCCATCTCCAAAGACATCAACCACAGACTTTGTATTCGTCCGCCGTGGCCCGCATTCCACCCCCCCCCCCCCCACCTCCAACGACCTTATGAAGGCCTGTAAAAGGTCCTGTACAACTCTGGTAAAACTTTCACACTGGACATTGGGGGTAGGGAGGAACTGTTCACATCAGACAGGCTGAAACCAGCACATCTGGACCTCAGCCAGCAGGTCTTACCAGCACAGCCCAAGCACCTGGGGAGACAGCCTAAGGGCACGACCCCACAGAGCCCAAGGAGAGTCTGGGGGGGGGGGGGTGTGGATGGTGTGTGGCGGCGCACATCGCAATGCAGGCAAACTGGCTCTGTGTTTGTCATAGCTGTGGTAGCAGAGCAACCACGTCAAGGTGGCAGTACCGGGTTTTGCTTCCCTAGTGGGCAGAGGGGCCACTCACGCGCACCCGACTGTGTCGTTGCTTCACTGCCAACACAGAGGCAGGACTTGATGGCCGCCTTATAAGGTGCAGCACAGGCTTTTTCGAATAAACCGCTAGAAATGAAACTGACTCCAACGTGTAGTTCTGTTCTCATTTACCCCTCATAGTTACCACTACAGTAGCACTAGAGTGCTCAATTTAAATAGTGTGGGAAAGTATGTAGCACTATATTACACAATTTATATAATGTGAGAACATTGGTAGCAATATAACGTACAATTTATAAATACCATGGGAAAAAGCAATGGCGGACTTCCCTCCCAGAATGCCATGCAGCAGAGAAAGGGCTGCATGCCCGGCTGCCTGCACGGAGCATTCACATGGAGGGCTTTCTTTGCCGCATGGCATTCTGGGAAGTTACAGGTCTGTCATTGGGTTTTCCTGTGGTCTTTTTAAACTATGCACTATAGCGCTACCAATTTTCACACAGTTTAACAATTGTCTGCTATTACTCTTTATTTCCCCTCTCTTCCACCCCCCCCACCCCATTGCAACTTTCCCACAGCAAAGTTTATACCTTCATTTTAATCTTTTCTTCCTTCACTTTCCTGAACTCACGCAAAAACTTGGGTCATTTCAATCCCACAATGCAATGACCCCGTTCACGCTTCCCTGATTGCAATGCTGACGTATGTAGATGCTGGGAAATGTACTAGGGATTGAGGATGTCAATCCTCTGCATGAGATGACGTCATCTGATGCCAGCGTTGAGCTGATTTTGCTTTCACGCTAGATACTTTAAAGGCAGATTGGTGGTCAATTCCTGGGATCACTTGCAAGCGTGAAAAGGGCTATTGAATGATGGGCTATAATCTTAGCACCATGACACGAGCCTTTTAATCTCTTTCATGTATTCCATCTCCTCATTATTTGACACCAAACAAATTTGAAGAGAGTTATGAAGATATTTAGCCATACAGTCATGGGTGTAAAGGGAATATAGTAGGGGAATGAACATACATGCTTGATGAAAGCCAGTGTTGGGTAGGATCACAGAGGAAATAGTGTTACTCACCTTCACTGACAGGAAGGTCAAGGATTCAATTGGACAAGGGAGCACTGTGGTCTAGATCCTGAAGTTTGGGAATGAGTTTGCTGGGGACTATGGTACTGAAGGCAGAGCTGAAGTCAATGAAAATCTGTTGCATCCAAGGCCAAGTGGACAACAAGTGTTGTGGATATACACAGGCGTTTGACATCATAACAGCATTGTATTGGGCTGCAGGGGACCATTTTAGTTTTGCAATAAAGAATGAACAAAGCACTCATGTCTCCTTGTGCGAGTATTTTTTTAGGTCTAAATACACATCAAATTGGTGACGAGGATAAAAATAAACACTTTTCCACACTCTGAACGTTGGAAGGAAGATTGGAAGGTGGAAAGGCAAAACTGAAGCCAGGTTGAGCCACATGGGCTTAGAACAAAGAAAAAGAGAATGAATAGGAGTTAAAATGGCAGAAGGACATTTTGGAGAATACAAAGAATCTGAAAACTCGTCTATGTGGAAAGATTGGATACATTCTGTCTTGCCTATAACATAAGAGATACTGATGTCCACAGAAGGAAATACCCACTGTTTCTAAGCGAGGTGGGGAGCAAGATGTACAGTTTGATGAAATCTCTCTTGGTACAGATAATACCAGGTAACATGTCTTATGAAGAATTGTGTGCTGTGGTCAGAGAACACCTATCTCCAAGACCAGTAGTAATTGCAGAAAGATACAAATTTTGATATCAGAAAGCAAAAACCAGGCAAGACTATGAGCGAATATTTGGCTGCATTGCATCCACTGTCTGAAAAATGTAATTTTGGAGATTTCTTGGATGAGGCATAGGTTTGGCTGACTGCAATCCCCTAAAACGATTGCTGAACAAGAACATTTTAAACATTAAAGTCTAAGTATGATACAGCATTGAGTTTCAAAATGACCAACCAAAATATGGATATTATACAAGGGGAGTCACACATAATGGACAAGTAAACCGCCAAAGATGTTTTTGCTGCAGAGAGTAACCACAGCCCTGATTACTATTATTTCAAAAGAACCAGATCTCACCTGTATGACAAGAAGGGACACATCAAATCCACAAAAGAGGATTACCAAAGGAAGAAAAATCAGAAAAAGAGACAAAAAAAGTCGTCCAAAGTGAAAAACATTGTGGAGAATGACGAAAACTCTAGCTGTGATTTTAAGGACTCTGGGGAAGACCAGGCAATGGAAGTAATGCATATTCATAATGTAATGGATAAGAAATTGGAAATTTTTGTCCATGTTAAAATGAACAACGAATCTATTCGGATGGAATTGGACATGAGGGCAGCTGTGTCCTTAATGTCCAAAACTCTAAAAACAAGATGACTACCCAATCTTAAAATGAAACAGTCCGCCATAGTGTTGAAGACTGTCACAGGAGAGAGGCAAAGTGCTAGGGAAAGGATTATCCCTAGTACTTTGTGCTAGTCCCTTTACACAAAAGAACAACGTTGTTTGGAAGAGTGTGGTTGTCGCACATCAGACTGGATTAGAAGGATATTGGGACAGTGATGAAAGTACATACTGAGGGTGAGCCAAAATCAAAGCTGGAGCAAGTACTTCAAAAGTATTAAACAGTTTTTGAAAACAGCCTGGGAAAAATCCTCGGTGTTCAGGCCAGGTTACAATTGAAAACTGAGATCACACTGTAACAGATTTATGTTAATCCTTAGTATAATGTTAAACTCTATTCCTCAAAATTGTCTTGGTAAAATAAAATTATTGAGTTAAAATCTTGTATCTATTCTTAGTTACCTACAGGGTCACACACAGGTCAGAGAACATTTATAGAGAATCATTGTTTTCAGAGAAGAGTTCATTCTCTGAGTCGCAGGGTCTTTGAGAGGCAGAGCTAATGGATTTCAAGTGGGTCTTAATTATTCAAGAACTCCTGAAGGAAGCTATCTGTTTTTAATCAAAGCAACTTGGGCCTCTTGAATAGAAATGAGGTCAGAGGTTGTTGTGAATATAGAATGGTTTTGAAAAAGGAACAATTTTGGTAGAAATAAAACTGATGGTCATGTGGTTTCCAAGAATTGGGACTCACCTCAGTGATGTAAGTCATGTGATTTGGAGAAATATTACCAATACCTCCTGCGTTCAGTTTGTAGAGTACAGAAATCAAAATCCCTGTGACATAGGGGTTGAAATCTCGCAAAAGACAGGGTGCTGTTGTGTTTTACTCCAGGGTAAAGTGGAACAAAGAAACAGTGGCCTTTGAAATATGGAAGACCATCTTGCTATCTCTTTGAAAAAGAGGACATTTTTAATCGGGTCTATTTTTATATAGCCTCTTAATTTACCCCTTGTCTTGTTTGTGACTTCTTTATGAAAGAAGATAACTACACTTGTTTAACCCTCGTCTGGGTTTATGAATTCATCACGGAAGAAAATACCCATATTGTGAGTTAAAAGGCCTGAAGATATCATGTTTAAAAACACAATTATTTCTGAACTGAGAATTTACGACCTTCAAGCAAGACTAAAAGGATGCTAAACTTTTAAAGATGGACTTTTCAGAGTGGGACATTAATTATACACACACACATTTACATTTGCACGTAGTGGAGTTAAGTTTAAAGTTAAGTAAGTTTAGAGCTAAAAAATGTTGTTAATAGCTTAATTTAAAAAAAAAACTTATTCTGAATTTACCATTGTCTGGTGAATTTTCCATTGCTGTTCCTGTGTTAATGCTAACAAAGTCCCTTTAGTCCCAAATAAAATTTAAAAGGGTTTTTAGTTTGTAACAGCACCCAAATTATACAAGCAAAAGACAAAAGATGGAGTCAGAACTTAACAGATTGTAAAACAAAGGAATCACTGAAAAACTTCAGTACGGCAATTGGGCAGCTCCGATCGTGCCAATCAGAAAACACAACAGTGAAATTCAAATTTGTGTTGATTATAAAGTGACCATTAACCAAACTCGGCAAATACCAGAGCACCATGAAAGCACTTCATGTTGGTGGATGTCAAAGCCTGCAGTCCAAGGTCATTTAGCCCCATTATTATGCTTTTCTTAAGAAAGGACAGCCTCTAGAATGTCATAAATTTTAGCCCCATTATTATGCTTTTCTTAAGAAAGGACAGCCTCTAGAATGTCATAAATTAAGGAATGAAAGATAGAGGAAGGAAGTGATTATTAGGCTGACATTTGCTTTCAAGCAACCAGCCTCAAGAGAGTTTTCTTCACTTAGAGGTTCATGTTATCATAATTTTTTTTTTAATATATAGAGTAAAAGGACCATAAATAATTTCACACCCAAATGCCTCAAAGCAAGAAGTGAGAACATTCACACAGGCCAACATCCATTTCT
This sequence comes from Narcine bancroftii, assembly GCF_036971445.1. Taxonomy (NCBI): domain Eukaryota; kingdom Metazoa; phylum Chordata; class Chondrichthyes; order Torpediniformes; family Narcinidae; genus Narcine; species Narcine bancroftii. The sequence continues at coordinate 202,581,578 of NC_091474.1, read as the reverse complement.
TTGGCCCTAAAGATTACTGGTTTCAACTTGTTCAGTTATTGAGAAGATGAAACAGGCGCATGCCCAAACTAACTAGGTCAGACAGAAGGACTGGAATCAAGACACCATTTTCTTACCTATGTTCATTTTGCATTAACAAAAGCAAACTATTACATTCCAGGAATTGAAACTGTTACCATCTCCACTCTAACTGTTGTAGCAGAATTTTATCATGGACATAGCCAATTCTGTTTGTCTAAGTCTAACTGGCTTTATTTGACCATTCTTGTATCTGTTGCTATGAAGTTTACAACATTTGAAACAAATTAAAATATGCAGCTAACAAAACAAAAAAGATTTTTGCTTTAGAATCAGAATAGATCTTGAAGTACCATTAACTAATCTAAATCAGCATGACATCAACATTTTTAAAGCAAACATGCCAACATTGCGTACAGCTTACCTCTTACATCCAACCCATGCTATGCATAGGTTCTATAAAGCAAGAATGAAATGTTGGTCACACTTGCATTCCAGTAACATGAAGTCCATGTACAAGTGCACAAGACTTTACTTCCATATTCACAGATCTATAGCAAAAGCTAGCATTGAACCTTAGCGAGTGGTGTTGGGAGTTGTGCATTGTTTCAGGAGTGAAACAGAGCATGGTCCTCTGCGACTAGTTGGTATCTGTAATACACATAGAGCCAGCAGCAAATAAAAATAAGCTCAAGGGGAACAGAGTAAAAGTGGAGAGTTAGAGGCTTCGGCTCAAGAGGCTTCAGTGAGCAGAGGCCGAGGATGTGCTTGGCGTGTGTGGAGGAAGCTGGCTTCTCTGCCTATCTGGAATGTGTGTATTGTGGGTGGTCATGCATCTTCCTCTTCTGAAACTTATTACATCACCTGTCAATCAAGGTGGGACTACAGCCATCCATTGGTGTACACCTTGTCTGAGCTAATTTAAAATCATCTAGGGTCATTATAGGGGAAAAGGTTCAAAAGGGAAGGTCGAAGGAGAAGTTATAGTAATGGGGGGATTCTATCTTGGAACAGATAGGAGACAGGGAATAAATGGTAGGATAAGGGAACCATGGTTTACAAAAACATTGAGACAATTAATTAAGAGGAAGGAGGAACCAAAAGACAGGAAGGGCTCGTGAGAATTATATAGTGACCAGGAAGGAACTTAAAGAACAGACTCAGGGGAATGACAAGGGACAAGAGAATGCCTTGGCAAGTAGGATTTTTAAAACCTAAATTGTTCCAGATTGGGAGAGTCCTAAATGAATACTTTGCTTCAGTGTTCATCACAGAGGGACCTTGGTCAATGCAAGGTCAGAAAAGAACAAGCTTATGTAATTGGACCATGTTGAGATTAAGAAAGAGGAAGTGCTGGACCTTATTAAAAACATTAGGATTGATAAATCACCGAGACCAGACAAGATTTACCCCAGATTACTCTTGCAAGTGAGAGAAGAGATTGCTGGGGCTTAGGCAATGATCTTTGCATTCTCACTGGCCACAAGGGAAGTAGCAAAGGATTGGAAAATGGAAAATGTGGGCCACTTGTTTAAAAAACGTAAGAGGGAGAATCCTGGGAATTATAGATCAGGGAGTCTTGTGTTAATGGTGGGAAAATTATTGTAATTTATTCTTAGGGACAGGATTTATGAGCATTTAGAGAAGTATGATCTTCTTAGGGATAGTCTGTGTGGCGTTGTGAGAGGCAGTTAGTGTGTCATGATTCTGAGTTTTTTGAGGAAGTAAAGCAAGGAATTGATGAAGATAGGGCAGTAAGTGTTCTGCATGTGGATTTTAGTGAAGCATTTGACAAAGACCGCATACAAGACTCGTTCAGAAAGTCAGGAAGCTTGGCTGTGTGGATTCAGATTTGGGTTGCCTACAGAAAGCAGTAGCAGATGGAACTTATTCTGCCTGTAGGTCAGTTACTAATCAAGTTCTGGAGAGATCTGTTTGGAGACCCCTGCTCTTTGTGATTTTTTTAAATGAACTGGACAAAGTAGAGAAATGGGTCAGTAAGTTTGCAGATGAGATAAATGATGGTGTATAGTGTAGAAGATTACAGTAGGCTCCAACAGGATATAGACAGAATGCAGAATTGGGCGCAAAAGTGGCAGATGGAGTTTAATCTACTCAAGTATGAAATGATACAATTTGGAAGGTCAAACCTGAAGGCAGAATGCAAGCATAATGGCACTTTTCTTAAGAGTGGAAGAACAGAGGGACATTGGGGTCCAAATCCATAACTCTCAAGGTTGCCACCCAGGTTGATAGGGAAATTAAGAAGGCATATGTTTGCTGGCCTTCATTAGCCAGGAGATTCAGTGCAAGAGCTGTGAGGTCTCGTTGCAGCTTTATAAATCGCTGGTGAGACCACACTTGGAATATTGTGTTTAGTTCTGGTTACCTCATTATTGGAACGATGTGGAAACTATTAGAGAGGGTGCAGAGGAGATTTACCAGAATGTTGCCTGAATTAGAGAATGTGCCTTATGAGGCAAGATTAACAGAGCTGGGGCTTTTCTCTTTGGAGTGAAGAATAATGGGAGATGACTTAATAGAGGTCATACAAGATTATGAGAGGCATAGATAGGGTGCATCTTTTTCCTGAGCCAAGAGTAGCAAACATCAAAGGACATCTGTACAAGGTGAGGGGAAGAACATTCAGGGGAAAAGTCAGGGGCATTTATTTTTAAAAAAAAACAAAGTATTGGGTGCCTTGTGAGCATTGCCATGGTACAGCTCCCTCTGCAATTGGATTCTCAACTTCCTGACGGGGAGACCTCAGGCAGTCCAGATTCGAAACAGAACTTCCAAGACCATTACACTAAGCTCAGGGGTCCCACAAGCGCGGTGTGCTTCGTCCATTGCTGTTCACTCTGCTGATTCATGACTGTAAAGCAAAACAGAGATCGAACCACATCATCATTTGCTGACAAAGTGACCATGGTGGGCCTTATCAGCAAGAACAATCAGTCAGCATACAGAGATGAGGTGCAGTCACTAATGGACTGGTGAAGAGCCAACAACCTATATCTGAATGTTAATAAAATAAAAGAGGTGGTTGACAACTTCAGGAAGGCCCAGGGGACCACTATCCACTGATCACTGATTGCTCGACTGTTGAGGTTGTCAAGAGTACCAGGTTTCTTGGTGTGTACTGGGCAAATAATCTCACCTGGTCTCGAAACACCAGCTTCCTGCGAAGGCTAAGGAAAGTTCATCTTCCACTCTCATCCTTACTACATTCTACATAGGATGTATTGAGAGCATTCTGAACAATTGCATCACCGCATTGTTTGGAAGCTGTACCACCTCAGACTTCAACACCTGGTAGAGGATAGTGGTCAGCGGAAAAGATCACTGGAGTTTTTCTTCCTACCATGATGGACATTTACAAGACACAATGCATCAGGAAGGCAAATAACATTGTGAAGAACTTCACATACCTCTCTTGTAAACTTTTGTCCCTTTTGCCATCTAGAAGGAGGCACCACATGTCCAGATTGTGCAACAGTATTTTTTTTAATCCCCAAGCCAACAGGCTCCTCAATTCCTAGAACATGTGTGCCAGTATATCATGTTTTTTTTCATTGCCAGATAATTCATATTTGTGTCAATCTCTCCATGGTCCTGGAGAAACACCATCTCATCTTACTGAGTTTTTAGTAGTTATGGTATGACTTATAAATAAAGGTGACTTGACTTGGTGGAGGTTTGTAAAATAGGGACATTTAAAAGACTCATTCAGATAGATAAAAGAAAATTAAAGGGTTATGGGTGAGGTAGGGAAGGTTTAGCTTGTGGAGTAAGTTTTTAAAGGTCGGAACAACATCATAGGCCAAAGAGCCTTTACTGTGCTGGAATGTTCTCTCTTCTACTTGCTAATTAACATACTCACTAATGCCCAGATTAGGTTTCACGAGGATCATCCTTCTGCCAAACAGCCAAATTCCAGATGCAAGGCCAGAGTGACAATGCTCCTGACAATGCAGTTGTCCAAATACAGCATCAAAACAACCTGGTGAAAGTGAAGTCAGTGGGCAAAACAGGAACTACTCAAGAGTGAGCCTCACGAGAAGGTAATTGCGGATGGAGAAGTCAATCATCCCAGCGATAGGAATTAACTGTAGGAGTTTCTCAGTGCAATGTCCTTGGTCTAAACTTGTTCAGCTGCTTCATCAATTAACCGCTTTCCATCACAGTCAGTTGGGAGAGAGACTGTGCAATTACTTAGGATTGCCCAAAGAAAGTCTTTATATTCTGACCCCAGAGTTTGATGAACTTGCATCTAAGAAGAGATGCCAAGTATCTGGTTTAGACCCAGGTGCATCTGAGTAAATCACAGTGTAGCAAGCTAAGCTTGGATTCATATTTTCTTTGGTTAACTTTGTTCATAGTTGAAAGATTGGATTTTCATTGAAGCAAGTTGTTATTTTTTTGACTTGTTGGCTTGTGAAAAAAAAACATTTAAAAGGAACTTAAAGGCTATAGAGAAATATTATTTATTGAATATTTTATTTCTCATTTGTTAATGCTTCTTCTGGAAAGAGTTTAACTAAAACTATTATTAAACATTTATTTTAATAAGAAAAAGTTTAACATTACATATGTTGAAAGAAGAGAAAACATGCAGATGTTGTTGAAAATTTTCAATAAATATTTAGTTTGGCCCACGACTTAGTCCAAGTTTTTAATTTTGGCCCTCTGTGAATTTGAGTTTGACATCCCTGCCTTAGCAGAAAGAAACACTGAACACCATAAGATATATCCCAAATTATGGGAGGCAAGTGAAGATATTACTAGAGTGTCACAGGTGAGGTCCCCAAGATGGCTGGGAGGGAGGCGAATATGGTCCTGTTATTTAACAAGGCCAACGGGGACAAGCCATTTACAGGCCAGTTAACTGATTGCCAGTGGTTACATAAATGGAAAATATTGAGACACTTGGAAAATCAGGGACTTTTCAGAGATGTAGAGCATGGGTTTATTGATGGGTGATCTGTGTTGTTTGAAGACAGCTCAACATTGAAGATGTAAGTATTTTTTGATGTGGTTTACATTGACTTTAAGGCATTTGACAAGATCCCATGTGGAAGGCTGGTTAAAGAAGCTGGTACCCACGGGATCCAAAGCCACTTGTGGACTTTGGAACCTGTTCCTGTGCTGTATTGTTCCACGTTCAATGTACACAGGGCAATCTCAGTAAAGTTAACCATGAAGCAGGTAGATAGTTGTGAAAAACTATTTGGATTATTCTGTCAGCATTAAAGGAGGAAATCTGTCATCCTTAACCAGTCTACATTCTGCGAGAATCCAAACCCACCAATATGATTGATTTTTAACCCTCATCAATTCAGGAGTGACTAAAGATGGATAATAAACATTTTCCCTGCCACGGTTACCACTTCCTGCATCCACAGAAAACCACAGCCTCCTCTCAGATACAAAAATCCTAAACAATCAGACAGAATTGTTTAAACAAAATATTTACATGATCAGACTTATTCCTTATTTGAGCATTTATCCTGCCTTTTCTCATGCAAGGAACAATAGTATTTTTGAAAAATTACATTCTGAATTACGCTGTAATGGCAGCCTTGCCTTTTGTGCAGAGCTACAAAGAGCAGGGAGCAAAGTCTCAGCACTCCCTCATAGGGTCTAATCGCCCAGTCTGACTGCTATCTTTTTCATACAGGCTTTAAACAGCCTGTTAAAGGACCCGACAGTGATTTATTTTAAAATACTGTGAGCACAGGGTCTGGTCGAAGATTGTGGCGCATAAGATTGGCATCAGCCACGAAAGGTTACAGAACCCAGGTAAATCAAACCAACCACTGTTTGAGAAGGAGCAGAAGAGACAACCAATAGGACGATGACCAAGGCAGAGGCCAGTGAGGGGCTCTGCAGCTGAAGAACACACAGGAGGTGGACTGTCGGTGACTCGAGGCAAGGTACCCATGTAGGATGTGGGCTACTGCTGACTGTGGTCAAAGGACTCACCAGACTGTGGACTGTTGGAGACTGGCTCAAGTCTGACTGAAGGGGTACCAGGTATTGGAACCGGGATGCAAGAGAGTCCTGAAGGCTTCCTAATTGCATTAGAGGTGTGCACCTGGAGCTTGGGTTGCTGATGGTTTGGATCGAAGGTTGTGTGGCTGTGAAGACTGTAGGAGCACTGGAGGCAAAGCCGTGAACATTCAATGACTCTGGGGAGACTCTTTTGCTTTTCTTTCTCTGACTGTAAGGGGTTGTGGGCAAATATCTGCTGATAGTGAATCATTGTGTCTTTAGGAGACTAAAGGAAACTTCATGTAATATATTTTGTTTTAATACAAAAAAAAATTAAAAACACCTTGAAATTCATTTTGTCAAAAATTACCCTTGCCAGTTTCTTACATTTATGAAAATAATTTGTTGCACAGACATCTGCTGACGTGTCACAATGTTTACTAAAGTCCAGTATTTTCTGTTCTGCACAATGCTGTCAGGTGATGAACTGTTGCATATTTTATCACCATGCAAATCGATTTCTGGTTTATCTAGAATTGTAGTTCACATGACTGTGTACTTACAAAGACAACAATCAGGTATAGGCTGGATATTTGAAACGTTTTTCCTGCATTTTCACATTGCTCAATTGACTATTTTAAAATCATAAAGAGAAAGTACAGAACCAAGAATAAAATTCCTTAAAAATATTAGGTTTTTCCAAAGATTCATGATGTAGTTATGTTACACACATTTCTGCAGTAGTAAGGATGTATCTGTGACACAATCAAGTTACATTTTGCAACATGGCATTTACCGTACATTTTGACATATGTCGACCGGCATACGTCGATCCCCATCTTTCAGCCTAATTTTAAGGGTTTAATGATATATTTGGCGTACAAGTTGACTCCCATTTTTCGGGCTGTCCAGGTCTCCTAGGAATAACCCAATTTTTTTTTCAAACACCCCAATCACAAGTAACAAAGCTGTAAATTCACTAAAGGCCATCTCAGATGGTAAAGGCAGAGAAACTCCGCCAAAACATATAATCACCTACCTTATAATTACCTATCTTTCTGAATGTGCGGAGGTGGTTTCTGAGCCACATATTCCAAACCCTCTCTGATAGGGATAATGTCCAGAGCGCAGCCCTCTGCCAATTAATCTGAATGTCCAGCCACGATAAGCAGCTGTTTAGGGGCGGGCTGACGATGCCGTCAGCCCGCAACCCATCTCCCCACTCACCCCTCTCCCTCCAAGTTAGGGGCGGTGGGGTTGGCCTGTGCAGGCTGGGACAGCCACATTGGGCTGCTCTCTGTGGCTCAAAACATGGCAGGGAAATGGCCGTCTTCCCTACCCATAATCCCCCAAGCAGCTGGAAATGTTCTGGGAACCATAGAGCAGTTTCAGCTGTGTGGGGGATTATGAGTAGGGAAGACGGCCATTACTCTGTTGCGTATTTATGATGGATGGCGCTACGGCACCAGTCACCCCACCTCCGTTGGATGCGGAGGGTACTATGAGGCACCTCTGGATATGAATGGGATGCTGGAGCAGCCTTTTAGGGCTGCTGTCTGAAAGTTCCCATTTTCCCATCCACTCTGTAGCCGGTCTCAAGGCGGAGGCCCGAGATGAAATGGCCTCAAGTAAAAAAACCCTTGGCCTACTGGGCAAGAGCAGTGACGGCCCACTGAGCTGGAGCTCCAATATTGTGCTCATGGTGCAAGCAGGAACCTCAGCCTACCAGGTAGGAGCAGCGACAATGATGTCAGAGTCCCAGGTTCGAGTGGTTATGGCAATGGTGGGGAGGTGTCAGGGAGCACCGACTTGTACACTGAATTACGTCATCTGGTTTTTTCGGTGAATTTAAGGTCTCAAAACATATCCGGTGTATAGGTTGACCCCCACTTTTGAGGAATTTTTTAGGGTCTCAAGTCTCGACTTATAAATCTAAATATATGGTAGTCTTTTGTATACCTATCAACTGTATACGAGCAATCCAATCCACTAACACAATGCTTCCCACCACCCCCCCCCCCCCGTCCCCGAAACCTTACAAGATTTTCCTGAAGTACTCATTTAGCTGTTCCTTTCCTGCATTTATAATAAAGGCTTGGTTTTGTGTGATATCTAGCAAAAATAATAAGTACCAGGTAGTACAATAATAACAAATAAAGTTTTCTTCTGCATATAACAATTTCATCTGCATATATTTTAGTCATTTTTAGATGATTCTTGTTAATTTTGCATTGTTAATTTTCAATTTACCACTGATGCTTTTGCATCCCAAATGTCCCACAATTCTTGAGATTGTCAATGACAATGTTCTTCAATCCATTGTTCAAAATAAGGTACAATTGAATAAAGCAGTTAATTTATAGAATGGAATAAATATGCACACACAAGTTGACTAGAATGCAGAAGGCACACGAGAGTAACAAACATAGCCAGGTCCATCAGAAGCTCTGGCTTCCTACCCACTGAATGGATCTATGTGGCACTCTGTATTAAGAAGGCAAGCAACATCATAAAAGAACCCCCATCACCCTGGTCACAACCTTGTATCACTGCTACCTTTGTGCAGAAAGTACAGAAGTCTGAATGCCAGCACCTCTTGGTTCAAAAGCACTCTCCAACAGCTATCAAACACTTGAACCACCCCCCTCGAACAGAGGGACTGTTCCAATACCACAACAGATTGTCTGCACTATTGCAAAGTTGTACTTTTGTAGAGTAAATTGTTATTTACATTTGTTAAAATTTGTTATCTGTACATTTTTTTTGTATTTATTGTCTCTATTTAATTGCATCCAGTAATCTATTGTAATAGTCCTATTTGTCAAAGTATCTGATCAGCTACAGTAAGAATGAATATCAGCTAACTCATTTTACTATTAACTATATCTTTAGTTTGTTAAAGCAAAGTCAAAATTCCCTTCCTAAAAGCCCTTTTTTAAAAAAAAAATCCTACTTTTAAGAAAACCTTTATTAAAAACCAATTTGACCAAGCTTTGGCCATGTATCCTAATATTTTCTTCTATAGTTAAGTGCCAAGTTTTGTTTCATAGTGTTCCTGTACAGTGGAAGTGTAACTTTTGGTTAAAATATTTTCAATTATTAAATACTGCACAAATTTTAAATATGTTAGGTCATATGCTCATAATACACATCTATTACCATCTTTCGTAGTCTTGTTCATAGTTTTTAAAAAAAAATCCAATTACATGTCCAGCACAGTAACCAGCCCTTCCGGCCCACAAGTCCATGCCACTCAAATACACCAATCAACCCAAAACCTCCGTAGATTTTGAACGGTAAGAGGAAACTGGCGCACACAGGGAAACCCCACGCCGACACAGGAAGAATGTATAAACCTTTATAAAAAGTGCCAGATTCAGACCCGGGTTGCTGGCGCTGCATTGGTCAATAGTTTACTAATTTCTTCAACGCAAATTCTACAGTTTTTAAACAACATATTCCCCTTAAATTTGATGAGAAATACAACTTTGAACAAAGAAATGCAATTTTTCTATTATTACTCAAGGCAGCAATCACTTTTAAGAATAATTCCTGCGAAGTATGAGAATATGGATAGTCACTTGGATGAAGAGATTTAAAAATCAATCCACTGACACTCATTTCTATTTGACCAACTGGATTGATTTTTTTTAATTATTGAGGACTTGCATACATGAAAATGATACAAAATAAATCTTTATAAATCTGAAGGCTGGATACAAGCTGTGCAGATACAGGATTGGATGCAGATAAGAAAAAAGCATCTTTATCAAACATTTTTAGGGTCAAATTAGAATCATGCCCCTTAATCTGTGTTTTGGTTTTTCTCAAGAATAGAAAATATTTGCTAATAAATTAGCCACTATCTTATAGTCAACATTCAGTAATGATATTGGTCTATTTTCTTTTTTTTCTTTGGCTTGGTTTCGTGGACGAAGATTTATGGAGGGGTCATGTCCACGTCAGCTGCAGGCTCGTTTGTAGCTGACAAGTCCGATGCGGACAGACAGACACAGTTGCAGCGGTTGCAAGGGAAAATTGGTTGGTTGGGGTTGGGTTTTTCCTCCTTTGTCTTTCGTCAGTGAGGTGGGCTCTGCGGTCTTCTTCAAAGGAGGTTGCTGCCCACCGAACTGTGAGACGCCAAGATGCACTGTTTGAGCCGATATCAGCCCACTGGCAGTGGTCAATGTGGTAGGCACCAAGAGATTTCTTTAGGCAGTCCTTGTACTTCTTCTTTGGTGCAGCTCTGTCATGGTGGCCAGTGGAGAGCTCGCCATATAACACGATCTTGGGAAGGCGATGGTCCTCCATTCTGGAGACGTGACCTACCCAGCGCAGTTGGATCTTCACCAGCGTGGATTCAATGCTGTCGGCCTCTGTCATCTCGAGTACTTCAATGTTAGGGATGAAGTCGCTCCAATGAATGTTGAGGATGGAGCGGAGACAACGCTGGTGGAAGCGTTCTAGGAGCCGTAGGTGATGTCGGTAGAGGACCCATGATTTGGAGCCGAACAGGAGTGTGGTCCTGTATATTGGTCTATATGATGAAGGCATTAACAAGTCTTTACCTTATAACTTTGATTGCTGTTTTAAAAGAATCAGGTAAATTTCCAGTTTCCTCCAATTAAGTTATAACTTTCATAAATACAGGAATCAGCACATCCTGAACAGTGCTGTCTGGTTTCTGAATGTTGTCTTTTGTTTCCTATTGTGATAGCTATATACAATATAAAATATAACATAATCTATGTTTTAAAGGAGATAAATTGAGGCAGGTTTTTTTAGTTAGGTCACAGAAAGATACAAACACTTCAAAGCAGATCTCATTTAAAATGCTATAGCGTGGCTCAAGCCAGAAGTTCAGGCTCCGGGTGCCTTTGTAAAAACTTTGAAGAATGCCTACAAGGACTTTACAAGTACAGTGAAACCTCGTTAGAACGCAATTTGTTAATCCGCGGAATCACTTATAGCGCAGGTGTCTGTGGACCCGAAACAAGCCAACAGTCACAAACTCAAAAATGGACTCTTATGACAGGCAATTGGAGGGGAAAGAGACCGGCAGCACGAGTCAGGCGGGTGGGGTGTGGTGGAAGACCAGCAGCACAACTGGAAGTGGGTGGGGGTGGATACAGCAGCACAATTCAGGTAGGGTTAAATCTGGATTTCCAAAATCTGGAAAAATCCAAAATTCGGAACACCCTGTCCCTCAAGGGTTCCGGATAAAGGATTGTTTACTTGTATGTGGAGTTTAAAGGTCTTATTATAGGGTTTGAATCACAGTATTCTGTTTTCGTGCTTCCTGAATCATGTCATACATGCATCTGTTCCGCAACTTGGTTGTAACACGCTATGAAATCTTGGACCCCAACTAGCGTGTTCTAACAAGGTTTTACTGTGAGTGTTAATTGGATATGCTATGGAGTAAAGGATTATTGGGGGGGGGGGAAGAGAGAGAGAGAGAGAGAGAGAGAGAGAGAGAGAGAAATAGGAGAAGCTGGGAAGCTTGTAGAAAAACCCCATTTTGAAGACAGGTTATGAGTTCTTAGTTCAGCCTTGTCAAAGTCCTTGTTGTCCATACAAGAGGAGAGGACTGGCTGTCTAATGTTTCACTTGAAATAAGAAAAACAAAAAGGAACTCTAGTGACCTGAAAGAAAGATTATCATTTGGAAAATCCTGATGGGGCAAGTTTCTTCAGCAAGACACTGAAGTGGCGGATCAAAAAGGATCAGTTGTGCGTATCCAACGAGCAACAAATCTCTCTCTAAAAACCAACAAGAACCTTCCTGAGCAGTAACCATTTACCTTTCAAGCACCAAAGCCTGGTGAAGATTTATAAATGTTAAATTCTGTGCACAGTATAAGAATTGTCTGATATCAGTGAACTTGGAGGAGTGAGAAGTGAGATTGGACTGTGAATCAAAGAACTTTTCTGAACTTCCACACACATTACATACATGTGCGCTTAGAATTAGAAAGGGGTTAAGTTAATAGTAAAAAGTTAAAGTTTGATCCTGTTTTCATGTTTAAAGATAATTAAAAGAAACTTTTGTTTAATTAACCATTTGTCTTGGTGAATTTCTATTGCTGCCGGGTTTTGGGGTCCTCTGGGCTCATAACACTATGTATGTTAATTATGTAAGTTAACTTTGTTTAGAACACACATGTCAAACTCTGGCCCGCGGGCCAAATTTGGCCCGCAAGATCATTTCGAAAATATATTAGAGGTGGCCCGCCCTGCAGCGAGAGCCAATGCTGTTTTTTGGTAATGTCACCCCCACCATCCTCCCCCTTCATTGCACATCCTTCCCCATTGTAACACGAGAAATTGTAACACGAGAAGTCTGTCGATGTCATCAGCCGGCAAGCCAGTTGGAAGGCTCCCCGCACAACCAGTCACTTCTCCCACCTGTCGAGCGGTGCGGTGGATGGACGAGCGCCTGTGATTTCCTGGCAGCGCAACGGGCATGGCAGGCTGCGCACGGCCCCCGGGCAGCGCGAGCCCCGCGCGACTGGCACCGGACGGCCCTTCCACAGCGCGAGCCCACTTCTCCCGGTCGCCACGGCCTTCAGCGCTTGCACCCGCGCGGACCCCAGGGACGGCTGGTTCGGCCCTGCACGTCAAGAGAGAGATGGTGGTTGTCCACAAAGGCTGATCGGCAGCGCGCTGGGCCTGAGTGGGTGGGTAAGCAGGGGTCGGTCAACATCGATCGAGAGGTAGACCCTACGTGCAACATACAGTGATGACATCAATGCGGTGTCATTGTATGTCGTATTCATTAGCCCATTGTCGTGGACAGCCTGCAGTTTGTCCTCAAAAATGTCTAGGGCTGCCACAGGAAAAATTCTGAAATAGGAATGAGTCGCTCATTTCCACTCCAAACTTTTTACACACAAATTTGAGAAAATTTCCCATGACCGCAGGAGCTGTGTAAAAACCATAATAATTTAGCTAAAAAGTCATGGTATGAGTTTCATCTTACATGGCTAATATCATGGTGGCAGAAATGTTCATTCCCGCAGATTTTAACAAAGAACACTTTTGCCTTTAAAGTTTTTAAGGACCTAAAGCATTGTTACATCATGCACTAGAAATTTTCTTTCCTAACCAAAGATACAAATGTGAAGAATGCACCTCATGTTATAGATCCCAGTCTTTTCAAACGTTGCCCTGCAGGAAACACCTGCTCAATATGATCCTGTTTTGCAAGTCAAACAATGAAAAAAATGAAATGTGTCGTAAACAACAACATGGTCAGAAATCAATGTGAATTTAAAAAGAAACTCTCCCATCTTCAAAGTCAAACTATCAAGCATTATTGCTCACTTCCCCATAACATATAGTTATGGAGATCAGGTAAGTAGGGTTGTAAAGAGAGCTTTTGGCACATTAGTTTTCATAATTCAAATCATTGAGAATAGGAGTTGTAATGTTGTGGTGCTATGCGCAGCCACCACATTGAGGGTCGTTTAACGACTGTTTATTTGAATTTAGCATGGGCCCCTTTAAGGGCGGTGCTGGCTCAGTCACCACATGCGTGGTGACATCATCATCGCAGCTCAAGGCGCGCGCTGAACGGGAGGTTTGAGTCAGGAAGAACCCCTGACGGCGCCATCTTCCCATGGCTGCCCTGCCACATGGCGTTACACGCAGGGCCAGTTCGCCATGAGAGAGTGCGCCACCACACAAACCCCTCACCCCACCCCAGAACCAGCTACGCGTCCCATCGCTTGGGCGCTTAGGCACGGCCGTCTGTACCGGCTGCGATAAGTCCAAATGGGCTGCCTTCAGGCGGTCCACTGTAAAAAGTTCCTCTTCCTCCCACCCACCCCCAGGTCTAAAGTGAAAGTTCCACCGGATCGCCGGAGGACTTTATACAGACCTTCGTACGGGCGCTGTAACGCTGGCGTCTGTGGTCTTCTCCAGACGAATACAAACTGTGCCGAGTCTAGTTCCTTGGGGTGTTGGGACGGCCAGGTGCCGTGGCGTGATGGGGGTGAAGGGGCCAGGGCGGCAAGTTTTCTGCGGAGATCCGCCAGCAGGTTCATGTCCTCTGGTGCAGTGTCGGGTTCTGGGCCAAAGAACTCACCAGGCAGGGAGAGTGGTGCGCTGTATACCAGTTCTGCCGACAAGGCTTGCAGGTCCTCCTTGGGTGCAGTCCTGATCCCAAGGAGGACCCAGGGCAGTTCGTCTGCACAGTCCGAGCCGATAAGTCAGGCCATGAGCGCGGACTTTAGGTGCCGATGAAACCATTGGATTGCGGGTGATAGGCCGTAGTGTGATGGTGTTTAACCCCCAAGAGTCTTGCTGGCTGGGCCCAAAGTCCGGAGGTAAATTGGGCACCCCTGTCGCTGATGACATGCGCCGGAACCCCGAATCGGGCGATCCACTCTCTGAGCAGGGTCCTAGCACACGTCTCTGCAGAAGCTTCTCTGATCAGGATGGCCTCGGATCATCTCATAGCTCAGTCCACCACCGTAAGGAGGTAGCGCTCCTCTCTGGCATCAACATGGATGTGCTGGAACCTCTGTGCCGACGAGTTGAAGTGTCGGATTGGGGCCTGTGTTTGCCAGTGGACCTTGGAGGCCTGGCACCTGGTGCAATTCCTAGCCAACTCCACCACCTCCTTCTTGAACCCGTGCCACATGAACTGCTCCGCAACTATCTGCACGGTCATCTTCACCAAGGGGTGAGCAAGGTCATGGACTAGGCTAAAGTCTTTCGCCCTCCACCATGGTGGGACTACCGGATGTGGTGGACCGGTGGAGATGTCGCAGAGCAGCGTGTCCGAGTTGTTGGGCAACTGGATGCCTTGAGGTCAAGGCTCGAGTTGGCAGTCCAGAGGGCTTGTGTCTCTGCGTTGTGCTGCTGGGCCTGGGCTAGCTACGTATAATCAAGGCCGGGTGAGAGAGTGTTGATGGACGGGCGCGAGAGTGCATCGGCTACGACATTGTCCTTGCCTGCCCTGTGCCGGATGTCGGTGGTGAACTGACACGCAAGAGAGGTGGTGCTGTTGCCTGGCTGACCACATGTCCTTGGCAATTGCAAGTGACTGGGTGAGGGGCTTGTGGTCTTTGAAGACCGTGAAGGGTCTGGCCTCCAGGAAATAACGGAAATGGCAGATGGCCAAGTACAGCGCCAGGAGCTCCCGATCGAACTCTGTCGGGCACAGCTGCTTACTGAAAAAGGCCAGCAGGTGCCATTATCCATTAAGCCATTGCTTCAGAACTCCCCCGACCGCCGTGTGTGCCTCCAGGCATGGGTGCACCAGCAGCGTCGTACTGGTGAGGGCTTCCTTCATTGCCATAAAACCCTTGTCCGCCTCTTCCAACTAGGATAAAGTCTTTTCCTTCATGGCAATCAGTGCGAACAGTGGACGCATGGTACGGGCGGCGCCGGGGATGAACCGATGGTAAAAGTTCACCATCCCCATGAACTCCTGCAAGCCTTTCAGGGTGGAAGGTTTGGGGAAATGTTGGACGGCCGCCACCTTCTCCGGTGCTGGAGCAGCCCCAGCCGCCAAGATTGTGAGCCCCATGAACTGCAGCGACTGCTTGCCGAACTGGCATTTGGCCGCGTTGTCCGTGAGGCCGAAGTCTGCCAGCCAGGAAAATAGGGTGCAGAGATAGGCCTTGTGTTCTTCGCGGTTGTGACTGGTGATGAGGATACCATCTAGGTAGATGAACACAAAGTCCAAATCCCTACCCACTGCGTCCATGAGGCGCTGGAACGTCTGGGCTGCATTCTTTAACCCGAAGGGCATCCGGAGGAATTCGAAAAGGCTGAACGGGGTGATAATCGCAGTCTTTCCCATGTCATCGGGGTGCACTGGGATCTGGTGATATCCCAGCACTAGGTTGACTTTGAAAAAGACGCGTGCTGTGGAGATTGGCCAACAAGTCTTATATGTGAGGGACTGGGTCCCTGTCGGGGGTTGTTGCATCATTCAGCAGTCAGTAGTCTCCGCAGGGTCTCCAGCTCCTAGACAATTTGGGGACCATGTGGAGCGGTGATGCCTAGGCACTGTCCGAATGCTGGACAATCCCTAATTCTTGCAGCCTTGAAAATTCCTCCTTCGCCTGTGGTCGCTTTGAGTGGCAGCCTTCTGGGTTTGATGTGCATTGGGGGGCCTTGCATGGCTATATGGTGGAACACTCCATGCTGGGACAAGGCAGCGTTGAAGCATGGCTCCAAGATGGCGGGGAACTCGTGGAGTATATTGAGTGCTCATCCCTGGCAGCACCGATCTTGAATTTGTAGGCATCCGTGGTGTCCTTAGTGTACGGAGTGGAATGTGCAGACTTTGACCAGCCTCTTGCCCTTCATATCGACCAGCAAGCCGTGAGCCCTCAGGAAGTCGGCCCCCAACAGCGCGCCCACTGAGGCCAACATGAACCTCCAGTGGAATTTTTCTTTGCCGATCTGGATGTGCGCCCTGCGGGTGCCGTAGGTCTTGATGGTGGAATCATTGGCTGCCCGCAGGGTTGGATAGGGAGATCGTATGCGAGTCTCTAGCGCTGTGGGGGTGTATGACACTCAGGTCATGTCCACCAGGAAATGCCACCGGTGGATTTATCGGTAACATGAAGAAGGCTTTCACGTGGCCAGCCATTGCAGCCGTCAACAGCGGCTGGCCTGGTCGTTTCTCTGGAAGCTTCAGGGCTGGCGGCACTTATGGGCTTGCGCTCCCCAGCGCTGGTGATAAAAGGACCAGGTGGAATGGCTCTCCTCTGGCTTATGCTTGGGGGCGGATGGTTCCTGGTCGCAAAAGGATGATGGATGAGGTTGTCCACCCTGGCTGTTCATGACGTGGTAGAACATCGTGACGTCTGTTGAGATGCTTCTGAGGTGGAATTGCGCTTCTGCCTGCCCAGACCATATCCACGGGCAATAGGTCCAGAAGGTGGGGGGGGGGGGGGGGAAGCTTGATTGCCACAGCATTAACCTCAGCCGAATCCATGTCGCGGACACCAGAAATACGTCTGGGCTCGTCGGGGTCACCAATGTGGCGCTATGTGCAGCTGAAGAAAGCACAGCCATCACTTAGAGGGTCATTAACAACTGTTTTATTTGAATTTAGCATACGTCTCTTTAAAGGGCAGCGCTGGCTCAGTCACCATGTGTGTGGTGATGTCATAATTGCTACCCAAGGCGCACGCTGAGCAGGAGGTTTGAGTCAGGAAGAACCCCTGACGGCGTCATTTTCCCAAGGACGGTTTGCCATGAGAGAGTGTGCCGCCACATGGTAAGTTGTACAAAACATTGATGAGGCCACATTTGGAGTACTGTGTGCAATTTTGGTCACCTAACTAAAGGAAAGGTAGTTAAGATAGAAAGAGTGCAGAGGAGATTTATAGGGAAAGATTAAACAGATTAGGATTTTATTCCCTGCACAAAGAATGAGAGGAGATTTGATAGAGGTATACAAAATTATGATGGGTATAGAGTAAATGGAAACAGGATATTCCACTGAGGTTAGATGACATAAAAAAAACGAGGGCATGGGTTAAGGATGAAAAGGTTAAAGAGCACATTCAGGGCAACATCTTCACACTGAGTGTGTTGGGAGTGTGGAACAAGTTGCCAGGTGTCTTGGTAAATGCAAGCTCAATGTTGACATTTAAGAAAAATCTGACCAGGTACATGGATTGTAGGGGAAAGGAGGGTTATAGTCAAGATGTAGGTCAGTGGGACAAGGCAGGAAAATAGTTTGGTAAAGACTAGAAGGGCCAGTTTCTGTGCTGTCATGTTCAATGTTTCTATACAACTAAAATGTCTGCAAATGAATAAATCTACTGCCCATTCTTGTTTAAAGTTCTTCAGGTCTGTTAAGTCTTTCCAAGATGTTCTTCAAAGTTGCCAAGTTTCACAACATCAATTTGATTCAATAAATCATAACCCTTTCACACACTGGTCCAACAACAACTGCATCACAAAATCAAATAAAAGCCATTACATAAGCCCTTTTTACACAGAGATTCCGCAATACACCATACAGACGACCCATCGTTAAGATGGCCTTGCTTGTATACACTGAACCAAACAATGCCAGCATAATACTGGGCCAGTGTGTAATTTTACACAGCAAGCCAGCATTCCAAGAGCAAAAGAGGCGGAATTTGCAGCATCAAGTGTGATGTATAACATACACATCTTTTCCGTCCTTGTCCTGGCTCGCTCTTTTCACATAGATGTTGATTCAGTGCTGTGACTACCTCCACTGCCATCTTAAAGGTGGGACTGCAATGACCCCCCCACCACTATTCCGTCTTCATACCTTTTACATGGAAGGCATGGCACAATAAAGATGTAATATTCCCACCTTGAAGTGGCTGTATAAAAGGGGCTATAGAAACCACATAATACTTACCATAGCACTTTAAAAACTATAAATACTCAACTTTAAATACCCATACACTGGATTTTTTTTTTAAATCTAGTTTTGCAATTTAATTCAATAGGAAGCAGATATCAAACTTGAGATTATGTAAAATTCTTTAGGACAGCATTCTGAAGAAACCTCAATTTTTAATATTGAGCAAATGATAAAGCTTCTAATGTAACACCTGAATTTGAAAAATTTAAGTTGTGATATGTCAGACATTTTGAATCTGAACTATAGTCATGACGTTTACAAAGTCAACTGATTAATTGCTATTATAATTTGAATGAATAGATTAACAAATCAAACCAATGACTACACTGAGGGTCCAAAACCTCTAATCTGGAGTAGAAAATATTTCAAATTAAGTGGCATGCTTAATCCATGGCAAATATGCCTGAATGATACAGCTGGAATTATTTGGTTAAGCAATTTGTTTATTATTTTGCAGTTAAAAAATACTTCATTAAGTTTTCTCTCCAACAAAATATTTCTATGTCGAGCAGTGGTTTTCAAACTTTTTTCTTTCCACTCACATACCATTTTAAGTAATTCCTCGGCCATAGGTGCTCTGTGTTTAGTAGAGGATTGCTTAAAGTGGTATGTGAGTGGAAAGAAAAAGTTTGAACACCACTGATGCAGAGAATTGAAAGCTTTGATAAATGAAGGTAAGTGACCCAGTAAAATAATACAGCACATTTCATCACTGGAAGTGAATGAAGGTCAAATAAATATGAAGTATTCCCAGGCACTATTCAAATGCAGTTTCAAGTCTCAGCAAAAACAATAGTATGTTGTAATTTGTAGCTCTGCGATGACCAAAGCATCAATTATATTGTGCAAATCTATCACACTGTCAGAGCTATCACTGAAGGGCACTGGTGCAGAGGATAAACAATCGTTCAAGGCTAATCATCAGATTCTGAATGGGAGGATCTTACTGGAGTGAATGGTCTTTTAAAATATACTTTCATAATTACTCAGCATATTACAACCATTATCTAAAAAAAACATACAAAATTACAGTATAGAAAATATATGGGGATCATTACATCTTAGGCTGTGCAATACCTTCTCACTAGGATTAAAAATAATATTTGCATATTAAAATAATCCTCAGTTCAGGAGAGAACCATTACAATGTAAACTATAGCTACCATTATTTGCAACGGTAATATATCAAACAGAGATTACATCAGCCCTCAAATCATAGTTTGCAGAAGTCTAATTTGGTACATACCTTCTGTTCTGGAATTTTTAGTTCTGTAGAGTTCATCTTCTTCATCAATCGTGAATAAACTATGCAGCTTTGACTTTGCTTTAGCCTTTTTCAACCTCTGTTTGCCGACAGTGGTTCTGCCTGGCATGTTGTTATGACTGTCTTTGCCACTGAACCACTACAGCCACTGACCCAGCAGCCTAGCAAATTAGACTTAAAAGAGAACCCGCTCCATTCATCTGTACACAGAATAGATTTCTTCTGCATGAATGATGATAGCTGAAAATACCAATTAGTGTAGCTTTTGGGTCCCACAGCTTCCCATCTTCTATGTCCAATTAAATACTGCTTTAGCAGGTTACCCTTCCAGACTTTGACCCGCAGCAAATGCTCACAATTGGATCCTGGTGCATGCCTTTCTCCTTCCTGTAAAGCACTTAAGCTGCCAGAGGAAAAAATGATGCAGAAGAAAATAAAGAACACACCTATTAAAACAGTTGCCACAACAACAGTGACATAAACAAAATGCAGAGAGACTATATATGTCTCATCAGCTGGTTATCACAGTATGCCAGAATGCTGCTGCATCATTTTAAGTGTTCAGTTGATTCACAAATAACCACTATTGAATTAACACCATTGCCCTTCCTCTCAGCCATGCTGTCATAGGATGGATAATGCCTGCATAAACAGCTGACTGCTAGACAGAGGCAGAATTCTAAAAGGTTCAAGACATCACAGTCAAACAAGCTGCTCAGCATGTGAAATTTGCAACCTACACAAGACCACAACTACTTTAAAAAAAACAAGTCATCAACAACACTGTTCATTTCAACTAAGACCAAAGTAAATGAAATACCCTTGCAATTAACTTTTGGATATTCTGAAGACTATGGAATTCAAATTTCTTTTTTCCAATTTTTCCTTAAGAAAATGCTTAAATATATGATGTACAAGGCTTATATGACAACTAGGTTTGGTTAAAGCCTTTGCTCTGTGACAAATTATATTGCTTGCCCAAAATTGTTGTACAGGTTATCCACAGATCCAAAAATTGATTTTTTTTTTAAAGCACAAACATGACATCACAAGTGTGGAAAAATTTCAACACCTGACTTGCCTACGTGGGCTCTGAAGCTCTGTTGGCTCCAGTTTGATTACAAAAACAATTAAAACAAGCCAAGTTCTTTGCTTCTGGCCAGGAAGATGCCAAATGGAGCTGGGTCCAAGTCTTCAGCGTCAGCTGCAGCTGGAGTCAGAGACAGCGACTCCATTCTCAATATCAGGTGAGGTGCCATCCACGTTGAAGAAGTGGCTTCAGGCTCCCGGGCAGGAGCAGGGACCTTGGGCTCCCATAATAGAGAGTGGAGAGCACCAAATTCTTTGGTGTGACCTATCATGGGCACTCAACATCTCCTCACTTGTCAGGAAAAAGAAACAACAATTACACGTCCTGATAAGACTGAAGTGAAGTGGGAAAGGCTACCGGTCACCATTATGTCAATCTTCTGTAGGAGCTCTATCGAGAGCATTCTGGCTGTTTATATCACAGTGTGGTATGGTTGCTGCAGAGAAATGGATCAGAGGTTAAGCCATAGGACCAAAGTAGTGGTAGAAAATCATTGGAGTCTCTCTCCCTCTCCCCACCAACCCTGTTGACGTGATCTTCCAGGATTGTTGACTGAAAAAGGATGCAGAAATATTGAGGACCCCTTCCACTCTGCACACAGCATCTTTCAGCAGCTCCTGTCAGGGTAGAGATATAGGAGTATCAGAACCAGCACCACCAGGATGAGGAACAGTTTCTTCCCGCAGGCAGTGAGAATGATGAACGACCAAAGAAACTGCTGACAGTAACCATCCAAGACTGTACAAAACAATATTTGTTTACTGGTAGTTATTTTTCTAGATAAAATATTTGTCCTTCATATGTATTATTTGTCTGTATGCATGTTATGTCCGGTTGCGTGTCTGAATGTTTTGCACTGAGGACTGGACAACACTGTTGTGTCGTGTTGTAATTGTACAATCAATAAACTTGACTTGAATCCATGCTGTATCTGCCTGATGGAACAATTTCTATCCAGACATCTCCATTTCTTCCTTCATGATAACTTTAAGCATTTCCAAACTATAAATGTGAAGCTAACAGGCCTTTTGCCCACACCCACTTTTTAAAATAAAGGTGGCATGGCATTTGGCATCTTCCAGTCAGGTAGAAGCTGTTCAGAGAATTTAGATACAGGTAGTCCCCAACTTACGACCTATGCGACTTAGGCACATTCGCACATATGACAATTAAAAAATATATAAAATTTATGCAGTTTACATTGCATTTCACAAACTATAACAGGGATACAGGGCATGGAAGAATCAGCATTCTGGAGTCCTGGGGCAGGGCGTAGCCATCTTGATTCCTATGTGAATGTTCAAGTCTTTGGTAGGCATGTGTGCGGTGGGTTCGCGTACTGCAGTGCAGTTGGTGCATGTGCGAGTTAAGGATGCGATTTCACTATTGTCAGTGTGCTTAACTCTCACGCATGTGCCAACCGAACTCCAATACACAAACCCACCAAAAGCTTGCGTATGTGCACAGGAATCATGATGGCTGTGCCCAGCCGCAGAATGCCAACTAACAAGCATGGACCAGAATGTGGAAAGATTTGCCAAGGTTGAATGACAAATTCAGGAAGCTTTAAGTTGTTATTGTCAAATTTCGATGAAAAAAAAATTTAATTAAAAAGTTTGTTTCAAGACTTCTGTACTTTGCGCAGGTCGGGCGGGGGGGGGGGGGAGGGGGCGGTACAATTCTGACGTGTCCAACCTGAGATACAACCGAATCTTCAGTTCCCATTATGGTTGTAGGTCAAGGACTACCTGTAAATTATTACAAACACCTCTAACTTCTGCCATTTTCTTTCAACATCCTATGATGCATTCCATCATGACCAAGGACTTGGCTACCTTTAGATCCACTGGCTTGCACAACACTACCTCATTAGGGATAACAATTCTATTGAGGTCCTCACCTCCCATTGGGCCCATAACATTTTTCTTTGTATGTTAGACTATCCTAAGTGTCCTCCAATGTAAAGATTGACAAAATAGTAATTCAAAATCCCACATTCCAAATAAGAACTGCCTCTTCTCATTGTCCAATTGCCCTATTTTTAGCCACCCTTTTCTGCTTTACACAATTATGAAAACATTGATGTTTTTACCTTTGGTGCTGGTTTACTTTCATAATCTCTTTCTTTATAGCTTGCTTAGTGGTTTTTTGTTGTTTTGTTTTATAGTTTTCCAAATCTTCCACTTACCCATTACCTTTGGCAACTTTTATGCATGATTTTAAGTTTGATGCCTTTCTTTATTTCCAAGGCTGGCTCTCCCCACCCTTGCCGTCCTTACTTTTAACTGGAATAGATTTTTGTGGAGCACTGAAAATCTCTGAAAGTCCTCAAGCGCCTCATCATATAGTTTATATTCCCAGTCTAGCCAACTCATTTCATTGTAGTTTCCCTAGTTTAAACATAATAAACTAGTTTTAGATCAATTTATTGCACCCTCTATTTGTGTGGAAAATTCAATCTATCTGCAATTACTCTTTACAAGAGGATCCCAACTAAGTGATGTTTAATTTTACCTGTCTCAATGCTCTGAACCAGATCTAATGGCATGTTCCTTTGTAGGTTCAGTAACATGGTGCTGAAGAAAATTATCACAGATGCATTCATTGAAGTCCTCGAAAAGATTGCCTTGACCCACCTAATTCGCCCAATGAAAGTTAAATTCACCATAACAACTGTTTTTCTATGCTTACATGCATCAGATATTTCTTAGTTTATTGCTTTGTCACTATAATGCTATTTGGTGGCCTCTAGTTATCTACCACCTGATGTTTCTTTTCCCTTTACTATTCTTAATTTGCATCCAGATGGATTAAACAATCTGATCATCAGATCAGATATCGTTTTTCACTATTAGCCTAATCCCTTCCTTAATTAATTAACCATCTCCCTTAACTTCCTGCTGATCCCTTCTGCATTACGTGATACCCTTGGATAGCAAGTTACCAATCATACTGCAACCATGTTTCTGTAATGGCCACTAATTATATCCCTATCAGCCTATCCTGTCCCTCTGAGTACTCTCCAGGAATTTTTCAACCATTTTCAGAGAATTTACACATTGATTCAAACAATTCCTTTATTTATAAAAATTTTGTGAAGAATTGCTTCATTGTTATCAATTTTGAAAGTTCTGTCAAGGAAGGAAAACCATCCACATTAAGACTTTTATATTAAATGCATTAAAACATGGAATTTGCTAATAAAACAAATAATCCACCATAACAACAAAGTAATCCTTCAAACTTGCTCTACAATTAAGATGATGAGCGATCTTGTACCTCAATGCCATTTTGCTGCCCATATCCCTTGATACCCTTTTGAACAAACGATGACTGTCCTTCACAATTCTACCATGTAAAGATATAAAGATTCACCATTTGCTGCATGAAGAAATTTCCCTTTATCTCAGGTCCATATGACTTATCCCTCATTCTAAACTGCAGTTCCATAACAGAGAAAATATACTTCCTGCATCAAACCTGTTGAGCCTTGGAAGAATTTTACAAGCTTCGAGATCTCCTCTAATTCTTCTAAATTCCAGGTCTTGGCTTCTCAATTTCGCATGAAGTACCCTTGCCATTCCTCCTCATAAATCTACTCAGTTTTGTTTCAACAAACTTCAGAATTTAACACTGACCCAAGCTGCTAATCTAGATGCTCCAAAAGATATCCCACAGATCAAAATCTAACCAGGTCAGTTTATTCCCACTCGGTTTTCTGCCTGATACCCAATGCTCATTCTACGTCAGTGTATTAACTGCAACTGACCTTGTTGAACATTCACATGTAGGACCTTATACACAGTGGAGTTGTGGAGACCTGTAGGTCTGACACAGACCCTTTGGCCATGATGTTCATGGCACCTATCTCCATTAATCCCATTTACCCAAATTAGATCCATACCCTTACAAGTCTTGGCATTTAAGTACAGTAAAACCCTGGGTAATTCAAGCAACTGGCAAAAAAAAGGAAAATAAATTTTAAAAATGGAAATAATTGGTAAAAAATATACGTTTAAAATTGTGAAAGTAAATGTTCTCTGAAGTAACAAATAAACCTTTGGTGAAGATGGGAGCAAATATTCAGCCAGCGGAGTGCCTTGATCATGCTTTGCTCGTAGCAGCTGTTAATGAATAAAGTTGTGTGAAAAAGCATCACCCAGGATGAAGAGCTGTTTGCTGCCACTTGCCACTTGACTCTCTTAAAGTGTCTCCTTATCCCTGCTTACTAAGAGTTGCTCCGGACAGAGGCTATATCTGTAAACCTGGGAGAGCGGGAGGGGGTTAATTATCTATAATGCTATTGTTCTTCTTTCCCTTGGCTCCATGGAGGGAGAGGAACCAGTAAATCCAGCGACAATTAAATGTTTTCAAAGAATGTGACTGAAAATAGTGATTTAAGGTTTACATATTCATGCAAGTGAAGTTTGTTCAGTGTAAGTACAGTTTACTATTTTTGTCTTTTAAACTGTTTATTCTTAATGCAGGTGTATTAGTTAGGTATTATAAGAGCAAGTCTCAAGCAACTAGAGAAAAAAAACCACATAGGTGTATCAGCTGTCACCACCTCATGAGGCAGTGCATTCCAGAATCTAAATCATCCTTTGGAAAGAGTTTCCCTCTGATCACCTCTCAAGCTTCTAAACCTACACCAATGTCTTAAATACACACCCTTTCCTTATGGGAAAGTAATTTTTAATCACCTACTTTATTTATCCCCTTAATTTTATATAGCTCTTTCAGATAGCCTTCAGAATCATCCACTCCAGGGAAAACAAAGCCAGTGGCCAGTCTCTCCTTATAACAAAAATACCAGGGTTCAGGCAAATCTCTTCTGCAAAGTCTCCTGCACAATGACATGGCTCCTGTAATATTGTTGACCAGAAATGCATACAATACTGCAGGTGTGGTCTCATCAATATTTTAATCATTCTATGCCACACCCAATGCAAACAAGCATCCCACAGGCCTCTTCAACCATATAATCCATGTTTCCTGGAATTTGCAGTGATCTATAGACATGATTCTGAAAACCCCATGGCTCTACCATTTACTGAGTTCATCCTACCCTTGTTTGTCCTCCCAAAATGCATGATGACTCATTTGTCAGGATTAAATTCCAATTTCCCATTGCTCCACTCACCTTTATAGCTGATCCTCACTGAGACAACCTTCCTTGTTCTTGACTAAGCCACCAGTTTTTCTGTAACCTGAAAACCTATTGATTGTACCTCTTACATCAAGCAGTTCAGGACAGGAACAAACCTTTCAGTCCTTGTTGGTACTGAACATGATGCCAACCTAAATGAATCTACACACTAATCTACAAACTAATCCCTCTATTCCTGTTCATGTGTCTATGCTTATCTATTTTACATTCTTTCTCTCAGGTCAACCTTCAGCCTCCAATGTCCAAGAAAAAGCAATCCAAATTTGACCACCAAACTTGTGGCGAAGTGAAAAGTTTTATACAGTTTCCACATGCTTCCCCAACTTTTATATTCAATGTCCTAATAGCTTCTTTGACATCTTCATCTACATGTGCTGCCAACTTTTAAGGACTATGGACTAGCACTCCAACACACACACACACACACCCCCACACACACACACACACACACACCCCCACACACCCACCCCCACACACCCACCCCCACACACCCACCCACCCACCCACCCACACACCCACCCACACACACACCCACACACACACCCACACACACACCCACACACACACCCACACACACACACACACATAGTGTGGCAGGTTAAGCTCTCTCTTTATTAGGGCTGGAAAGGCTGCTTTTATACTGTTCAAGTTCCTGTCATTTTTGCTGATTGACTGAGTGAGCCATATGAATAACAATAGCCGGTGGACACATCTATGCCGAATGCCCTTCTTCCCCAGCCTGTTTCTGCTGAGTTAGCTGGGCAGCTTGACCAATGCCATTTTAGGGCTGTTGGTCTGATACTGCCCCAGCTTCTACCCCCGCCAGTTCATTGTCCTGGGAGTCACTTTAGCGATCTCTGTCCACGTCTGCTGCCACGCAATGTGCCGGCATAACCTCTGCAATTGCGGGCTGCCACATTCACTTGAAAAGTACAAGGGTGCCTCTGGTCGAAGAACAAATCTGCCAGGAGGACTCCCAGGCTGGCACCAAAGCAGATAGCAAATTCTATCTACATCTATTATTCTTTCCAAAGTGTTCTATTACTATATTCTTCACTACAGATGGCCGTGCTTTCCCCAATATTGATGTTAGGATAATAGGTCAGTCAACAGATTCTCTCAGCAAATTTAAACAGTGACAATTTGTGTTGAAAGACCAAAAGAAAAGACCACAAGACAGGAACCAGGAACCACCACCTTCCACTACACAACTCAGTAGTGGAGACCAGCAAGCTGCTTGGATTTCAGTTAACCTATCATGGACACACATCTCCTCACGTGACAGGAAGGTGCAATAGTCATGTTTTCCTAAAAAGCAGACAAGGATACCGGCCACCATTATGTCAACCTTCTCCAGGAGTTCCAGCAAGAGTTGCCTGGCCAGCTGCATTAGTGTGGTACAGTTGCTGCAAAGAAATGGATTGGAGGTCAATCCACAGGACCACATAAGTGGCAGAGAGGTTTAGTTGAGTCTGCCTGCCTTCCCTCCCCATTGCCATGACATCCAGGATCATTTTCTGAAGAGGATGCACAAAATCCTTGAGGACCACTTCCACCCCACGCACACCATCTTTTAGCTGCTCCCATCATGAAAGTGATACAGGAGTATCAGAGCCAGCAGCCCCAGCCTAAAGTAGAGTTTCTTCCCACGGGCATTAAGAACAGCCAAAGAAACTGCTCACATTAACCATTTGATACTCGAATATTTGCAAAACTATATTTATATATTTTTTTGTATACATGATTACTGGTCCTGCATGTGCATTGTTTGTCTGCACATGTGTTATGCTTGGTTGTGTGTCTATGTGTTTTTCACGGAGGACCGGGTTGTACTTGCACAAACAGATGACTTGACTTGAAAATACAGACACAGAAGTAAGCCATTCGCCCAATCACATCTGCTCCATCATTTCATCATACTCAGCCCTACTCCACTGTCTTCTCCCCACAACCACCAATTCCCTGACTATCCAGCTACTTATCAATCTCTGCCTTAAATATAACCAACGACCTGACCTCCACAGCCTCCCATGGCAGAGGTTCACCACTCTCTGACCCAAGAAATCCCACAGCACCCCTCCATCCTGATGTTGTACCCTCTTGTCCTAGACTCCACCACCAGGGGAAACAACTTTGCCATATCAACTCTGGCAAGGCCTTTCTATATTTGAAATGTTTCTCCTTATTCTTCTGAACTCCAAGGAGTACAGTCCAAAAGCTGTCAAAACATTCCTCCTATAATAATCCATTCATTCCAGGAGTCATTCTTGAGAATCTTCTCTCAAAACCTCTCCAATGGCAGCACATCCTTCCTTAAAAAAGATCCAAAAAATGTATCCCGTACTCCAAGTGAAGCCTCAACATCACATCCCTGCTCTTTGCATTTGTCTTCTTCACCACCAACTCAACCTGGAGTTTAACCTTTAGCACATCCTTCATGAGGACTCTCGTCCCATTGCACCTCCATATTTTGAATTTTCTTCCTGCCCTTTTATTGTTTTCATCCACCTTCCAACATAGTCTTTCTTCTGTCACTTCTTTACCCATTCTGCTCATCTATCCAAGTCTTTCTGCAGGCTCTCCAGTTCCTCATTACTTACTGCCCCTCCACCAATCTCCACTTGCAAACTTGACCTCAAAGCCATTTATTCAGCAATTCAAATCATTAACATACCATGCAAAAAGTGGCCCCAACACTGACCTCTAGGGACCACCAGTGGTAACCAGTAGCCAACCAGAGTAGGTTTTCTTTATCCTCACTCTCCATTTCCTGCCAATCATCTAATAATCTAACCATGTTCGTATATTTCCTGTAATTCTACGGGCTTTCATCCTGTTCAACAGCCTCATGTGCGGCATCTTATCAAAAGGCTTTTGAAAATCCAAATATACCACATCCACTACGTCTCCTTTGTCTCACCTGCATGTTGTTTCCTGAAAAAAAACTGCAGGAAGTTTGTCAGGCAAGAATTTTCCTCCAAGAAACCAGGCGGACTTTGGCCTATTTTGTCATGTAGCAACCCTGATGAACCCTATCTAGTATTTAATTCCAAGAGTTTTTTTTTTACAAAAGACAAAAATAATCCAATTTTAGGGCCAAAGTCACTGCAAAATTGTCTCTCTTAAAAGCCAAGAGCTCACTTCAAATAAATATTTATTTAGAAATGTCTGAAGCTCCCTCCAAGATATTGTTGCCCATGGAGGAAATCAGCAGACTTTACCAAAGAGTTTTTAAAAAATTGTGACAAATCTTCAAATCAACAAAATTTTGTAGTCTTAAAGAATTTTAAAACTTATTATTCAAAATTACTGCAGTTTTTTTTAAAAAATAGGACAATCCAGTTTATATTGATTTGATCATTTGTTTGGAAATTGAAATTTAAGAGAACTCGATACAAGTTTCCCAAACAGTTTAATGGTTTCTTGGCAAAGGAATTGAAAAATGTGTCGATATTCAAAATGTCAGACAGCATCTATCAGCAAGGATAGAGTTAAGGTTGAAGACAAGCCTGTGACCTAATGCTGGGTTTCTTTGGAATAGTACAAGAGTCCAAAGAAGAGAATTAAAGTGACAGGCAACTCAAAGATGGCATCAAGCACCAAATGGAGCCCACTGAATTGGCTTCACTAGGACGGATGTTTGAATCCTTGGTCAGCGGGAGGAGGTAAAAGCATAGGTGGAAGGACGCGACATAATGAACTTTAAAATAGAATCACTTCTCTTTAATTACAGCACAGAAAGTAATGCTTCAATGACTAGATCTTTATTAGTGCTGCTAGCTGTGGGTTAAATATTAGCCAAAAGAACTGATGAGAAGGCATCTTCGGTTTTAGTGATGAATTTACTTGTCTATTAGCTGGATTGGGCATTGCAGTTGACCATAGCATCTACAGATTTTCTTGCTGGCTAAAACCTATGAAAGTGAAGACCAATGTGGATAGGGAAAAGAATTGGCTGCTGCACAAATGAGAGAAATGAAATAAGCTCTCATCCCCAGTAGCAATATAGTGTTTAATATGTTCATATTATTATTGATGCTTCAAGGAGCAATAAAAAATCCTCTAATCCAGGGGATTCCTAAATACTTGTCAACAGTAAGCCCAAGTGATCTTAAGATAACGTCAAGAAATCATCCACTGCTTCACTGCAGCTATTCGTTGACTTTATGCCACACAGTCAGACTACACACATTCCAAACATCCACTCTTGATCTCTGTTTGGTTGGCCCCTATAAAAAGATCTGGAATGACACTGAATATGTGCTGGAAGGTCTTTTCTTGCCATGTAGTGGCTTTAAGTACTCAGCCAGTTATGTAGTTTGCAAGTTCAATAGTAAACTCAGAAACTTTAGGTACTCAAAGTTCCCTCACTGAAAGAGACAATGGCAAAGAAAACACGTCAGATTTTTCAAAGCCTTCTTCCAAGTAAAAGTAACATTGTGTGAATCGCAGGTGCGCAATGACTCGTAGTGGAGGAGCATCTGGCAAAGCACAAAGAATCTCAAATCTCTGTTGGCAGCACAGTAAAAATTGTAACAGAAGCACACCAATTCCCTTATGATCTACCAATCATGGACATGAATCCTGTAGATCTGACATTGGTCTAAATACCCAAGAACTGGGGTAAAAGCAATACTTAAGCTTAAGGGAGTACTTTGGGAGACTGGGTGGGTCACGTCTCCAGAATGGAGGACCATCGCCTTCCCAAGATAGTGTTATATGGCGAGCTCTCCACTGGCCACCGTGACAGAGGTGCACCAAAGAAGAGGTACAAGGACTGCCTAAAGAAATCTCTTGGTGCCTGCCACATTGACCATCGCCAGTGGGCTGATCTCGCCTCAAACCGTGCATCTTGGCGCCTCACAGTTCGGCGAGCAGCAACCTCCTTTGAAGAAGACCGCAGAGCCCACCTCACTGACAAAAGGCAAAGGAGGAAAAACCCAACACCCAACCCCAACCAACCAATTTTCCCCTGCAACCGCTGCAACCGTGTCTGCCTGTCCCGCATCGGACTTGTCAGCCACAAACGAGCTTGCAGCTGACGTGGACATTTACCCCCTCCATAAATCTTCGTCCGCGAAGCCAAGCCAAAGACATGAACAAGTACAACACAAATTACTATTTTCTAGTAGACATCAAAAACCAGTACAATACCTTACTAAAACAATTACTTCATTATAATAGAGGTGAACACTTTTGGTTATTAATTCAAATACTCTTTATCCTGAAACAACTAGAATACAAGAAAATATTTTCTCATTCAAAACTAGAGTTCAAAATTCTGTATACTTGATTTTCTTCCATAAACTGGACTAGTTTACAAAGTTAATATGCCAACTTTCAAACACCGAAGGCAATATACTAATATGCAAAGTTGTCAAACCAATTTGTACTTGAGGATCAGAAACCTCTGACCTTCGTTCTTTCACCTTTACACAATCAACCATGTAAATAGGATGAGCCATTCAAAATATATTCTAGTGTGGCGATGCACATTCTTGTAGCAGTGAACCAATCACGCTTGTCACGTGCGGTTGGCGGGGCAGCCGCAGCTAGGATGACATCACGGGACTGTCTTTTCCAGTCCAGGCCGAAAGGTTGTGTTCATCATCAGGACGCAAGCGTTGGGTCCCTTGGGGCAGAACGGAATAAGGCTCAAAGGCTGCAGCGCGAGATTCAAATTAAAGCAGTTGTGATACTGGAGCTCACAGCCTGTTGTCTCAGTCTCTGCGCTCTCACTCACAACACACTACATTGGTGATCTCAATGCGTTTCCACGTCCTGAAGACTCAAAACAATGGAACAAGCAGCTGAAGGTGCCATTGCATTGAAGCTGCCAATTCTCTGGATGAACAGGCCCCGCACTTGGTTTGGCCAAGCGGACAGAGGTCCAGTTCCAGATCAAACAGATAACCTCTGATTCCATGAGATACTTCTAAGTCACCAGCTCACTCGACCAGGAAGCCACCTCAAGAGTCATGACCTTATTCAAGCGCCACCAAAGGTAAATACATGGCTCTAAAAAAACCTCTTCATGAGCACATATGGCCTCTCATAGTGCAAGCAAGCAGATAGGCTCCTGCACTTGGATGGCCTGGGCGATAGAACCCCCTCTACCCACATGGACGAGATCCTCACACAGGCAGAAGGTCACAAGCCCTGCCTCATATACAAGCAAGCGTTCCTTGAGGAGATGTCAGAGGACATCAGACTCTCTTGGCTGACGCCGATTTCAGTAACCCATGCAAGGTTGCAGTGTGGGCGGATGTTCTCTACTGCTTGAAGTGCGAAGCCATAGACTCCATCAACTGTGTTTCATGGCCACCACGAAGGATAACGCCAAATTCCGGTCCTCCATGGGAGTGGCCCCACCCTGACAGAGGACAGAGAGGAAATCAATGGAGGAAAAGGCAGAATGTATTCTTAAATTGAATTGTAAGATTTTTAGTGAATTTTGGACTTTACTTAATATTTATGCTCCAAATGCAGATGATGAAGTATTTATTTTGGATGCATTTTTATGTTTGGGTCAAGCTAATGATAATATTTTAGTTGGTGGTGATTTTAATTGTGTTTTGGAACCTTTATTAGATAAATCTCCGAAGAAAGTTAAAAAATCCAAGATGGCAATCCAGGTCCAAGCGTTGATGAAAGATCTTAATTTAGTAGATATTTGGAGACGTCTTAATCCGACAGAGAAAGATTTTTCCTTTTATTCATCTAGACATGAATCATTTTCAAGGATTGACTTCTTTTTAGTATTGGCACATTTACAAGGGAAAATACAACAAGCGGAATATAAAAGTAGGGTGATTTCAGATAATTCTCTGTTATATTTTACATATGAAACTTCTGAGAAAATTCAAATAGCTTATCATTGGAGATTTAATACAATGTTGTTAAAAAATCCTGAGTTTATTGATTTTTTGAAAAAACAAATATTTTTTTTGAAAGAAAATTCTAAATCTGTTCAAAGTTTGTATTATGGGATGCTATGAAAGCCTATTTGAGAGGACAAATAATTAGTTATACTTCTAAAATAAAAAAAATCAATTAAATCAGAGTCTTGAATTAGAGAAACAGATCGATGAGTTAGAAAAGGAATTTCAGAAAGATGCTACAGAAGATCAGAAAATAGAATTATCTAGACTGAAACTGAAATATAATACCTTGCAATCTTATCAATTTGAATGTGTGATTAATAGGACTAAACAACGGTATTATGAATGGGGAGAGAAAGCACACAAGGTATTGGTGTGCCAATTAAAGAAAGAACAGATATCGAGGACTATTAATGCTGTTAGACGGAATTCTCTTATTATAAACTTTGTGAGATTAATGATGAATTTTATTCATTTTATAAAAAGTTATATACATCTGAAGGAAAACAGGAAACTGGATCGATTGATTTTTAAAAAAATCACAGTTGAATTTACCGATATTAGAGGATGGAGATATTCAGGAGTTAGAAGAACCATTTACTGATTCGGAAATTAAAATGGCTATTCTGGAAATGCTGAACGGTAAATTGCCTGGTGATGATGGATTTTCGGTTGAATTTTATAAAATTTTTTATGACGATTTACCTACAGTGTTTGGGGATGTATTACGTTAAGTTGGAGAACATTATGATTTACCTGAGTCTTGTTCTAGTGCTTTAATTACAGTAATTCCTAAAAAAAGATAGATATCCTTTGAAGGTATCTTCATATAGACCAATTTTGTTGTTAAATGTAGATTATAAAATAAAAGCTAAAGTATTAGCGAATAGATTGGCTAAATTTTTACCAAAGTTGATTCATATTGATCAAACAGGTTTTATAAAGAATAGATATGCTTCAGATAATATTTTGCGAGTGATTAGTTTGATTAATAGATTTCGACAATCTTTAGATCATCCGATGGTGATATCCCTAGATGCAGAAAAAGCATTTGATAAAGTTGAATGGAATTTTTTGTTTAAAGTTTTGGAGAAATTTAAGTTTGGTCCTTCTTTTATTGGTTGGATTAGGGCTCTATCTATTAAACCGGTAGCTAGAGTATTGACGAATGGTTTGATTTTGGAATCTTTTAAGTTAGTTCGATCAACTCGTCAAGGTTGTCCTTTATCACCAGCTTTGTTTGCGTTAGTGATTGAACCTTTAGCACAGTTGATAAGACAAAATACACAGATACAAGGTATGAAAATTTTAGATGAGGAGTATAAAATTAATTTATTTGCTGATGACGTATTGGTGTATTTAATCAATCCAGCTCAGTAACTTTTGCATTTGAAGAAATGTTTAATACAATAGGGATGTCTTTCTGGATATAAAATTAATTGGGGAAAAAGTGAAATATTACCAGTAAGTGAAGGAGATTATTCAGTTTATAAGAATATTATTAATTTGAAGTGGACTGATCGAATTAAATATCTGGGTATAATTTTGAATGTTAATTATCAACCTTTATATAAATTAAATTATGCTCCGTTAATGAAAAAAATTAAAACTGATTTGATTAAATGGGAAGATTTACCTATTAATTTAATGGGAAGGATAAATACAATTAAAATGAATATCTTTCTGCATATACAATTTTTGTTTCAATCTATTCCATATTTACTTGATAATTTTTTTTTCAAGATTTGAATAAAATAGTTAGGGAATTTTTATGGAGGGGTAAACTTTCGAGAGTAGCTTTGAATAAATTAACTTCGAAATATGAGTTAGGGGGATTACGTTTACCACATTTTCAAAATTATTATGAGGCATCCCAACTTAAATTTATTAGTTCATTGATGGATTTGGTATGACCTCCTAGTTGGGCTAAAATTGAGATGGCAAGTATTTCTGAATTTGAAATACATAAATTTTTGTTTAGGTGGAATATGAATTTGTTACCACAATATAATATGCCTATACTAAAACATTTAATGAAGTTATGGATAAAGAAAAATAAAATGATAGGTTCTAGGGGTAAATTATTGGCTTTGACTCCATTGTATAATAATCAACTTATTTCTTTTTCAATACATAATCGAAGTTTATTGCTTTGGAGATTTAAAGGTGTGAAAAATTTGGGAGATTGTTTTAAAGAGGGCAAGTTTTTATCTTTTAATCAGATGAGGGAAGATTTTGGTATTGATAAGAAATCTTTATTTCTTTATTATCAAATTCGATCTTTGGTAAAATGTATGTTTAGTCAAGAGATGATTTTACCTGAAATGACTAAATTTGAGACTTTTCTTATGAAGGTACCAGAGAAGGGTTATATTTCATTTATGTATCAAATATTACAGGATGGTATGGATAAAAAGGGTTGGGATAGATCTAAAATTAAATGGGAAGCGGATATTGGTTTTATTTTTGCTGAAGTGGATTGGTTAGATATCTGTTATGATAGTGTAACTAGATTGATAAATGCACGTTATGCAATGATTAATTACAATTTTTTACATCAATTATATTTTATACCTGAAAATTTTTAAAAATATGGTTTTAATGAATCAGATTTGTGTGGAACTTTTTTTCATGCTGTTTGGTCACGTCTCCAGAATGGAGGACCATCGCCTTCCCAAGATCGTGTTATATGGAGAGCTCTCCACTGGCCACCGAGACAGAGGTGCACCAAAGAGGTACAAGGACTGCCTGAAGAAATCTCTTGGTGCCTGCCACATTGACCACCGCCAGTGGGCTGATATCACCTCAAACCGTGCATCTTGGCACCTCACAGTTCGGCGGGCAGCAACCTCCTTTGAAAAAGACTGCAGAGCCCACCTCACTGTCAAAAGACAAAGGAGGAAAAACCCAACACCCAACCCCAACCAACCAATTTTCCCTTGCAACCGCTGCAACCGTGTCTGTCTGTCTCGCATCGGACTTGTCAGCCACAAACGAGCCTGCAGCTGACGTCGACATTACCCCTCCATAAATCTTCGTCACGAAGCCAAGCCAAAGAAGAAAGACATATACAATCTTTTTGGAAGAAAATTCAATCGTTTTTAGAATATCTGTAAAAGATTAAAATAGTTTTAGATCCAACAGTATTTTTATTGGGTAGCTTGCAACCTCTGAAAGGCTTGGGATTAAATAAGTTTCAGCTTTCTTTTGTATATTTAGCTTTATCCGTAGCGAAAAAATGTATTGCTAGTATGTGGAAAGATGCAAATTTGATATTAATAGATGGCATAATGAGATGAAATATAGTTTAATAATGGAAAAAATTACATCTGTTTCACATGATAATTATATTTTTTTATTAATAAGTGGCTGTTATACTCAGAATATTTACATTTCAATTTATATTGATTAGATTTTAATATGTATATTTAACTTTTTTTAAAAATATCCTTTCTTTTTTCTTTTTTTTATGGCTCTCCTTAGGAGAGTTGGCTGAAGGGTAGGATTTTTCTTTTCTTTTTTTATATATATAATGTTCATGTTTAATTGCTGTATATGTCATATATTATGTTTTTTGAATGTATAAATAAAGTTTTTAAAAAAATGAAAGTTCATATCCTATCCTCCATCCTCACTACATTCTACAGAGGATGTTTTGAGAGCATCCTGTGTAACTGCATCACAATCTGGTTTGGAAGCTGACCCACCTCAGACTGCAAGACTCTACAGAGGATAGTGAAGTCAGTGGAAAAGATCATTGGAGGTTCTCTTCCTACCATGAGGACATCTACAACACTCAATGCAGACAAAAGACAATAAACATTGTGAAGTACTCCACACACCCCTCACATCAACTGTTCTCCCTTCTGGTAGGAGGCACCATAGCACTTAGGCCCTAACGTCCAGATTGGGCAACAGATTCCCCCCCCCCCCACCCCCCAAGCCATCATGCTCCTGAATTCCCAGAACATATGTCGACACTGTATTGTGGACTTTTACTGTATACGTCGTAATATTTTATTGTGCTTTACTTGTATTCTAACTTGTATTCTTATATTTATGTAAATATGCTCCATGGTCCCAGAGAAACGCTATCTCAGGTTTTCCGCGCAAGCATGGTATGCACGATAAATAAAGGCAACTTGACTTGTCTTGGGATGTGAAAAAAGCGAGAAGGAAGATTTAATACAATTGCACACAACTGGAGTGAGACTTCATCTGGAATACTGCACAAAGTTTCAGTCTCCTTATCCATGGAGAAGAGCAAAGATTTATTAGTCTGGCTCTCGGAAAGATGGCTTGCAATAAGAGAGATCAAGTCAACTGGGACTATATTCTTTAGAGCTGTGAAAAAAAAACAAGATCTCCTATGCAAAAGTATGTGTCCAGCAGCTTAACAGGCTAGATACAGGACAGAGGTTTCCACTGGCTGAAGAACCCTAGGACAAGTAGATACTGCTTCTGAATAAGTAGCAGAGAAGATGAGAAATACCTTCATCTGCAGAGTATTGAACCTTTGGTATTCACTATACCAGATAACTATGGAGTCTATCATTTTGTTCATTCAAACTGAACAATAAATTTGTGAATGTTAAAATAAATCAAGAGATATGGGAAATAATGCTGAAAAATGGCATGGAAGCAGATCAGTCATGATCTTAGTGAATGATGATACACTCCTGCTACTATTTCCTCTGTTCTCAAGTTCCATCTCACATCGTTCTCACATTGACTCCTTGCTATGGCAGCACCAGGTGAGGTGCTGGGTCTAACACTGGATGAAAAAAAGCTTCTGTTCACTTCTCAGTCCAGGAACTTAGTAGAGGATGACACAGTTATAGAAAAATTGCTAAACAATGCATTTCATCAAACAGGCAACACCTTAGTCAATGATATACCAAAATCTCATATCTCTTTCAACTCGATGCAAAAGATCTCATGACAATTTCAAATTGGTGCCAGTTTGTTACTTGATATCCTGGGGCTAATATTTGGATCTCAAAGAAGTTGGGGTTGGGAGAAAAAGACTTTGATGTTGAACATGTTTCTACTTCTGAGAGCTGTGCATAAATTGGCCGTTTCCCACAATTTATACTTCAGAATAAACATTGCCCCAACTTGATATCTTAAATGACAATACAAATTAAATTACT
The DNA here is from genome assembly GCF_036971445.1 of Narcine bancroftii. Taxonomy (NCBI): domain Eukaryota; kingdom Metazoa; phylum Chordata; class Chondrichthyes; order Torpediniformes; family Narcinidae; genus Narcine; species Narcine bancroftii. The sequence continues at coordinate 202,543,633 of NC_091474.1, read as the reverse complement.
TTTCAAACCCCATCCCATATATAAAACGTTATTCAAACATTTTCATGATTTCTACTTAAATGTATTTTTCATTGTGAAATAACATTCCAAATGCACAGGTGCAATTCCTCAATAACAATCCACAAGACACAGCCCTTTGCAGCTTCCCACCCACAAGGATAGACATTTTTTTTTAAAGCAAATATACAACTGACAAGAGAAAGACAAAAGCTCCATATGCAGTAATCTTGAGTAATTGAAGAATTACTCGAAGAACTCAGCAAGTCAGACAGCTTCCATGGGCAGTCACAAACATTTATCAATACCAAGACAGGCAAAGTGAAATTTAACATACAAAAGGGGGAAAAAAAAGCTGAGGAAGGGATCCAGAAGTGTTAACAAGTATAGGACAGAATGTGCAAGAGGAGGAGAGTTGTGATGTAGGCCAGAGAAAAAACAAAGCACCATGACTTATCTTGAGAGCAAATGAAATGAGGTTTGAAATAATGTATCCAATTTGAAGTAAGATATTAGAGGAAGGATATATTAAGGCATTGGAGAGGGTACCCAAAGAAAAAAGGCCACAAAAAAGAAAAGATGAACAACATGACTTGGAAACATTGAGGGCAACCTACTGAAAATCTTTAACATAGCAGAAAGGTTTTCCCTCATGGGGATGAGCAAAATTGGAACCCAGTTTAAAAGAGTCTCCTGTCCCCTGATAATTCCCCTACTGTCCATATCCAAAGATGATGTGTGGGCTCCCTTCAGGACAGTGATTGCAAGGAAAGCAACTGATCCAGGAAGAATACTCAGTGATGAAGTGTTTTTAGAGGCTGGTGTTGAAGTACATCAGCTCCTGTCTGAGCAGTGACATGGATCCAATCCAAGTTTCCTCCTGCAACAACAGGTCTATGGCAGATGCAACCTCAGGCTCTACACAAAACCCCAAAACACCTGGGAAACAAGATGCATTCATCAGGATGCTCTTTACTGACTATAATTCGGCATTCAACATCGTCATCCCCTCAAAACTAATCAGCAAACTCCAAGACCTGGGTCGCAATACCCCATTGTTTAATTGGATCCTGGATTTCCTCTCCTCCAGACCCCAAGCAGCGTGGATTGACAAGAACAACTTCTCCACAATCTCCATTAGCACACGAGCACCACAGGGTTGCATACTTAACCTCTTGGTCTACTTTATCTACAACTATGACTGCATGGCTCGGAACAAATTATTTACAAATTTACTGACAATACTACAGTAGTGGGCTGTACAAAATGGGGCAATATGTCAATATACAGGAGGAAGATTGAACACTTGGTTGTTTTCATTGGTGTGTAATACAGCGTTGTCTCCGCTCCATCCTCAACATTCATTGGAGCGCCTTCATCCCTAACATCGAAGTACTCGAGATGGCAGAGGCCGACAGCATCGAGTCCACGCTGCTGAAGATCCAGCTGCGCTGGGTGGGTCATGTCTCCAGAATGGAGGACCATCGCCTTCCCAAGATCGTGTTATATGGCGAGCTCTCCACTGGCCACCGTGACAGAGGTGCACCAAAGAGGTACAAGGACTGCCTAAAGAAATCTCTTGGTGCCTGCCACATTGACCACCGCCAGTGGGCTGATATCGCCTCAAACCGTACATCTTGACGCCTCACAGTTCGGTGGGCAGCAACCTCCTTTGAAGAAGACCGCAGAGCCCATCTCACTGACAAAAGACAAAGGAGGAAAAACCCAACACCAAACCCCAACCAACCAATTTTCCCCTGCAACCGTGTCTGCCTGTCCCGCATCAGACTTGTCAGCCACAAACGAGCCTGCAGCTGACGTGGACATTTACCCCCTCCATAAATCTTCGTCCGCGAAGCCAAGCCAAAGTAAGAATACAAAGTGCTCAGGTCCAAAACATCGGTTAAACATTTTTGCCTCCTAAGGACAGTGTAAGACCTGCCGAGTTCCTCCATTATTTGTTTAATATTTTCAGTGGTTTACTAACAACTGCTCACTCAATGTCTCCAAAATCAAGGAGCTGACTGTATACTTCAGGAAAGGTAAACCAGAGGTGAATGATTCAGTGAACATTAGGGGACCTGAAGTGAAGAGGATGAGCAAATTCAAATTCCTGGGGGTCACTATCTCGGAGAAAAATTCCTGGACCCAACATGCTAACATCATCATGAAGAAGGCCCATCATCACTTCTACTTCCTCAGTTTGTGAAGATTTGATAGGACATCAGAAACCTTGGAAAATTACAGATGTGTAGCGGAATGTGTGCTGAACAGCTGTATCATAGCCTGGTACTAATACCCTTCAGGAGAAAGCCCTGCAAAAGGTAGTGGACACAGTCCAGTACACAACAGGCAAAACTCTCCCAAACATCAAGAAAAATTGACATGGAACACTGCCATTGGAGAGCAGCAGCAATCAAGGATCCACATCACCAGGACATTCTCTGTTCCAACTGCTGTCATCAGGAAATAGGTATGGGTTCCACATGACTTGTACCACCAGGTTCAAAAACAGTCGCAATCCCTCCACCAACAAACTCCGAGATTAATTTACTGACTCTTAATTTGCACATTATTACCGACATTTTTCTTCTGTATTAGTTTGTTTACATTTCTCTCTTTTCTATACACATCTTTTTCCTGAGTACAGATTACAGTTACTAATAAGGAGAAATTCTGTCTTGCTGCAGGAAGAAGAATCTCAGGGCTTGATGTGATATCATGTATGTATTCTGACAATAAATTTGCATTTTGAGTATCAACGCGGTCATGTAACTCATGACTTGTGCAATGTGCAGTTGAAGTACTCAGTGATCTAGCTTCCTTTAAATATATTATATGAGTCAGAAAGATGGGAGGAGACAGACACAAACACAAAAATGAACTCTTCAGCTCCCATTTTCCTTGCTCTTCCACTTTTTTTCTTCCTATTTTTCACCATTCTTGCTCACTTTTCCACTCACGCCAATACCAACTTGCAATCATACAATTTACACACAAGCTTTACCCTGTCATTTCTTCCATTACCTGGAACTGCGGTTTTAAGGCAACAGTGGCGAAAATAGCCCGTGTCACAAGATTAATAAACTTCCAGCAATTTGATAACAACTGTTGTGCAATGACAAAATAGTATTCTCTCTGGCTGCACAATTTCCACAAGTGCAACACATTCACAGATCGAGAGATCTCAATTTTTTTGTAAATTATTTCCGGTAATGATGCAGTAAAATTTGAAATATGCATTCAACAGCTTTTTTTCAAAAAAGCCAAACTTAATAATGGCATTAGAAACTAAAAAAATTAACAAAATAGATGCTTAATATTTAAACTATGAAAAACTGGAACCAGCTGCAGTTGGCAGTATTTATTTCTTAAAACTCCACAAGATAAAACCAAAACACTCAAATAACTAATTGTGCAATACATCTCCTATTGTTAAACAGTTCAAACGGGAAATATATAATGTTACTTTTCCAGAGTTGCATGTTAATTGCTGGCTCCCCTAATTTAAAAGGCAATAATGATCCTATTCTTGAAAGGAACCACTGTTTGCGAAAGCGACTTTTATCGCTTTCGTAAATTACAAGCCCTTCTTATCGAATGGAATTAAATTAGATTTTAAAAGTGAACAAGCAAAATACTGCCGACAGTGAGGAAAAACTACGCCCCGAAGTACCTTCGGCCCACGGATGCGACATGGCATGCTGAGCGTTTCCAGCAGTTTGGAAAATCACGTCGGTCTCGATGGAGGGTCCCGACCTGAAACACCAACTGCTCAATTCGACCCACGCTCACTGCCCAACACGCGGAGTTCCCCCAATCGTCTGAGTGGGTCAAAATCGTTCTTTGATCTCGAAATAAATTTGGTCTGACAAAGTGAAGCCCGAAGTTTCAGGACAACTTTAACCTCGAACCAGCCCGCAATACAAAACACCACGGTTGCAGGTCGGTTTCGTGGCAATACTGGTTTCAAGGTGTTCCACCGCAGCTATTAGAGACATTAGAAAGTTAGGAGCTGGATAGAAAGAGAACACAAAATAATATCCAGCCGCACCCTCCGGTAAAAAAAAACCACGAAAGGGAACTGCACAGATCTCTGGAGGCGAAATAAATCTTTTTTAATGGCATAAAAATCAAACCTCATTGTGGAATAAACGAAGCAACGTTCAAATTTCACTACCAAGCAGCAAGTTGAGTGTGTTTACAACTTTCCCATCCATCCTCGATGGTAGAAATGTATCCAAACATTTAGGGCGATCCCCCCCCCCCCCAAAAAAAAAGCTAAACGATCCCTTGTTATGCTCAAACGAACACACCCAGCTGGAAAAGAGCTGAAGCTACTTCATCGGGTTTCACTTCAAGCCACTTGTTGTTCCCTTCTGTACTTTCCCCTTCAGTAGCAAGTGTGGACGTTTCCTTTTGGTAGCGAGGAGTTGCCACCTTCCAGGTCGCTCCCGTGTCGAGCGCGCGGCGCGGGCCCGCCGGTTCCTGCTTCCAGCCCCTTGTGACGTGGCTCATAGGCCGCTCGAGCACCAACGGCCGGCGCTCCTCTCCCGGGCCCGCCGCACCGGCTTCAGGTGTGCCTCCACGCCCCCCACCCACCCCGTGCGCTCCCCGAGGGCCTCACCACCAAGCTTCTTTCTCCCCTCCCGAGCCACTTTATTCCGTCCTTAAATCTATCGAAGAAACTTCAACCACGGTGAGGGGGGGGGGGGAGAGGAGGACGACTCACCGCTGTCGCCGCCGTCCACTCGGGATGCGACGCCCTCCGCCATTACTCCTGACGTCAACACCGGCGAACCCACCTCGGGGCGGCGGGAAATTCAACCAGTGAGAACGCGGGCCCCGCCTTCGTCGGAGGCAGGTAACAGGTTGATGCATGGAGAGCGACAGGGAAGCGCGGCGGGCTGAGCAGCCCGGCACATCACGAGCGGGTCACACAGCGCCAGGTCACCACGGGGCATCACAAAGTCGTGACCCGGTGCGGGATAACAGCGATCCTCACGGGGCTTGGCGTGAATGCCCGAACACAAAAGGTGCGGCGCGCAAGGAGCGACTGTCAGGCAGAAAAGAAAGCTCCGTGGTTTCCAAAAACCGGCTTTCATGCGCAATAGAGGAAATCGTCGCCAAACCCCTCCGATGCGTTGTTAACACCTCCGTTTGGAATAGTTTCGATTGGAGAGCGGCAAAGTTCTCTTTCAGAACCAGAAACAGCGAACTGTGAGAGGGGGGGAAGCAAACCGTTTGCTCTGAAATAAACGACAAAATGCTGGAAATGCTCAGCTGGCAGCTCCTTTTGTCTCCGTTTGTTCCTCAAGCAAGCACTCGAGCGGCTTCTAAGGTCAGCGCCAAGATTCTGTGTCGACTACTCTCTATTAAAATCATTCTTAGTAAGTCCTTGAGTGCAATCATTAGTATTTCCAAAATACATTAAAGTCTGCATAATGTACCTGTAGAATTCAGACACTCCGCATTTCAACAAATCACTGCCTAAATCTGAGCCTCACTTTTAAGTGAACAGTGTCAACCAAAGAAAAGACTTGCATCGAAGATATGAGAGAGAATACCCATCTGCCTGCTACAACCTCAAGCTGTACAAAAAAAAAACACTTTACAGCCAACTCGCTACATCTTATGGAGCTGTTGAGTTTCTCCAGTCCTTTCATGTGTTAAGTTATATCACTGTTTCGCACCCAGCTTCTCCTACTTGGCGGCGTTCGGATGTAGTTTTACTTTGTTGCCTGGTTTCGGATCTGGTAAGGAGCAGCTGATGTGCATGTCGGTTAGATGGGTTTTTTTTTCAGTTCAGCTGCTTGCGTTACCAACCTTTCGAAGATATGTGAGCGTGTGATTATTTAAATGTGTGTATATTTCGACCGTGCCGAAGGGGGAGGGGTTGGATTCGATTGAGAAACAGAAGTACCTTCACAAATGGGGGCTCCTCCGGGATCCCACTCCCTCCACTGACAGAGTGCCCGACGACGAGGGTAGGTGATTCAGCTGGACTCACTGACGGCGGGTGACTTGTCAGTGGACGAAGCCAGTGATATCCGAGAAGAGGCATTGAGAACGGGAGGATGTTAAGGAAGCGCGCTAGGAATAGCTACTGGATCCCGGTAAGAGGAATTTTACTTACCTGTTAGTATGGGAGGTGTGAGTAGCAAGAAAATAGTCCTAAGGAAGGACGGGACAATCAGATAACTAAGCAAAATCCGTTAGGATTAATGCTATCTGATTGGGGTGCGGGGTTTGGGAAAGACAAACAGACCATGGTCAGGTATTGCTGTCTGGAATGGGTTAAAAAACTCGATAAAAGAGAATTCGGTATATTGGCCAATGTTCGGATCCGATGAGGACTGGATGTGTCAGGCATTGAACATCTGGCTCTATCAAAATCAAAGAGATAATATTGAGAACAGAGAATATGCAGCCTGCTGGCTCAGGGGATCGTTTGATCAACTGGTTTTGAATGAAAAGGAATGCAAGGACAAGAAAGATAAGGAACCTTTTGTCCCTGAAACACAAGGATGGGATGTGTTACATTCCCTTCCTTATGCTCCTCCTATGCCAGCTCCTATCTTCCCCCCCACCCCCCCTATGCTCTACCCTTCTGCACCTTCCCCTCCTCCCCCACAGCTAAAGAAAGGAGAAGAAAGTAGGGGTGGTATGATGACCCTTCACAAAGTACTCGATTACCACCTCTATTGACAAGAGAGAGAGGCGACTTTAATTCAGAGCAGTGTGAGACCCTCCGGGAAGAAAGGGCAGAACCCTTTGATTCATTTCCCAGAGAGCAGGAATCTAGACATTATAAAGGAGAGGATAAGCCAGAAATTAACTGGATGAGACCTTTACAGGAAGTTCCCATGGGAGGGGGTCTCAGTTTCGTAAATGTGCCCCTGATTAGTACGGAGGTGTGTAATTTTAAGAGAGAATGCCCAATAAACAGAAAGGAAAGGCTAAGATTTTGATGCAGCAGTCAAGGAAGTCGTTGAGGGACAGCAAAGAAAGGGTAGGGGCTGTGTGCCAGCTCCTGGACATTGGGAGGAGCTCCGGGAGTGGGAGAGTAGAGACCAGAGCAGGGGCAAGGGAAGAGGGGAATTCCGGGGATGACGACCATTCCCGGGACCTCGTGGTAATCCCGGTAGGAATTGGGAAACAGGAGCATTAATTTGCTACCATTGTAAAAAGGAGGGACATTTTAAGAGAGAATGCCCAATGCAAGCCAGGAAGACGCGACCTTACACACTGATGTGTTGGAATATAGGGGTTAATTAATCATAGAAAATATGTCGAATATATGCTTATGTACTATTCAGTTTGTATACATGAATTCAGTACTATGTAACAATTTAATGTTTACCTCATGGTGAAGGGAAAGAGTAATGTAAGTAAAGGGCAACCACAGTATGTAGCAAAGTTGGCTGATTACAGTAGGTTTAGAATTGCCTGCTCCCCAAATACAAAAGAGAGGATATGTATGAAACAATTTAGTAGGAATGTTAAGGCAAAAGGAGGTGTTGATTAGCATAAACAAAAAGACTGTCAGAAACAAAGAGAATGGAATCAGTAAGAAGCTAAGACAGAAAGAGGTGTTTAGTAGAACAGAAGAATATGGCCAGATGAGAACAAAGAAATAATTAGAAATATCTGGGGTATGAATTGATTTCTGATCAAAACAACAGGATATTCTGACCTTGAGGATTAAAAAAGATGGGAGCTCTACACCCCAGATAACTGCAGAGCAGGAAATTACTTGTGATAAATCTTATACAAGAAATCTAGCAAAGGAAGCCAACTTTTGTTCTGTATGATAAGGTTGAGCTATATAAACTGTAGAGACTGGACAGTAGAGGTCAGTCTTGGGGAATAGCTCACTGTGCAGGTGACCTATGAACTAATGACTGAACCAGAGCTCTGTTAAGCTTTATTCTTATGCTGTGTAATAAACTGATTCTCCTATCACTTCATTTAACGAACACGCTGGACTCAGACGACACATAGACTAAATTAAGGGTAGGGTAAAGCCAGAGTCAGACAGATGGAAGCAGATTATGAATAGGGGGGTCACGGTTCTCAGTCAATACACACCGTGGGGCTGCATGGAGAACCATTGGTAAATTTAAGCATAGGACCCCACAGTGACAAGATGACCTTTTTTTTTAGTAGATTCTGGGGCAGCCCGGTCTAGTATTTTACAACCACCCGAGGGTGTTAAGATAGAGGGGACAGTGATGATTTCGGGAGTAGGAGGAAGAGACTTTACAGACCCTGTATTAAGAGATGTAAGAATACAAATGGGAGAAAAGATAATAACAGAGGATATTTTACTAGTTCCCCAAGCTGGAGTTTGTTTGTTAGGACGAGATTTACAGGACCAATTGGCTATCGGCACCAGACCACAGGAATCAAGTATCAGGGTTCAATTGTATGTATTAAGCGAGGAAGATCGAGAACTAATAAATCCTGGAGTATGGGCAGAAAGAGGCAATAGAGAAGTGTTAGATATTCCTTCCCTGCAAGTTACTTTAAAAGATTCTGAACAAGTAATTAGATGAAAACAGTATCCAATTTCTATGGCTGGCCGAAAGGGGCTGCAGCCAGTAATTGACCAGTTGGTGAAAGATGGTATACTCAAACCTTGTATGTCACCTTTTAATACCCCAATTTTACCTGTCCAAAAACCAGACGGTACCTATCGATTAGTGCAGGGCTTGAGGGAGCTGAACAAAATTATTCTCACCCGTCACCCGGTGGTACCTAATCCCTATACAATAATGGGTAAAATCGATCCACATACTAAATGGTTTAGTGTGATTGACCTCAAAGATGCTTTCTGGACCTGTCCGTTAACAACAGAGAGCAGAGACATGTTTGCCTTTGAATGGGAAAATCCTTTTACTGGACGCAAGAATCAATATCGGTGGACGGTCCTTCCCCAGGGCTTTACAGAATCCCCAAATTTATTCGGTCAGGTCTTAGAACAAATACTAGATGAGGCTCCTCGGAGAGAGAATTGTCAGTTGATACAATATGTTGATGATTTGTTAATTACGGGAAAAACGTATGAATTAGCTAAACAGTATACTGTTGAACTTTTGAATTTTATGGAGAATAAGGGTCTCAGGGTGGGCAAATCCAAATTACAATTTGTTCAATCAGAAGTTAAATAGGTCATCTGGAAAGTCAGGGAACTAGGAAAATAAGTCCAGAGAGGATACGTTGTATTCTACAGATCCCCCCCTCCCAAGAATGCCCAAGAACTTAGGAAATTCCTTGGTTTAGTGGGTTACTGTAGAATCTGGATTGAAAATTATTCTAGCCTGGTCAGATTTCTCTATGATAAACTCACGATTCTAGGGGGCGAAGCGGTTGTCTGGACAGAGGAAGAGATTAAAGATTTTAACTTGGTCAAACAGTGCCTTATTAGTGCCCCAGTGTTGGCTTTACCCAACCTAAATAAACTGTTTGACCTATATACCAATGCGAAAGGAGGAGTAGCCACCGGAGTACTAACACAAGAGAGGGCAGGCTGTCGTGGTTGGCCAGAGTGTGTGCAAGCCATCGCAGCCACTGCTATTTTAGATGAGGAAGGACGAAAGATTATGTTTGGTAGTTCAATGATAGTTCACACCCCTCACACAGTCCGCAATATTCTCTTACAACGTGCTGGAAGGTGACTCACAGACTCTAAAATTTTAAAATATGAAGCGATCCTAATGGATAGGGATGATTTGACCCTGATTACGAATAAAGAACACAATCAAGCAGCTTTCTTGGTTTCTCCAAATTCTGACAATACCATAAATGAGTTAGAGCATGTATGTTTAGAGATAATAGATTTACAGACCAAAATTAGAGAGGATTTAAGTGATGAGCCTTTACAGGAGGGTGAAAGGTGGTTTATTGATGGATCTTCTCGTTGCATTGATGGCACTCACTATAGCGGATATAGTGTAGTGGATGGGAAAGAAGGAGTGGTGATTGAAGCTGGTCACCTTCCCGGTCATTGGTCAGCACAATCTTGTGAATTGTATGCCCTCTGTAGAGCTCTCCAAGGTCTAGAGAACAAGGTGGGCATGATCTACACAGACTCAGAGTATGCTTTTGGTGTAGTGCTCACCTTTGGGGAGATCTGGAAAGAGTGGGGAATGATAACTGGAAAAGGACAAAAGTTGATCCATGAAAACTTAATTGTCCAATCTCTAGATGCTCTTACATTACCTGAGGAAATAGCTGTAGTTCATGTACGGAGCCATCAAAGTGGTGACAGTCCTGAAGCACAGGGGAACAGACAGGCAGATGTAGCTGCCAAACAGGCTGCGCTCACGGAGAAAATAGTCATGTAGCTGTTACTGCCCACCCCTGGAGTATCCTATTCATTCTATTAAACCTGGTGATTGGGTATATGTAAAAGCATGGCAAGATCACCAACTAAAACCTGTCTGGGATGGCCCTATTGTGTACTTTTGATTACAGACACTGCAGTGCGAACGAAAGAAAAGGGGTGGACTCAAATACAACGAATTAAACAAGCTGCTGATCCACAGACTAAAGACATTGATAATCTACCCTCCACCGGGCGTGCTGTCCTTCATCCTTCTGATCTGAAAGTTACACTACGCTGGGAAAAAATGCTGTAATGTTGTTTTTACCATTTACTGTATTGTTTACTTGTTGGTTCCCCGTTTTTGGGACATCCCTAAATTACTCACGATGTATTAAGTCCTCCTGGAATAGGGGCAGCAGAGGTGACAATTATTTACCTTTAGAATGTAGACAGGGCATAGATATAAAGTATAGTCATAGTGGGGTATGGGTTAATATAGGATCCCAACATGGACCAGGGGAACAGAACGGCTCTAGAGGAGTAGATTTGATTTGTATTTTGGCCTCTTACAGGTATTAAAGAGAGTGAGTTTTAAAGGGATAGCACAAAGGAGATGGTGGGACAAAGACAGACAGAATGGTAGTCAGGATTGTACATGTAGCAGAGATAGAGTGAATACTTATGCTAATGTTCACAGACAGGCTGCAACTCACAGGCTCAGTGATACTTATGCTAATGTTTGCAGACAAGCTGCAACTCACAGGTTAAGTGACAAGAAACACCCCTCCCCAACTTGGTCTCCTGTAAAGCATCCTTTGGGTCACACAGACATTCGGAATGTTAAAAAAACACCACCACTGTAAGGGAAATTCCAGCTGTAAACGAAGTAAGCTGCTCCAGAATACTAAAGCTGCTTGGCATTTAAATCGTTGAATCAGACTCCAGGCAGCCTTGGAGATCATCACTGAACAGATAGCAATGGCCCTGAATTTAAGGGCTGAAGAAAAACGACAGATACGAGCCACAGTTCAACAAAACCGCCTGGCTCTCGATTACTCGTTGGCTGCTGAAGGCAGCGTTTGTGAAAGACTGGTGAAGGACAATGCTCACAACGGTCAGGCGGTTAAAGACACTTCTTCAGGAGTTCGAAAATCTTCCCATGCCCAGGTTCTGATGGGGCAACCTTGGCCTGGTGTGGGATGAACTAGACTTTTTATTGGTAACTGGAGTCTGATACCCATAGCCCTTATAGCAGCTGGACTCGCTATTCTGGCCATTATGGTGCTCCCCTGCCTAAAGACTTGTGTGCAGTGTTTAATTCAACGGGCCCTTCGGCAGGTCACTACAACCCAAATGATGTATGCTTCCCAAACTCCGTCTGATGATGCTGAGGCTGCAGTTCATTTACTCACTCGCTTGGAAAGGGACCAAGCTTAACAGAACACTACCGAATGGGGATTTACTAAGCATAGCTAAAGAAAAAGGGTGGATTGTAAGGGATACTGGAATGTGAGGAGTCAAGCAAGTGCTCATTAGAAATGAAGTATTATGGGTTAAATCAGGGTGAAGGGATGCTGGAATGGGAGGAAGGGTTATAAAAGTATAATAAAATAAGGATCTTCAAAACAGGATAGCAAGTAGATAGCTTTAGCAAGTCTTGGGGATTGATTAATGTGTAAAGAACAAAGACATGATATTTCCTGGCTAACAAGTTTGCAGGAAGGCACATAAACTGATAAGAAGTTAGAATCCACGTGGGCAGAATTACCTAATGCTAAACCAATCCAGGAGGCAGAAGAATGTTAGGGGGAAGGTATCTCTGTACTGAAATGAAATGTATAAAAGTTGGGTCAGCCTCAGTATCTGTGTGTATTCCCAGGGTAAGGGGAAGCACCCAACTTTGCATTGTTGTAATAGTATAATAAAAGTTCTTTGTTCTCAATTTTTGTCTCGAGCAAATTCTGTGAAGGTACTTCGGTTTCTCACAGCACCATTCCTGTGGGATTGGGTTGTTAAGTACTTTTTTAACTATAATCATTCTTGCAAAGTAAGAACCCGAACTATCATGTTTCCCGAGGCAAATTTCTCCAAAAGGCAATTAAATTGATGTTTGAGGGATAAATATTTGCCTGGATACTTGGAGAACATACTTCTTTATGAAACATTGTCTCTCTCTGTATGCATGTGTGCATACATGTATGTGTATGCTGTATATATGTATGTGTGTGCTGTATATGTGTGTGTGTATACCTATATGTATACTGTGACAGTATATAGATATGTTTTGGGGAGATAAATTGGGTCAGGTTTGTTAGTGTAGGTCACATGCAAACACTTTAAAACAGATCTTATTTAAAATACTGGAGCTCTGCTCACGCTAGACATGTCGGCCCCAGAGCCTTTGCAAAAGCTTTGGAGAATTCCCAAGAGACTTCACTAATGGATTGTTGGTTACAAAAAGGCAACAGATGAAAGAATTTTTTAGAGCCACAGATTGTCTGGAGTGGTACTTGCTGTTCTAGGAGGGTCATGTGGTTTTGCAGGCAGAGAGAGTCAAACAGGCTTTTTCTCTGAGAGAGAGAGAGAGATCAGTTCTACAGTCAGCAGCAGTAGACTCACACATGTGCACAGGAATCAAGATGATTACGCTCAACCTATGGACTCTGAGATGTCTTCTAACAAAGTAAGTATGCACATTTTGGCTATTACTTGTCCTGTATCCCTCTTATAGTTTCTCAAATACCACAGACACTACATAAATTTTATATTTTTTCTAATATATATATTTTTTTAATTTGGTCATATGTGCGGATGGATGCATAGGTCACAAGTCGGGGAGAATCTTAATATATATATGCCTCACTTTAAAATCCCATCCAGGGACCACACCCTGAAGGTACAGCATCACTCTAGTCAATCTGATTTCATTATTTTCAGTGGAAGGAATGTGGATTATGTATTTGAAACAAAACATTCCAACCTGTGCAGAGTACCCATGTGGAAGTGCCCCTCAGCAACATGTATTCGGCATTGGATACTGCTGGGGGGAACAGCCTAACAGGGATGAGTCGTGGGGGTCAGGTCTCTGGCACAGGGGCTGCCCTTGAGGTTCAGAAGGGAAGGAGGGATAAGAACAGGATACTTGTAGTTGGGGACTCATTAGTCAGAGGGACAGATAGAAGGTTTGTGAGGTGAGATCGGGGATCCAGGTGGGTCTGTTGCCTCCCTGGTGCCAGGGTCAGTGATATCTCTGATCGAGTTCATAGCATTCTGCGAGGGGAAGGAGAACAGCCAGAAGTCGTGGTCCATGTGGGGACCAATGACTTAGTTAGAAGTGGGGATGAGGTCCTGAAACAGGATTATGTGGAATTAAGTAGGAAGTTAGAAAACAGGACCTCCAAGGTAGTAATCTCTGGATTGCTGCCGGTGCCACGCGCTAGTGAGGGTAGAAATAGGAGGATGTGGAGGATGAATGCGTGGCTAAAGAGATGGTGCAGGGGGAAAGGGATAAGATTTCTGGATCATTGGGCTCTTCTGGGGAAGGTCGGACCTGTACAAAAGGGACGGACTCCACGAACTGGAGGGGGATCAATGTGCTGGCAAGCAGATTTGCTAGAGCTGTGGGGGAAGGTTTAAACTAGTTTGGCAGGGGGGTGGGGAACAGAGTGTGAGAGCAGTGTCAAGGGAGCATGGCCACCTAGATAGGAATAATAACGATAATAAAGGTAGGATGGAGATTAGGGTAAAAGATAGAAAAGAGAATATAGGTGAGACCCATTCTCTGAAATGCATATATTTTAATGCAAGAAGCATAGTGAACAAGGTAGATGAGCTTAGAGCATGGACAGATACTTGGGGTCATGATATTGTGGCAATTAGTGAGACCTGGCTACAGGAGGGGCAAGACTGGCAACTTAATATTCCAGGATACATTGTTTTAGATGTGATAGATCAGGGGGTAAAAAAGGGGGAGGAGTTGCTCTGCTTGTTAAGGAGGACATTACTGCCGTGAGGTGGCAGGATGGTCTGGAGGGATCGTCCAGTGAGGCTGTTTGGGTGGAATTGAGGGGTGAAGGAGACATGAGGGTGCTAATAGGGGTGTATTACAGACCACCAAATGGGCCAAGAAAATTAGAGGAACAAATTTGTAGGGAGATAACGTATATGTGTGAGAATCATAAGGTAGTGATCATGGGAGATTTTAACTTCCTCCCTAACATTGATTGGGATACCCATACAGTTAGAGGGCTGGATGGGCGAGAGTTCATTAAATGTGTTCAAGATTGTTTTCTAAATCAATTAGTAGAAGAACCGATTAGGGACGGTGTAATACTAGATCTCCTGTTAGGGAACGAGTTAGGTCAGGTACCGGACATTAATGTTGGAGAACAAATTGGGTCTAGTGATCATAACTCTGTTAGTTTTCGGGTAGTTTTAGGGAAGAGCAAATTTCGAAGGAATAAGAAGGGATTTGGGGAGTATTGAGTGGGACAGGATATTTTCAGGTAAGGATGTAAATGAAAAATGAAGGATATTCAAAAAAGAAATTTTGAGGGTACAGAGTAGATATGTCCCAGTGAGGATCAAAGGAAAGGTTGGAAGTCATAGGGAAGCTTGGTTTTCGAGGAATATTGGAAATTTGGTTAGGAGAAAAAGGGAGGTGTACAAGAGGTATAAAGAGCAGGGAGCTGAGAATTTGAAGGAGGACTACAAGGAGTGTAGAAGGAATCTTAAGAAAGAAATTAGAAAGGCCAAAAAAAAGGCACGAAGAGGCTTTGGCAGACAGAGTAAAAATAAATCCAAAGGGTTTCTATAGGTACATTAAAAGTAAAAGATTAGTGAGGGATAAAATTGGACTCCTTGTAGATAGCGAGGGTAGGCTGAGTGAGAAGTCTGAGGAAATGGGGGAAATTTTGAATGATTTCTTTGCCTCGGTATTCACTAGGGAAAAAAATATTGAACCAGTTGAAGTAAAGAAAAATAGTGGGGAGGTCATGAAGCACATAAGGATAACCAAGGAGGAAGTGATGGCTATGTTGAAAAAGATAAAGGTGGATAAATCTCCGGAACCGGACAAAATATTCCCAAGGACACTCAGGGAGGCTTGTGGACAGATAGTGGGGCCATTAACAGAGATATTTAGGATGTCACTGGCCATGGGGGTAGTGCAAAAGGATTGGAGGGTGGCGCATGTGGTTCCACTGTTTAAGAAAGGGTCCAAATGTAAACCTGGCAATTATAGGCCCATGAATCTGACGTCTGTGGTGGGTAAGTTGATGGAAAGTGTTCTGAGGGATGGTATTTACAAATATTTGGAGGTACAGGGATTGATAGGGAGTAATCAGCATGGTTTTGTCAGGGGTAGATCATGCTTGACAAACCTGATTGAGTTTTTCAAGGGGGTTACAAAAAAGGTTGATGAAGGGAAAGCTGTGGATGTTGTCTATTTAGACTTTAGTAAAGCTTTTGACAAAGTTGCCCACAGGAAGTTAGGAAAAAAGGTGGAGGCATTAGGTATAAATGAGTAGATAGTGAAATGGATTCAGCAATGTTTGGATGGGAGGTGTCAGACAGTAGTGGTAGAAAATTGTTTGTCCAATTGGTGGCCGGTGATTAGTGGAGTTCCTCAGGGATCGGTCCTCGGTCCACTATTGTTTGTTATATATATTAATGATCTGGAAGTAGGGGTGGAGAATTGAATAAGCAAGTTTGTGGATGATACAAAGATTGGTGGTGTTGTGGACAGTGAGGAAGATTACCGTAGATTAAAAGGTGATTTAGGAAGGCTGGAGGTGTGGGCTGAGAAATGGCTGATGGAATTTAATACAGATAAGTGTGAGGCGATATATTTTGGAAAGGCAAATCTAAATAGGTCATATGCATTAAATGGTAGGCTATTGAGATGTTCAGAGCAACAAAGGGATTTAGGAGTGATGGTAAATAGTACCCTCAAGGCTGATACTCAGGTAGATGGTGTGGTGAAGAAGGCATTTGGAATGTTGGCCTTCATAAATCGGAGTATTGAATTCAAGAGTAGGGAGGTTATGATGAAATTGTACAAGGCATTGGTGAGGCCAAATTTGGAGTACTGTGGTCACCAAATTTTAGGAAAGATATAAACAAAATAGAGAGAGTGCAGAGAAGGTTCACGAGAATGTTGACAGGATTTCAAGGTTTGAGTTACAGGGAAAGGTTGTGCAGACTAGGGCTTTTTTCTCTGGAGCATAGAAGATTGAGGGGGGATCTCATAGAGGTGTTTAAGATTTTAAAAAGGACAGAGAGTAAATGTGGATAGGCTTTTTCAATTAAGAAAGGGGGAGATTCAAACTAGAGGGCATGGTTTAAGATTGAAGGGGGAAAATTATAAGGGGAACATGAGGGGAAATTTCTTTACGCAAAGGGTGGTAGGGACGTGGAATGAGCTTCCAGCAGATATGGTTGAGGCGGGATCATTGGTTACATTTAAGGACAGACTGGATAGTTACATGGAGAGGAGAGGACTGGAGGGGTATGGACCGGGTGCTGGTCAGTGGGACTAGGAGGGTGGGGATTTGTTACGGCATGGACTAGTAGGGCCGAACTGGCCTGTTCTGTGCTGTAAGTGGTTATATGGTTATAAGTTGATAAACTATTGCATTACATTTATTGTTTTACAAACAAGGTAAGGGCTATTATATACCAGGTGGTATTCGTGTGGTTGCTTCAGTCAAGTCTTGTTCAAAATGGATGATTTCAAAATAGGGTGTAAGATGTCGAATTGAAGTAGATGTGATTAATTCTTATGCCTGCAGAGAGAGAAAAAAAATGACCTTTAGCCTTCAAGATTAATTTTAAACAATAAATGTTTGGTTATTTCCTTATTTTTATGGCTTTTAATCTATGCATCAGTTAACTGTAAACAACCCACCCTCTGTTTGATCAGGGTTATGAAGGGGGTGTTTCCTGGGCCTGAGGGTGCCTTATACGGCTGTATTGCAACTATCTTCCTTTGCAATTGCTTGGAAAGAGTAGTGCTCTGTTGTTTATGACTCGTTCAATGAAAAGTCCATACTAAAGTTGCAGTTTATTAAAACCTTATAAACCTTAACAATTAATACAAAACTTAAAAGAATTATTATAATGATCAATGAAACAGTCAAAAAATTATTTGGACTGATACCATTCTTTCCTTTCTCACAATGCAAAATTCAAAACTGATTGTTTATCTTAAATATGCAAAAAGCTAGCCACAACCTTAAAACTGGCTCTTCCTAGGAGATACTCAAGGAATGTGCAAACAATATCTGCTGGCTTCTTGCAGAATATATTTGTTAAAATATCATTTTAACCCTTACAATGCCAGCCCCTAATATTGAGGCATAATGTCTCTAATAATAATAATTACCATTATAAATAAAAATCAAACATAGTAATATATTAGTTAAATATTCAAATGAAAGTGAAAGTGAATTATTAAAACTTTCTGCTTCTTGCAAAAGACAGATTTTGGTAATTGGTCCATTTAGAAAGCCATTTTTAGTCTTAATTTGCTTGCAAGTTTGCCCCAGACCTATTGAGTGCTTGAACATGATTCCTAATTTCAAAGGTATTCACTTTCCTGAGAGCACAAGATGGGCTTTTTACCTTTTCTTTTTCTGAAGCTTTGGATACCTCTTGCATAGCTCCTTCATCCATCATTGGTTGACATCTGATACTCTTGATTGCAATGGACATCTCTTTAACCTTCACAACAACAGACTTTCTTTCTCTTCTGCAGTTGGTTATAGAAAAGGTAGGATTCAAACAACATTGGTTGTTTCTATTGGCTTCTATTGTCTTTTCTTATAATTCTGGATCCAATTTTGCAGTATCCAATTCAGTTTCATTCCCTGATAATTTATCTTGAAACCTTTTATTAGATTCTCATTCTGCATTTAATTTTTTCAATAGGAAGGTAATTTTCCCATTATCTTCTGAGAAGTTAGTAACTTGACTTGGTGTAAAAAGGTTAATTCATGCATTAGTACTTCTGCTTTCAGCCCTGCTGTAGTATACTCGAGATGTTTGATTTGTTTTTCACCTTGTTTTTGAAATCGCTGAAATGTAATAGTTCTTTCTTTCTGCATTGTTATTAACTGGGTTTTTAAGGTATATTCTTGATTGTTTTCCATAGTCAGTTGTCTTGTGTTATTAAATAATAACTTGTTCTTTTTCAAAAGAATGAATCTCCTCTTCCAACTGTATGCATCTTGATAAGGCATTTTCTTTTCTTCAGTAACTGCATTAATTTCTTTAGCAGTTATTCTTTTCTTCTGCTTGGTTTTATGAATTCTATTTACAATTAATTCTCCATTCTTATCAACTGCTCTCTGGTTTTCTCTCTTGGTTACTTTTAAAACTGAAGAATCATCAGATTTGTTCCCATTTTTCTAAAAACCACTTTTGCTGCCAAGTACAAAGTTAAAACCCTTTTGGTCACTGTTTTCTAAAATATCCAATATTTCTAAGTCCTTTTTCAACATTTTGTAATCTGAAGGCAGTTGCATCATATTGTCAATTAAATGCTCCTTTATACCATCAGCACAATTTTCTGTGTTTGCTCATATGCTGCAAGATTTATTCATTGATCTTGTTTGCTGGTGCATCATATTTGTTCCCAGATATTTGTTTCATTCCTGCTCCAGATTTAGGTTTTCAGGAATAATCACCAGCAGAATTTGCAACATCTTTTAATTCTTAATTTGTATCCATTTTTGATGAAAACAATTTCTTCTTTACTGGTTTAGATGCTCTTGATTTATTTTCATCAGTAAGATTTTCTTAGAACTGTTTGTATTCTTTCAAAGGTTTTTGGTTGTTATTAAGGCATTCAGAAAAGTCTGTCTTAAATGTTTGTTTCAATGGTTCATTGAGTTTCACAACAGATATATTGACACTTGTTGACTGCTTCTGAGCAATACCATTCTTTCTTTCTAATGGTCCATTGGTTGTCAATCCAAACATCAAGTTCAGTGATGGCTACATCAGCAAGTGCATGAAGAATGTCACTCAGATCAAATGCTAACCAGAAACCATGGTTGGATGCAGAGATCCGGACACTTCTCAGAGCACATGATGCTGCCTTCAGGACAGGAGGAAAGGTGGCACTAAGATCAGCCAAGGCTGAACTCTCCTGTGTAATCTGGAAGGCACAATAGATCCATAGACAGTTGTGCGACACCAGTAACATGAACCACAAGTGGTAAGGGATTAAGACCACTAGAAATCACAAGACAACCTGGCGAGTTAAAGACGCCGATGTTTCTCTTCCGGACAGACTGCTCATCTGCACAGTTTGCTGAGAAGAACAGTTGAATCCGAAGAAAGCTCTGTGTCCCCCAATGAATGGCCGAGGTGAGAAGAACCCTATCCAAAGTGAACACCCACAAGGCAGTGGGACCAGACAGCTCACCTGATCAGGTACTGAAAGACTATGTAGACTAAAAGATGGAGATCCTTACAGACATCTTAAACACATCATTGCAGCAGTCCATCATCCCTGCGGGTTTCAAAGCAGCCACCATCAATGTGGTACCATAGAGGGTGAGAGTAAGAGGCCTCTATGGTACTGACTTCCATCATTTTAAAATGCTTCAAGTGGCTGGTGATGGAACACATCAAAACGCACCTCCCTGAGACACTGGACCCATTTCAATTCGCCTGGAGACAAAACTGTTTCATTGATGATGCTATATCCTTGTACCTCCACTCCCTCCTGGCCTACCTGGAGAATAATGCCTCATATTCAAGGGTGATGTTCATTGACTTAAGCTCAGCATTTAATACGACCTTTCCCCAGAAGCTGGTGGAAAAGGTGTCCTCGCTGGGACTTCACACCCATCTCTATAACTGGATTTTGGACTTCCTAATGGAAAGATCACAGTCTCTCTGGCAGCAGAACATCGAACACCATCATGCTGAGCCCTGGAGCACCTCAGGGCTATGTGCTCAGCCCACTCCTGTTTACACTGCTGCATCACCAGAACCAGCTCAAGTGTCATCACATTTGCAGATAACACAACAGTACTTGGTTTAATCGGCAACAATAATGAGAAGCACTATAGAAGAGGTGGAAAATCTCGTGATCGGTGCAAGAGTCTCAACATGGACAAGACAATGTAGATCATCGTGGACTTCGAGGACCAGGAATGACTATCCTCTATTACACATTAAAAACTTGGTAGTGGAGAAAGTTAGAGCACCAAGTTCCTCAGAGTCCACTTAACATGTGATCTATTGTGGACACACAATATCTCCTCACTTGTCAGGAAGGGCTTACAGTGACTGCATTCTCTGAGAAGAATGAGGTGGGAAAAGCCATTGGCCCCATCATGTTAACCTTTTACGGGAGCTCTATTGAAAGTAACCTGGCCAGCTGCAACACCATGTGGTACAGATACTGTAGAGCATTGGATCAGATCTCAATCCATAGGACCATAAGAGTGGCAGAGAGGATCACTAGGGTCTCCCTACCAATGTGATCTACTGGGATCATTGTTTATAGATGGCACACAAAATCATTGAGAACCACTACCATTCCGCACACAGCATCTTTCAGATACTCCCATCAGAAATATTCGAGCCAGAACCACCAAGCTGAGAAACCGTTTCTTCCCACAGGCAGTGAGACTGCTGAACAACTGAATGAACTGCTCATACTAACCCTCCGAGACTCCACTATTTATAAAACAATATTTATTTATTTTTATCTATGTATATACACTATATACTGCATATGAATTGTTTGTATGTGTGCTATGTCTGGTTGTGCGTTGACCCGTTTTTGCACCGAGGACTAGCAAACACTATTTCGTTGGGGTGTACATACATACAATCAGATGATAATAAACATGAACTTGAATTATGTGGTTATTTTTTATTGGCAGTAAAATGTGATACAGGTACATGATCCTTTATCTCGAACCCTTGGGGGAGAGCGTGTTCCGAATTTCGGATTTTTCTGGATTTCGGAACGAAAGCCCGACTGTAAACTGGACATCAAAACAGACATCCTACTACAGCAGCAAGAACATATGAATACTCAGAATCAGTGGAAAAACATTATTACAATTTATTTATAGAGTAATATACTAATAATGAATAATGAAATAACTGTAGTGGGATAATTTGAAATGAAAATACACAATCCATAAGTATACACATTACCGCAATATTTCTGTAGAGAGATGCATGAGTATTCACACTAATTTGTATAAAGAAAGAATACACATACTGTTACAGTTTATTTATACGTTGTAGCCACAAATTTGTTCAAACTAGGCTAAATACGTAGCTGCAGTTAAGGTGATTGCAGGGAGACCTTTCAATGATGCGCCAGGAATGGGATTCTTAAGTGATGAAGTAGCACTATGAGAGAGGGCATTTTTACAGACTTCTTCAAGTGTCATCTGTCTCATCAGCATAGGTTTTTGCCTAAGCAATGTCTCTTTAATTGAGTAAATTCCCGAAATCTGTTGCTCACTGATAAATGCACATTGTTTAAGGCCAGCTATGAACTGATCACAAAGTTTCACCATATCATCTATAGGAATGTTTTCAACTGTGTCTTTGGCTTGGCTTCGCGGACGAAGATTTATGGAGGGGGTAAAAAGTCCACGTCAGCTGCAGGCTCGTTTGTGGCTGACCAGTCCGATGCGGGACAGGCAGACACGATTGCAGCGGTTGCAAGGGAAAATTGGTTGGTTGGGGTTGGGTGTTGGGTTTTTCCTCCTTTGCCTTTTGTCAGTGAGGTGGGCTCTGCGGTCTTCTTCAAAGGAGGCTGCTGCCCGCCAAACTGTGAGGCGCCAAGATGCACGGGAAAGGGGGGGGGTTGGACTAATTTGAGTTGGGTTATTAATGTGTAATAATTATTGGGGAGGGTATAGTTTATTTAGATTACTGATATGTATTGTAATTTTATTATTTTATTCTTAATTTTTTTTAATGTAGTCCTATATGTTATTCATGTTATAAAATCTTAAATAAAGTTTAAAAAAAAAACTGTGTACACTATGTCATCACCACTACCATCTTCATTCTTATCCGTATTTAACACCATTTCAACAATTTCCCCATCACTCAAGGAATGCACAACAGGTGCATCATTGTCAATGTTTTGCATTTCTTCAATGTCCGCTTCTAGCTTACTTAGAGTTCCATCCGATAGACTTTTAGCATAAGTTAGGAGGTCTGATATTATCTTCTTCTCATTAGTGACACAAAATCCTTCGAACTCATCATCAATAGGATCGTTTTCA
Source organism: Narcine bancroftii (assembly GCF_036971445.1). NCBI lineage: Eukaryota > Metazoa > Chordata > Chondrichthyes > Torpediniformes > Narcinidae > Narcine > Narcine bancroftii. The sequence continues at coordinate 202,521,031 of NC_091474.1, read as the reverse complement.
TCAAACATCGTTAATGATAATGATAAATGTTTCCTTTTTTCTTGCTGATTGCACCATATGTACGCATGCTAGAATTGACTTGCTGGATTGGTCAAGTGAAGAACCCTTTTCAGTCTACCCAGGTATATAAGTGATAAATGAAACATTAACATTTCGTATACACACCAGGTATGATTAACAAATGATACAAGTGAGTATTTAAACACTGTGACAGATTATGTTATATTTTATATTGTATATGTTTTAAAGGAGATAAATTGTGGCAGGTCTTTTAGTGTAGGTCACATACAAACACTTCAAAACAGATCTCATTTAAAATGCCAGAGTTCTGCTCAAGCCAGGCAGTTCCTTTGCAAAAACTTTGAAGAATGCCTATAAGGATTTCACAAGTAGGTTTTTCATTGTATATGGGTTTATTGTGAATAAGTTTATTTTTGAAAAATAATCTGACAGCCCAACGCCTTTCCAACATCCATTGAGGTTTCTGCAATTCTTTTTGACATTTTTCAAGGTAGATTATATATAAAGTCACAAGAAACAGCACAAAGACAGCGAACAGCAAATGGACACTTGACGGTAAGTGGCGGGCTACCTTTCAATCATTGCCATATCATACCTGCGTGAGTCGGGTCACCAAACAAGCACTCCACAAAAAAGTCCAGTTTTTGGAGCTTTCCAGATTTTACATGTCCGGATAAAGGATCGTGTACCTGTATTATGTTTTGGCTGCTGTTGGGGCTGGAGTATCGAGAGACCCAAACAAATTAGGGAAGAATAACAGGTGTAAAACACAGAAGTCCACTGGTTGACCTGCTGAGTTTCTCCAGCATTGTGCTTTTATTAGGGAAGAATATTTTCCCATCCCTGGCTGGGTTTAAAGTGATACTGCTTATATTTGAACGAATGTGGACAGCTACTTGATGCTCAAGAATATCAGATGTGTTGGTGGAGTGATTCCAATCTACAAATTGCTTCCCCCCCCACCTTCTCTAGCCATTTGAATGTTTCAGCCATCTTGTGAACTTAGCTTGGTGTTGCATGCATTGCTTGCAAGTTAACCTTGTGCATATTTGCTCTTTACACAGGATTCATGTTACCTAATTCTGCATTTCACACTATTATATTTGATAGGAATAGAAGATAAATGATTCCACAATGTCACGGAGTCAGCCCCCCCCCCCCCCCACCCATTTTTATTCAGGGTTCTTTTCCTGGTGAATGGTTACGACCTGAAATGTTGACTACCTGGTGCCTTTCATGTCTGACCCGCTGAGTTCCTCCAACATTTTGTGTGTTGCTCTAGTTTTCCAGTGTCTGCTGTCTTTCATGTTTACTTTAAGACACAAATACTGTTCTAGAGACTGCAGTGTGAAGCTTGCCTCCTCAACACTGCCACCTTTGGCTGAATGTATTATTGGATAATGTTCTCTTTTTATGACTTCGGTCCATGTGATGGATTTTACACAAAGGATTATGTCATTACTACAAATGCTAAAGCATCAAAGATACTTTTGACCTTTTGGGTATCAAGAGGCTATTGTAAAAGTCAACAGGAATCAAGGGAAATCTTTCCAATGTCTGGATCATATCTCACATAAAAGAAAATGGCTGTGGTTGTTTGACATCAATTATCTTACCTTCTTAATCATAACATCAGGATTGGAATGTATCTTAATGATTCAACAATGCTTCATAAATGCTTTGGAAAATAAAGGTGTTCACATCAGCATGCAACAAATACTAAAGTCAAACAAGGGGTGAAGAGGTGCAAGTAACTATTGTTCCACAGAAGTGCCAAGTGATGACCATCTTCAAAAGGAGAATGTCAAAAAGCCAATGGCATTATCATGTGCAAGTCTTCCACCCTCAACATCCTGGCAGTTACCTCTGACCAGAAGCTCAACTGCATTAGCACATAAATACCGCCAGATGACTGTCTGATGACTGTCTCCATTTAAGAGTTTGGGGGAAAAGTGCAAGGGTGCTCATTGTAGCTCATTTCCAGTGGCAGTATAATAGAGGACTCTGATTTTTGGGCTGTTGATAATGTCACACACAGAGACAGAAAGCATCTGTTTGGTCTGCCCATAACATTTTGGTCCTCCAGCACACTGAGATGACTGTGAGAGAATACTGCTGACTAGAATATTACATAATGCAGTAGAGTGTGCTGAGGACGAACGGAGACTTTGGCACAGTCAACTTTAGGGCTTTGTAAGGAAGTCTAGTCCTCCTAGGGTCCTTCTGCTACTGGGTATTAAGGGATTGAGTGAGAGCCAAGGTGAAGCTCCTCAAAGGATGGAGAGGGTGTAAATACAAAGAATCATATTTGTGGCAATGGTGTTATGTAGCAAATTAGAATATTAATGTTACAATGTACAATAATTGAATATATAGTACAGGTATATATATATGAATGGGACACCAAGGATGCAAAAAGAGTTTGCATTGTTTTTCTTTGTATATGGGTTTATTGTGAATAAGTTTATTTTTGAAAAAAAGAATCTGACAGCCCAAGGCCTTTCCAACATCTACAAGGGACATCAAAAGTGTGATGGAATACCCTCCATTGCATGGATTATTGCAGCTCCATCGACACTCAATAATATCCAGGGCAAAACTACATTTTGTGCATGTCATCCATGAGGTGTTATGAGACCCCAAAACCCTGAAATTTACCAAAACAAATAGTTACTTAAACAAAAGTTGCTTTTAATTATCTTTCAACATGAAAACAGGATCAAACTTTAACTTATTACTATTAACTTAACTAACCTAACTTAACTCCCTTCTAATTCTAAGCGCATGTGTATGAATGTGTGTGTAAGTTCAGAAAACTTCTTTGATTCACAGTCCAGTCTCATTTCTCCTCCAAGTTCACTGATATCAGGCAATTCTTATACTGTGCACGGAATTTAACTTTATAAAGTTCACCAGGATTTGGTGCTTGAAAGGCAAATGGTTACCACTCAGGAAGGTTCTTGTCAGTTTTCAGAGAGAGATTTGTTGCTCTCACAACTGATCCCTTCCGATCAGTCACTTCAGTGTCTTGCTGAAGTAACTTGCCCCATCAAGATTTTCCAGATGATAACCTCTTTCTTTCAAGTCACCACAGAGTTCCTCTTTGTTTGCCTTAGTTCATGAGAAACGTTATGCAGCCAGTCATCTCCTCTTGTATGGACCACAAGGGCTTTGAACAGGCTAAACTAAGAACTCACAACCCATTTTCAAAATGTTTTTTTTCCCACAAGATTTCCAGCTTGTCCTGTTCCAGTCCCAGCTGCTGCTGCTGAACTGTAGAACTGAATTTTCTCTCTTTCTCTCTCTGTGAGAAAACCACATGACCCTCTTAGAACAGTGAACTACACTCAGACTGCGCAACAAGACCCAATCTTCTGAGTTTGTTCATCTATTGCTTTCCAAAACAATAATCCATTATTCCACAGCAGGTCCAATTAACATCTACTTGTGAAATCCTTATAGGCATTCTTCAAAGTTTTTGCAAAGGCACATGGAGCCTGAACTGCCTGGCTTGAGAAGAGCTCTGGCATTTTAAATGAGATCTGTTTTGAAGTGCTTGTATGTGACCTACACTAAAAAACCTGCCACAATTTATCTCCTTTAAAACATATCTATATACAATATAAAATATAACATAATCTGTCACAGTGTTTAAATACTCACTTGTATCATTTGTTAATCATACCTGGTGTGTATACAAAATGTTGATGTTTCATTTATCACTTATATACCTGGGTAGACTGAAAAGGGTTCTTCACTTGACCAATCCAGCAAGTCAATTCTAGCATGCGTACAGTAGTAAAAGTATAAAAGCAAGAAATCATTACAGAGTGAAGTGTCACAGTAGGTCAGCAGCATGAGATAACTGTTGCGAGGTTCATTCAAGACCCAGATGGCTGTAGGGAAAAACTGTATTTGAACTTGCTGGTATATGATTGCACCAAAGAAAAGGTACAAGGACTGCCTAAAGAAATCTCTTGGTGCCTGCCACATTGACCACCGCCAGTGGGCTGATAACGCCTCAAACCGTGCATCTTGGCGCCTCACAGTTTGGCGGGCAGCAACCTCCTTTGAAGAAGACCGCAGAGCCCACCTCACTGACAAAAGGCAAAGGAGGAAAAACCCAACACCCAACCCCAACCAACCAATTTTCCCTTGCAACCGCTGCAATCGTGTCTGCCTGTCCCGCATCGGACTTGTCAGCCACAAACGAGCCTGCAGCTGACGTGGACTTTTTACCCCCTCCATAAATCTTCGTCCGCGAAGCCAAGCCAAAGAAAAATATGATTTTACACTCTCAATTCTTCTCCCTTTTGGGAGAAGACAGGATCTTCAGCACATTGGCTGTCTTTCCAAGCCAGTGGGAAGTGGAGATGGAGGGGGTGGGGTGTAATGTTCAAAATTGCCTTCACATCTTCTGTAGCTTCCTCTGATTTTGGGCAGAGCAGTGCTCCTACCAAACTCTGATGCATCCAGATGTTTTTTGTTGGTGTATCTGTAGAAGTTGTTAGGGATGTGGGAACATGCCAAATTTCCTCAATCTCCCAAGGAAATGGAGATGCTGGTGTGCTTTCTTCACTGTGGTTTTAATATGGTTGGTCAAGGTCAGGTTACTGGAGAAGTTTACACCCAAGATCTTGAAGCCATCTACTGTCTCCTCTTCAACAATATTGATGTGGACAGCAGAGGGTCCTGATCAATGGCACTAAGTCAACAATAAGCTCCTTTTCTTCACTAACATTTAGAGAGAGGCTGTTATCTTGGCACCAGGCTTGATCTTCTTTCTGTATACCATTGACATTTCAACACTTTATGAAGTGTTCTGGCCCAAAGTGTTGACCATTCTTTTTCTCCCGCGGATACTGTTCAAATCACTGAGTTCTTCCAGCAGATTGGAATCCTCTACCAGATTTCAGTGTCTGCAGTCTCTTGTGTAACCATGCCTCTTGTTTCTGACTCTCCCACTTGTGAAAACATCCAAATATTTACCCCATCAAAGTCCTTCAGGATATTGTATCTTTGAATAAGTTCATCCCTGATTCTCCATTGAACACAAATGTAAACTATCTAGCCTCACTTGATCAAACATTAAAGGAAGAAGACAGTAATTTTGAAGTCAGTAAATATGTGTACAGAAACAAACAAAAAAATAGAGAGATTAAAGGCAATTACACAAAACATGCACAAGGTCTCCTTGCTGTTATAGATCCTGTTTGAATGAGAACTCCAGAAGCATGAGTTTTTCAGCCAAAATTGAGCTTGAATCACAGGTCTTTTATACATGTTTTTTTCTGCACAACATGTTGTAGCTTTTTGAGATTGATCCTTAATTTTAATGTATATCTGATATTAACATAACAAACAATTACAGCACGGAAACAGGCCATTAGGCCCTTCTAGTCTGCACCAAACCAAAACTCCTCTCTAGTCCCACCTACCTGCACAATGACCATAACCCTCCACCTTCTTCTCATCCATATCCCTGTCCAGCCTTTTCTTAAATAATAAAATTGACTCTGCCGCCACTATTTCTCCCGGAAGCTCATTCCACACCGCTACCACTCTCTGAGTAAAGAAGTTCCCCCTCATGTTACCTCTAAACCTCTGCCCCTTAACTCTTAACTCATCCTCTTGTTTCAATCTCTCCTACTCTTAACGGAAATAGTCTATCCACATCCACTCTGTCTATCCCTTTCATAATCTTAAATACCTCTATCAAATCCCCTCTCAACCTTCTACGCTCCAAAGAATAAAGACCTAATCTGCCCAATCTATCCCTGTACTCTAGATGCTTAAACCCAGGTAACATTCTGGTAAATCTTCTCTCCATTCTCTCCACTCTGTTTATATCCTTCCTATAATTAGGTGACCAGAACTGCACACAGAACTCTAAATTAGGCCGCACCAACGCCTTATACAATCTCAACATCACTTCCCAACTCCTATATTCCATGCAATGATTGATAAAGGCCAGCATACTAAAAGCCTTCTTCACCACCCTATTCACATGAGTTTCTACCTTCAGGGAACGATGTACCGTTACTCCTAAATCCTTCTGCTCTTCTGTATTCATCAATGCTCTCCCATTTACTACGTATGTCCTGTTCTGATTCTTCTTAACAAAATGAAGCACCTCACACTTATCAGCATTAAATTCCATCTGCCATTTTTCAGTCCACTTTTCTAACCAGCCCAAATCCCTCTGCAATCCTTGAAAACCTTCTTCATTATCCACTATTCCACCTATCTTATATCGTCTGCATATTTACTAATCCAATTCACCATCCCATCATCTAGATCATTAATGTATATAACAAACAACAATGGGCCCAATACAGATCCCTGAGGCACACCACTGGTCACCGGCCTCCAACCTGACAGACAATTTTCCACTACCACTCTCTGGCCTCTCCCTTTCAGCCAATGTTCAATCCATTTGACTATCTCAAAATTTATACCTAAAGACTGCACCTTCCTAACTAACCTTCCATGTGGTACCTTATTGAAGGCCTTACTGAAGTCCATATAGACAACATCCACCACGCTACCCTCATCCACATTCCTAGTCACCTCTTCAAAAAAATTCAATCAGATTGGTCAAACAGGACCTTCTGCCCACAAATCCGTGTTGAGTGCTCCTGATCAGACCCTGTCTATCCAGATTTTTATAAGTGCTATCTCTAAAAACTTTCTCCATTAATTTACCTACCACAGACGTCAAACTTACAGGCTGATAATTGCCAGGCTTCCTCCTTGAACCCTTTTTAAATAACGGAACCACATGCGTAATACGCCAATCCTCCGGCACTATCCCCATCTCTAATGACATTTGGAAAATTACCGTCAGTGCCTCTGCTATTTCCTCCTTTACTTCTCTCAATGTCCTGGGGAAGATCCCGTCTGGTCCCGGAGACTTATCCACCTTTATATTCCTCAAAAGCCCTAACACTACATCTTTTGTAATCACTATATTCTCCATATTTACCCAATTTGCTTTTTTTATCTCACATATCCCAATATCCTTCTCCTTGGTGAATACCGAAGAAAAGAAACTGTTCAATATCTCCCCCATTTCTTTTTTTTTAAACTTTATTTAAGATTTTATAACATGAATAACATATAGGATTACATTTAAAAAAAATTAAGAATAAAATAATAAAATTACAATACAGTATCAGTAATCTAAATAAACTATACCCTCCCCAATAATTATTACACATTAATGACCCAACTCAAATTAGTCCAACCCCCCCTTTCCCCCCAAAATAAAGAGTGAAGAATTAATAAAGTTAATAATATATGTGAGAAAAAGAAAAACCCACTTACAAAAAAAAACACAAAAACATAACCGATTAAAATACTAACAAAAAGAAAAGTAATTAATACTAAGATATCAAACTTTAAAAACATATTTAAATCAAACTTAAATGCATATATTTAACAAACGGAGTTAAGATGAAACATATATTTAACTCAAACTTAATATAAAAAATTAGTAAAGTTAGTAACATTATCTATCAAAAATTCTTAAACAATAATCAATTCTTAAAAAAATTGTAGCATGGAAAAAAAAGATGAAAAAAAAACTTTCTCTATAGAGATAAACCTTCACCAAATATCAACTAACTTCACATCTATCATCATATTAGTCACATAAACCACCATCTTAAAACAAAATTCAAACCTCATTAAGCATTGTACAATTCAATTTTAGTACTCTTCCACCATTTTTCCCCTTTACTCTTGAATAGTTATCCAATAAAAGCTCCAATACCACATTTAAATATCCCCAATCATTACGTTTAAATTCAGATATCCAAATAATAAAAACACTCCCCCATTTCTCTAGGCTCCACACACAGTTTTTCGCTCTGATTCTCTAAGGGACCAATTTTGTCTCTCGCTTTCCTTTTACCATTAACATATTTGTAGAACCCTTTTGGATTAATTTTCACCCTGCTTGCTATAGTCTCCTCGTACCTTCTTTTAGCTTTCCTAATTCCTCTCTTAAGATTCTTCTTACATTCAATGTATTTTTCAAACATCTCCTTAATTCCATGCTTCTTATACCTAATGTACGCCTCCCTTTTTCTTTGAACCAAGTTTCCAATATTCCTTGAAAACCACGGCTCTCTCAAACCTTTTGCCCCTCCTTTTAACCTAACAGGAACATAAAGCTTTTGCACTCTCAAAATCTGATCTTTAAAAGACTTCCATCTCTCTACTACATCCTGCCTATAAAACAAATTGACCCAATGCACACCCTGTAAGTCCTTTCGCATCTCCTCAAATCTAGCTTTTCCCCAATCAAAAACCTCACCCCTTGGCCCTGACATATCTCTTTCCATAATGACATTGAAGCTGATGGCATTATGATCACTGGACCTGAAGTGCTCGCCAACACTAACCTCCGTCACTTGATCCATCCCATTTGCCAACAGTAGATCTAACACTGCTCCTTCTCTGGTCGGCACCTCTACATATTGTTGTAAAAAACTATCTTGCACACATTTCACAAACTCTAACCCATCCAGCCCTTTCACAGAATGTGTTTCCCAATCTATATGTGGAAAATTAAAATCTCCCATAATTACAACCCTGTGCTTATCACAAATATCCACTATCTCCCTACAGATTTGCTCCTCTAGGTCTCGGTCCCCTCCGGATGGTCTATAATACACCCCTACAAGTGTAACCTCTCCTTTCCCACTCCTCAGTTCCACCCAAATAGCCTCCGTGGATGAGCCCTCTAATCTATCCTGCCTAAGCCCCGCTGTAATATTCTCCCTGACAAGCAATGCAACTCCACCTCCTCTTGCCCCTCCGACTCTATCACACCTAAAGCAACGAAACCCAGGGATATTCAGCTGCCAATCACATCCCTCCTGCAACCATGTCTCACTAATCGCTATCACATCATACTTCCAAGTATCAATCCACACCTTCAGCTCATCCACCTTTTTTACAATACTCCTGGCATTAAAATATATGAATTTCAGAGATTTCCCAATTCTTAATCCCTGTTTTCCCTCATCTTTAATAACAACATTATTTCCTTTTCCTGCCAATTGCCCTTCATCTTCTTCCAGAGCATTTCCTTTCTCTATCACCTGCCCATCCATATTCAAATACTTACTACAAACTTTCTTTGTTTGCATTCTAACCTTCTCCTTACTGCTCTGTACTATTTTGCTCCCTCCCCCCAACCATTCTAGTTTAAAGGATCCTGAGTAGCCCTAGCAAATATCCCTGCCAGGATTCTGGTCCCCCTGGGATTTAAGTGTAACCCGTCCTTACTGTACAGGTCACATCTTCCCCAAAAAAGGTCCCAGTGATCTAGAAACTTGAAACCCTGCCACTTACTCCACCCCTTCAGCCACGTGTTAATCTTCCACCTCATTCTATTTCTATTCTCACTGTCACATGGCAAAGGGAGTAATCCAGAGATTACCCCCTTTGCGGTCCTTCTTTTTAACTCCCTACCTAACTGCCTGTACTCACTTTTTAGGACCTCTTCTCTATTCCTCCCTATGTCATTGGTACCTACATGTACCACGACCTCTGGCTCCTGTCCCTCCCACTTTAGGATATCCAGGACACGAGCAGCAACATCCCGGACCCTGGCACCAGGGAGGCAAACCACCATCCGGTTCTCCTTGCTGCGTCCACAGAATCCCCTATCTGTCCTCTTAACTATGGAGTCCCCTACCACTATTGCCCTCCTCTTCCTTTCCCTACCTTTCTGAGCTACAGGGGCTGACCCCGTGCCAGAGGCACAGCCACTGCTGCTCCCCCAACTTTGATGTCCTCCTCAACAGTACTCAAAGAGGCGTACTTATTGCTGAGGGTTACAGTCATAGGGCTCCTCTCTGGCACCTTACGTTTTTCTGTCCCTCTCCTAACTGTTACCCACCTTTCCTCCTCCCATGGCCCTGGCGTGACCACCTGGCTGTAACTCCTGTCTATGACTTCCTCTGTTTCCCTAACCAGCCTGAGGTCATTGAGCTGCAGTTCTAGTTCCCTAACACGGTCCCTATTGCTGAAGATGCATATTTTTATACCTGATTGAACCAAGTTCATCCCTCACATTTATAGTAATAATTGAGTGAAAAACAAGCTGGGTGATGATGTTTCAGTAATTCTCCTACTACGGATAGCCCATGATATCTCATGGATTTTCAGTTTTGATCTATCATAACAATCACACATCTGAACTTCAAATTCCTACATTTCTTGTTTTTGGAAAAAAAAAGATTTAGTGTTAGTATCTGTGGAATAGAAAATTACAAATGTTACAGCCTTGTTTAAAATGTGCTGCAGAGATAAACCCTGTAACTACCAGCCAATCTGTGCAACATCTATGGTAGGGAAAGTTCTAGAGCAATAGTTCTCAACTTTTTTCTTTCCACTCACATACCACTTAAATTATTCACTATGCCATAGGTGCTCTGTGATTAGGAAGGGATTACTTCAAGTGGTATGTGCACCATTTCAAGGATCGACAATGAGATAGACAACAGACTCGCCAAGGCAAATAGCGCCTTTGGAAGACTACACAAAAGAGTCTGGAAAAACAACCAACTGAAAAACCTCACAAAGATTAGCGTATACAGAGCCGTTGTCATACCCACACTCCTGTTCGGCTCCGAATCATGGGTCCTCTACCGGCATCACCTACAGCTCCTAGAATGCTTCCACCAACGTTGTCTCCGCTCCATCCTCAACATTCATTGGAGCGACTTCATCACCAACATCGAAGTACTCGAGGTGGCAGAGGCCGACAGCATCGAATCCACGCTGCTGAAGATCCAACTGCGCTGGGTAGGTCACGTCTCCAGAATGGAGGACCATCGCCTTCCCAAGATTGTGTTATATGGCGAGCTCTCCACTGGCCACTGAGACAGAGGTGCACCAAAGAAGAGGTACAAGGACCGCCTAAAGAAATCTCTTGGTGCCTGCCACATTGACCACAGCCAGTATGCTGATATCGCCTCAAACCGTGCATCTTGACGCCTCACAGTTCGGCGGGCAGCAACCTCCTTTGAAGAAGACCGCAGAGCCCACCTCACTGACAAAAGACAAAGGAGGAAAAACCCAACCCCAACCAACCAATTTTCCCTTGCAACCGCTGCAACTGTGTCTGCCTGTCCTGCATCGGACTTGTCAGCCACAAACGAGCCTACAGCTGATGTGAACATTACCCCTTCATAAATCTTCATCTGCGAAGCCAAGCCAAAGAAGATGTGGATGGAAAGAAAAAGTTTGAAAACCACTGTTTTAATTGTACCTAATTGACTCGTTATGTGCACTGTTTCATAACTCCAAAGAAAATGTGCCAATGACAATTTTCCTCAAGCAAAATATTTCTGTAATCTTTGGGTCTAGAGCAGTGGTTCTCAACCTTCTCTTCCCACTCACATACCACCTTAAGGAATCCCTTACTAATCACAGAGTACTGATGATATAGGGATTACTTAAAAAGGTATGTGAGTGGGAAAAAAGGTTGAGAACCACTGTTCTAGAATTAATAAGCGTGAACATAATCAGCTTTCATTCAGACAAGTGTGCAGCAATTAAAGAAAGCCTACATGGATTTGTTTAAGGCCAAATATGTTTTAATAACTTGGTAGACTTTTTGATAAAGTTAAGGAGAGGGAATGGTAGTTTGTGAAGTTATATATAGCTTCCATCAGCGCTGTCTCCGCTCCATCCTCAACATTCATTGGAATGACTTCATCACCAACATCGAAGTACTCGAGATGGCAGAGGCCGACAGCATCAAATCCATGCTGCTGAAGACCCAACTGCGCTGGGTGGGTCACGTCTCCAGAATGGAGGACCATCGCCTTTCCAAGATCGTGTTATATGGCAAGCTCTCCACTGGCCACCGAGACAGAGGTGCATCAAAGAAGAGGTACAAGGACTGCTTAAAGAAATGTCTTGGTGCCTGCCACATTGGCCACCGCCAGTGGGCTGATATTGCCTCCAACTGTGCATCTTGTTCGGCGGGCAGCAACCTCCTTTGAAGAAGACCGCAGAGCCCACCTCACTGACAAAAGACAAAGGAGGAAAAACCCAACACACAACCTCAACCAACCAATTTTCCCTTGCAACCACTGCAACCGTGCCTGCCTGTCCCGCATCGGACTTGTCAGTCACCAACGAGCCTGCAGCAGACGTGGACATATCCCTCCATAAATCTTCATCCGCGAAGCCAAGCCAAAGAAAAAAGAAGATATAGACTTACAAAAGATTTTTGGTAGGATGCTACATAAAATGTGATCAAGATTAGAGAGAATAAAATGGGCTGTGCAACATAGTTAGAAAATTGTATAAATAACAGAAAATAGATATTAGCAGTGAAAGGTTGTTTTCAGAGTGGAATGATGTGTACAGTGGAGTTCCCTAAAGATCAGTACCAAGACAACTGCTTTTAATTGATATTACTTGTTCAGACTTAAGTGTACATAACACAAATTCCAATTCTACAGATGACACAAATCTTTAAAGCATGTGAAATATGAGAAATATAATAATAAGCCAAGGAAATATAGAAAGGCTTTTAGAGTGGGCAGCAATAGATGGCAGATTAAATAGTGATAAGAAATATGAAATGTAACATTTTGTTAGGAAGAATGAGAAAAAAATTATATGAATAAGGGCGCAAAAAAGGCATACAAGAATAGGAAAAATTGGATAAGTGATGGCCCATGATATCTCAATTTTAAGCTGTCTCAACAATCAAACATCTGAATCAAACAAATTCTTAAACTTGTATTGTTTTTTAAAAAATGGTATCTGAGGAGTAGAAAATGTACAATATATTTGGAAGTGGCAAAGCAGGGTGAGAAAGTTATTAAAATGTAGAAAGGATATAGATCTATAAATAAAAAAAACAAATACAGGAGTAAGGTAGTCCTGATGAACCTTTATTAATCATTGGTTTATGGATTATTGAAATGTTGTGTCCTGCTTTGGGTCTCTTTCTTTAAGCAAAGATATGATCAATTTGGAGAGAATGCAGAAGACATTTGCCAAAATATCCAAAGGAGGAAGGAGTTTGGTAATGTGGACAGAATGAAGAGAAAATGGTTTTTTTTCTGCTCCGAACAGAGCAAGTTGTGGGGATATCTGATCGAAATATTTAAAATCATGTAAGGTATACACTGAGTTGATTGCCAAAGGACTCAATAATTTGAGGATATTGGATGAAGATGATTGACAAAACCACCTGAAGGGAAATGAGGAAATATTGTTATAACTGTACAGTTAGTGGTTGGGATCTGGGATGTACTACCACCAGTAGCGGTGGAAGCAGATTCAAGTTTAGCATTCTGGAGGGAGCTCTATAAACTTGTGAATGGAAAGGAGAGGGTAATAGAGTGGGATAGCTGAATTGCTCTGTCATTGAACGGTAGAGACTCAAAAGGCCAAATGAGGTCTTTCTGTGCTTTTACCATTCTGTAATTCGACAATTCTTCTCAACAAGAACATACCCAAATATGTTTGTAATTTTCTTTAATTTATTTCTAAAAGTGACTATCAAAGATTTTTCTAGCTTTAGAACAAGCCATTTGTAGCACAAAGACTAGCAATAAACAGTGAATCATAATATAATGATCTAAATGTTTCAATATCCATTCAAAGGAAACAGAACTGCATTGATACAATATAAAGCTATTTAATTTACATTACAGAAACTGGAGCAATTACATATAACCTTTGTACATTTACAAAATTTACTACAGTCACGTGGATTGTTCAACCGCAAAAAACTGTTTAGAATAATTAAGACAGTGGGTTACATTCCAGATACAGTATTGTAAAAAAAAGTTATATGTGCAGTTCTGTGCAACGTACATCAACAGTAGTTCAGCAAAATGCCATCCAATAAGAACACAAAATTTAAAAAAAAAATAGAATTTAGTGCACAACTGTTTTCCAAGGTAAAGTCAAAATAGAATCCGAAATGGCATTGGATTTTGTGCTCTCAGCATAGAGCCCCATCCACTGGGAGAGTACATACTTTGTAGTTCTGAAATGTCTGCATTTCTTTTATTCAAGGGATGGCAACTCATGTATAGGCTACTTAAAAATATCCAATGTAAGTTCTCTGTGACAAGGGTCTCCACTCATGAATATTGATGAATTTTGTAAATTTTCTTCTTAAAATACCAATTTAATTGCTTCATCGAATATTGTAAATTTTGAATAAAAAACAGCCATCTAAGTTGCACAGCTGTTTGCAACATATGTATATTTATCAGTGTTTCAAGTAATAGTACTTATTGAAGCAGACTCATTAAAAAAAATTATTGTTGTCAAATTTATTTTAAAGTGCCAGTATCTCATGAAAATAAGCTTTTGTGTGCCCATTACAGGCTCTTTAAATGTGACCTAGTGGGGAAGTAGATCCATTTATTTTTCTGCTCTCAACGATTGCTTTCCACAATTTGCAAAGCATTCCACCCCTGGAGAAGGGAAAATAAAAATCAAGATCAATCAGAAAATTAAGGACATCCAATTCAAGCTATATAGTATATGTTACAGAGAGAATAACCAATGAATAAGAGAGAATACAACAAAATATTGCATCTTAAGATTTACATGTCCTTGTAAGAGTTACTAAATATTAGAAGTCAGTCTCCTGCTCTTATCCTTACTGATTCAGAATTATAAAGACTTTCAAAAAGACATTACACAAGCTAATGTTACAGTAGAAATTTTCAGTTAGAAAAAAGATAGAACTGAATGTTGTCTCACTCACATTATGCTCATTTAGAAGACTGAATAAGGAACTAATAATGACAATGTTAGAGTTGAGAGGAGCAACTCATAGAAATATAGAATCAGTTCCCCTCTGTGGATTTTCTTTTTTCCTTCCAGGGTTGAAATTCTCAGTTAGATCAATAAAAACAATGAAACACAATGTATGAAATGTAATGTGTTTGAACAGAACATTTCAAATGCTTTTGAAATATCAAGAATTTAATCTCTCCTAATCTGATAAAAAGGACTTTGATCTGAAAATGTTAACTATCTGTTTACTTTCAGAAGTGCTGCCTGACCTCCTGAGCATTTCCAGCATTATCTGTCATCATTTCAGATTTCAACATCTGCATTTTTTGGATTTTCAGGTATTTAGTTGAAAGGGATTCAAAGGAAGTGAAAGGGATGGAGGTGCAACATGGTGGTAATGATGGCCTAGAATTCGGAATGTGTTGTGTTGCATTTATTTCAGCATCATGCAATCGAACAACAACTTTATCCTAAGGGAAACATGATTCCAACTGTTTTGTGGTCATTTCACATGGAAAATTCTGCAGGCATTTCCCAATATGATCAACATCCGTCTTAAACAAATACCTGTGTTTTGGGGCCTGTAAATGGAAGGTTGAGAATTATAGTTTGAGTTTATGTATTAGTTGATCACTGCACTCTCTACCCAGTTCCTTGTGTCTCCTCAGAGCGTCAGGAATTCATCACCTACCATTGCCCATCTGGCCTGGGACTCGCTTGTGACCCATAGCCACCACCCCTAAGTGTCTGAAACTTGTATCCAGGAAAAAAGCTTCTAAATGTTATAGATGGCATCAGCATTGACTTAAAAGGAATGTGAACTGCATCCTAACAACCAGGCTGCAGCTGTAGTGGGGGCACCATGATGAAATACCAGGGTGGTCAACAGGGAAACAGGATTTCACATGCCAAGCAGAAAATAATGAGATTTACCTGTAGATTATTTGAAGTCATTATATTATAAATTACTTTCAAGACAATAGCAACATATTTCAGTGTGCAGAGAGAAGTCAGAGTGATCAGGCAGCTGTTGACATCGCAGCACCCTTGTGATGCCGCTCCTATTATAGCTTATAATGTCATGCATTTCAGGTTAACAATGTGGGAGATTGACTGTGATTACTGCTAAGCGGTGAGGGATGCCTTCCAAGTCAAGGGATCAACTCACTGCAGTGCAGCAAATGAATGTGAAGTGATTGTGAAATAATTCTTGAAATGCCATAGCTTTCATGATGTTCTGCCAATAGATGAGTTTTACTTTCAATGTGAAGGACATTCCTAGCTGAAGATTCTCTCTTCAACTTGGTGGACTGTTTATATTTTTATATACATACATACGCATATACAATGTGTGTGTGTGTGTGTGTGTGTATATATATATATATATATATATATATGTGTTTTGCGGCCTGCTGCAGCAGCGATCAAGCCAGCACTCCGGGTGGTGAGTGCAATCAAAAACCAGCAGCCCATGCAGCAGCACTAGCTTCAACAAGCGAACCGGCAGGTGAAAGACAAGGGCAGCTTAAAGGCCAGCGACCCCAAAATGGCCTTGCTGTGCAGCCAACAGACGGGGACAGCTTGCGGGGAAGAAAGGCATTGTTATGTAGGAAAGTATTCGCGTGTGGGAAACCCGCTTTTCTTTAACATGTTGTGATGTCAGCCAAGGGCGGCCATGGTGGGAAAAGTGCAAGCCCTTATAAAACTCAGAGCTTAACTTGACTACACTACATGTGTGTGTCTTCTTTCTCTCTCTCTCTCACACTCACATGCACACACACATATCTTGATATCCCTTGCTTAAAAGGCAACCCCCACCATCTGTCCAATGCTGCCCATCATCTTGGAGCCGTGATTTATGCATGGAATTAATAGCAGTATGAATTGATGAGAAAACAATAGACAGTCGTCAATAGTCATGTGTTTGACTGCAAAAATCTCAGGATGCTAATGTAGATGATAAATTGAAATATCAACTCCAATTTTGTGAAGAGTGCAATTTCATGTGGAAATAACCACTGACATGGCTCACTTGAGGTAAAATTCCTTTTAGATCATGGGGTGACATTTATTTAATTGATATGTGACCCAATTTCCAAGCAATAATAAATGACTTAGAATAGAAAGTAAAAAAAAACCAATATTTCAGGTCTGAGCCCTTCATTAAGAATCCTTGGTTTAATACTTAAAAAAAAATCTATAATAAAATTATTTTCATGATAACGGAATGATAATGTAAACATTAAAGTGAGAAATCTGTTAAGAATATGTTAAGTGACCACCTGCTATGGGAATATTAGAATTAATTTTAAGCTTTCCAATAATAGGAATCCAAAACAGACTACATTAAATATCAATATTCCTTCCCTTACCTCTTTGACCTCATTGCACCCCAATCATTAAAGAGAGACATGAATAAACAAATCAATTACCTTAACCTCAAGCATTTCAGATCTTCTCTTGTCATGTAGTTGAGAACATCTGTCAGATTGTAATCATCTGCCACAAACTGAATGAGGTAAGAAATTTAAAAAAAAGACTGGTTTAGGAATACTTGTTTTTTTCCCTTTTACTTTTTTTTCCATTTAATAGCATGGATTCATATGTATCTTGATATTTGTAACTTGATATTAATTTATTTTATTATTATTACGATATTTTCCTATGTATTTTGCATATGTTAAAAAGATTGAAAAAGGTAACATCTCACTGAACATTATTTTTGAATTAAAAATACACTGCATTTGTTACGGCTTTATTATACCATCTACGGTGGTAGAAACAGTAATCGCTCTGTCTGAGCACTCGTTATTTTGCTGCTAGGCCTTGGCTATTGCTGCAGGGTCCAGCGGGGGCTGAACTGGCAGCACTGACAGCCTAGATCATTTGCAGGTGTATGAAGCTCTGTGGCGGGGTGCAAAAAGTCTGTCTGCTTCTTTGGCTACTGGGTGTGAGGCGCTGAAATTCATGTCGGATATTGCCAAGTAAACATGCTCCGGTAGCTTGGAGAGGAACAAGGCCTCGAACAAGAAACAGTGTATTCATCCTCTAAGGCCACCATTTCATGCATGAGCTCGAAGGGGTTCCTATCGCCCAGGATGTGGATGTCACGCTTATGCCAGCTGAGTTCCAGGGAACTGAGGAGGAAATGCCAGAATTGTTCATACTCCTGCCCTATCAGAGGATTTTCCATGAAGGAGCATACTTTTGCTGCAGTAGCGAAGTCCAGAGCACTGACAATGTGCCAGAACTTGGTATCTTCCGAGACAATGCCTGTGATCTGGAACAGTGACTCGGCCAGTTGCAACCAATTCCCAGGCTGATTTGCCCAGAAGGATAGCAAATGCACATCCACAGCGTTGGTCATAGCCATTGCAACTGTACCAGGAGTAGCATCCTGCATTTTGTTGCATTCAAGGTGGGTTCCAAAGACATTGGAACAGTCGGGGTCACCACTGTAGCGTCTGTTAATGGCAGTGCTACCGAAATGAGAGATGTCCATACAGCACGAGTTGAACCAGTAACTGAACTATATTTTGAATTCCTTGTATTGCTCAAGGAGGCTGGCCACTTCCTGTGAGGGGTGTGCTGACCTTATGAAGTGATGTCAGCATGTTGCAGCTTTACTCCCTGTCCAGCAGCACGCAACACTGAAGCGGTGCTACCTCCTGGGCAACACGTGTTGCCAACCGTGGGCTTCTCCTTGGAAGAGAAGGGGGGCCCACACCATCTTGTGTCGGATGACTGAAACAGTCATTTAGCCCTTCTAAATGTGTGGTCGCTCGGTCCGCTCCAAAACGATAAGGGACCTGGATTGAGTGGAAGCTTGGAGGCTGTTCCCTTTAGTGAAGGATTTGAGGACTAGAGGTCACAGTTATAAAATAAAGGGGAAGGGAACTGAAAGTAGCATGTGTAAAGACTTCTTTATTTGGCATATGATTGGAATCTGGCTGCAAGTACAGTGGCAGCAGATTCTACTGTTGCCTTCAAGAGAGAATTGTATAAATATGTGGTGGTGAAAGAATACAAAACTATAGAGTAAGGACTGGTGGTTGGAATTAAAAAATAGATCCAGTGGTGACCTTGCGCAGAAACACAAAAGTACTGGAGAAACTCAGCCGGCTATGCATCATCTATCGGAGGTAAAGGGTGTCATTATTTCTGATGGATGTGTGACCTGCTGAATTTCTCACCATTACTTTTATGTATTGCACTACAATCATAGTGTCTGTAGTAGAGTTTCCTGTTTAACTTGTGAAGACCAGATGGGTAAAATGGACTCCATTGCTGAAACTATTCTTTGTTTCTGTGCCAATGTCCTCCTCATTTTCTGTGAAGATTGATGTGAAGTATTCATTTGGAATACACGTGACTTCTGCCCCTACATAAAGATAATTTTATAGAATCGTCGAACCTTTATTTACTCTGTAATGAGTCCTACTGTTTCCTTTGTTATCATCTTTCATGTATCAAGATTTGCACTGTTAAAAAGACGTTCCATTCAGATGAATTATCTATTTCATAAATTGTTGACTTGAAAACCTTACTTACCTTATCTATTGTATCTTCATCTGCTCCATGATCTTTCAACCAACTAATAAGTTCAGGGTCTGCAGTATTTACTGAGGAAGAATCGTAGTGACATACAGACAGACTAGGTAAGTCTATGAAAGTAAAGAAGAATTTGAATGGTCAAAAGAGGTACATTATGAAAGGCAAAAACATTGAAATATTAAAGGTACAATGCCACATCTATCCATTTTTATTTGCTAAACTGAAATGTCTTTGAATGTAATTTAGTCAAATAGAGAAGCTCAGAAGAGATGTGTGAAGATGATCTAACAGTGTACACACCCTCCTGTTCTACATTAAACTTAAAAACTGCTTCAATATTTTGCGTACGCTTATTAGAGAGAACATAGGTCGATGAATCCCAAGTTGACCAGGTGTGACACATTCAGATAATCTGGCACAGCACCTTTTAGGTCAAGAGACAGGAAGGCTAAACAGACTTTAGATCCCTGTTTCTTTACTTGAGGGCCGAATATATTTCGATTGTCCTTTTCGTAACCATATTGAAACCAACAATCAAAAACGTGGTGGCGTAAATAGCATGCACATAAAAAGAACATGTAATCAAAATAATGGGTTTGGGCAAGATCATTTTATTCAAGGATTACCTATTGGTTGTGACCTTAATTTGAGCAATTTGATTTCCTGTTCCTTATCTTCAATAGCTTGATGAAGAAGAATCTGATAGTCCTTTTCTTTCTGAATAAGTTCTTCTAAAAGTCTACATAAATTAATGTAGAAACATCAGCAATGCTTGGTAAAATGCTGTTCCAAATAATCATAATTTCAGATCCCAGATGTAACTCAATTTTTCCACTAGTTTGCCGATTCGATCACAACATTTTAAAAAGCACACGTGCAACAGGTACATATTTTATCTTAGTGCAGGACTGTTTTGTTAAAATGAACTGAAGTTATTCTTTTAGTGAAAAAATATATATTATCTATTACCCACTGCAAGAATACATATTTGGGATAAACCATATACAGAGCATATTCCTTTAAAAGTTATTACAGTTCTGCTCCATGTCCTGTTATAGGTCTAATCCTATTATTGCCTCACATAAATAAGAGTTCTTACAATTACATCATATCATTAACTTGGAGTTAAATTAAAACTAATTATGATGGATTTCTCACTCATTCCAAACATATTATTACAACCACACCCCAGACAAACAATAATAACAATTTCTGAAGGGAGCCAGATTTAAAAATTGAAGATGACCCTTCCAGATGGGTAATATATACTTTGAAAGCTTTTACCAATTAAAGAGAAATTGTTTCTAATAATTGATAATAGAAGAGTCAAAAATCAGTGTTGAAACCTAACTGTCAGAGCCAGAAGTAGAATGAGGAAGACTCTGTTTCCATGTTGAGCTGTTACAATCTGGAATGTATTGCTAAAGAGGATGGTGGGATTTAAGTTTAACAGAAATGTTCAAAAGAGAATTGGACAAATGCTTTTTGAACCAAACAATATTAGGCTTGGTGGGGGGGGGGGGGGGGTGGAGAAGATAGAGTTCAATAAATCAATTGTCCAATTGGACAAGTGACATCTTGTGCCATTATATATTCTCTGATAAATCGACCAACTTCCAATGAAATAGAGGTTTCCAGTTATTCAAATTAATACAGAAATTTGCATGGTTGTGAATTAAGCCAGATAATTTCCTTGCCCAGTAATCTGATCGTGCTTCTCTCCAATGACAGTGTTAATTTGTAATCCCCACATCACTGTGTTGTTGTCATTCCAAGTAAGCTACACAACATAAGTTTGCTATTGCACAGCAATATTTTACATCACAATTGTGGAAATATTGCAACAATCAGTAATGAGTGTTTGATTCGTGTATAAATGAAGATAGTTCAATTGATCCTGTAATTTAAAATATAAATACAGTAATGAAAAGTCACTGACCTGGAAAAAAAAAATGGCAGTGCTGCCTAAGCTGTTGTTGCATATCTGGGGAGAGTGGAGGCACAGCTCTTCTAATGCCAGTGGATTTGTACAGGCTTTAAATGGTCTGCTTAAGGAGCCAATGGTGTTGTAAGTAAATGCTACAACTGCAAAGGTCTGTGCCCAAGATGGTGGTGTCTGTGCTTGGGTTGCAGACTACAGGGAAGCAACAGATTTGTACAGGGCACCAGAAATAGCCAGAATTTATCTAGTTGAGAGGGAGAAGCGGAGGAGACAACCCTACCGGACGGTGACCATGGCAACAAATCAATGAGGGGATCCGCGGCTGAGGCACCCGCACGGGCTATGGACCGATGGAGGCTGGCTCATGGGAACCAGGGATCGGAGCCAAGATTTGAGAAGGTGCTGAGGACAAGAAAGGCTCCCAAAGGGCTTGGGGTGCTGAAGGCTTCCTGATCATATCTGGGGTTTGGATCTACACCTTGGGTTGCCGATGGTTCAAACAGGAGTCTATGTGGCTGCAAGAGTGCTGTAAGAGAATCCACAGACAATCAGTGACTGAAGGGACTGTTTCTCTCCCTCTCTCTTACTGTTAGGGTGCCAGGCAACACTAATGGTGACTCTTTATCTGCATTACAGCAGGCAGATGGCAATTTTATGTAATCTTACATGTTCTGTACTATCACATGACAATAAAGGAATCTTGAAACATTAACTCTGCTCTCTCCATCGATTGTACCTGATTCAGTAAAAGATCTAATTATTTTTGTTTTATCTGGTATATAAATACATAAAAATCAATCTAAATGACCTGCTTCTTAAACTATTTGAACTAAAATGATTTACCTGCTGCTTTCTAATTTAAGTCTCCCCAATTGCACAGTCAAAGATCTGTGTATATACTGAGAGTCATGCGACATCGTTGAACTAAGGGTGCTCACACCCGAAGTTGGTATTCGGTCTTCATTCACAGCATTCGGCTGTTGAATTTCACAGCAAGGTGGCTCATGGTGATTTTCATCATCATCGTCATCTTCAACACCTGCTTCTTCTTGGTCTGCAGCGTCACTTCCAGATGCAAGGCTGAAATGTGGTCTCAGTTCTGCAAGAGGATAAAAACAACATACTACATAAACAGATTATCATTCAATTTTCAGTCAGTTAACAGGCTGAAGTTATACTTTGAAGTCACTGAATTGTGCTTCCAGACTACTTAGTTCCAATCAAAACTCCATAGCTCCTTTATGCAAGACAAAATAAATATGGAGAATTTTATGTGAATGCTGCATGGTTTTAAAGTATAATATTCATATTTCCAGTTTGTAGATTGACAATTATAATAGGCCATCTTGGATTTTTTTGGAGCAATACACAAAATGCTGGAGGAACTCAGCTAGTCAGGAAGCATCCATGGAAGGCAATATACTCTCAATATTTTGGACCAAACCCTTCATCAGAACTGGTAAGAAAAAGGGCAGAAGCCAGAATAAAAGGGTGGGGTGGGGGGGTGGAGCCTAAGCTGGTGGGATGAGGGAGTAGAATGGGGTGGGGGGGGGGGAGATGTGGTGAAAAAAGCTAGGAGGTGACAGGAGAAAGAGGTAGATGGCTAAGCAAGATGCTCTTTTATAGAAGATGATAATAGGTCATGGAATGAAGAGAAGGAGGAAGAGGAGGGAAGGTTCGGCGATGGATAGGTAGACAGGGAGGGAAAAGAGAAGGAAGAATGAGCCAAATGGATCAAAGAAAGTCATTAGAAACAGGGGGGGAGGGGGGAGCTTTCCAGAAATTGGATATGTCGATGTTGGTTTCTTCTGGTTGAACACTGCTACGGCAAAAATATAAGGTGTTGTTCTTCTAACTGTGTGTGGTCTCAACTTTGCAGTAAAGTAGGCCATGGATAGACCATGGTAAGTATGGTAATAGGGAGTGGAATTCAAGTGACTGGCCACCAGGAGGTGTACACTTGTTGCCATGGATGGAGCGAGGTGCTCAACAAGACGATTCCCCAATCTTTGTTTGATCTCTCCGATGAAGAGACCACATCAGGAGCAATAAATGATCTCCACAGATTTGCATGAGGTATTACCTTGCTAAAATGGGCAGGATTTCCCTGTGCAAATTTTAAAATAACTTTTTGTTAAAACAATATTTCAGTTTAATTAATTTAGTTAATTCCACATAATGACCAGCATCTTTAAAAAAAATGACACAAAGAGTTTCATTGTAGTTTCTTTGTTATCGAGAGATAGTGGAAATACCAATGAGCTTAATTCATAGAGGTAGAAAGGAAAGAATTCTTAAATAGCCCAGACATCTGGGACAGTAATAACTCACCAGGTACAAGAATAGTAATAGCTGTTTGCACAGCTTTGCGAATGATGTTATCCAAAGCAAACATCCAGTGAGGCTTAATATTGTGAGTTCTCAAGACTTTATTTACCTAGTGTCACAAAATTTTGAAAATATGTTAATATTTGCTCTAAATTTTTCGATCACTTCAGAAAGAATAAAATAATTTTTTTTAAATTGAACCCACGCAGCACAGCAGTAAAAAGTATGTAGATTTTGTTTCATTTTTTTATTTGGGGGACCTCAGCATTGCTAGCCAAGGCAGCATTTATTGCCCATCCTTAAATGCCATCAAAATAAATGGTTTGCAAGGCCATTCCAAAGGATATTTCGGAGTCAACTACACTTGTGAGTCTGGAAGCATTCCAAGAATGGCAGATTTCTTTCAAAATATTACAAAGCTGCATGAAATTTTCTTTAAAGTGTAAGAACGTGCAAAACAACTTTTTGTTAACACTGAACTAAAAGGGAAAAATGCACACAAACCTGTGCCAGAAAGAAGCAAAGGAGATGGAAACATTTCACCTGAAAGTAGTTTTCCAAAATGCTAATGTTAATTCTCTTTTGGATGCAATTCCAGCATTTTCTGATTATTTAAATAATAATAATTTTTAATGACATTTATTGTAAATTAATGAACAATCAGGAGAAATGCAGCTTGAAAAAAGTTCCACTTCTATTTTCAAAAAGCAGTAAAAATCGCAGATGCTGTCAATTGAATAAAAACAAAATTGCTGGAAATTTTCAGTGGATCATACAACACCTGAGAAAATGAGAACTAACGTTTCAAGTTGTTGACCTTTCCAGTATTTTCTATTTTTGTATCAGACTTTCAGTTTTTGTTTTTCAATTTTCATTAAGGAAGATTTTTCAATGAACTGGTTGATATTTTAAGGAAGTGCTTCTTTCGCTTTTCAACAAAGTTTTCAGTATTTTAAAAAATAAAGTGTTAGAAATACTCAGGTCATGCAATGTCTGTGGGCTTGAAACATAGTTAATCTTTTGGTCAACAGAAGGAAAATGTTAGTGACACAAATCTTAAGTTGTAGAGAAAAGGGGGAGAAACAGAGAGAATAACAAGGGAAGTCCGTGATTGAGTGGAGAGATTGGATGGCAAAACTGGTGCCAGAGGATGGTTAAAGCTATTATTTGCGAATTCACCATCAAGTCCAGAAGGCTGTAAAATGGCTGGTCGTGAGATGAGGCATTGATTCTTAAGCTTCCATTGGGATTTTAATGGTCCAGTATAGGAGGAAATGATCAGAATGGAAGTGAGTGTGAATTTTAAAGTACAATAAGTCCCCGGGTTAAGAATGCCTGACTTACGGACAACTCATACTTATGAACGGACTGCGTGTGGCTTCAGTGGTTCATTGGCTTAAGGAAGGAGAACACCATCTGTCTTTTTAGCTCAGCGCATGTTGCCATTAACACTATAATGGGTGTGTAACTTTGTATTTGGCTTAAAATTTTCTCTTATTTACCCTGTGACCATACCTCCAAAGCATAAATCTGATCAACTGCAGTTAGACATCAATGAAAATGATGCCATAGAGTTACTCAACTCCCATGCCGAAGAACTGACCAATGAAGACTTCATGGAACTAGAGCAGCAGATGATAGCATTGTGACCTAAAAACTCCAAACCAAAAAGGTTTTTGACAAAAGTGTTAGCTGAAGCCTTTTGTCTCATTGAAACAGGGATGGCAAAGTTCGAGGAACAAGATCCTAATACAGAGAGGTTCACCAAAGTTTACCATACAGTTACCGAGGGCCTCAGCTGCTGCACGACCATTTATGACAAGAAAAAAAAGCTCTGTATAAACCTCCCTCGATGCCAACTTCAAGAAATTGACTCCAGTAGATTTATATGCATAGAAAGGTAAAATATATACTATATACTAAGAGCAAGCATTTAATTTCGCCCATTTTCATCCATGGTAGTTTCCTACGGCAATTTTGCATCATTAGAGGGTCAAACTGAGGAAAGGTAAAGAAAATCTGGAAATGGCGCTTGCTGAAGTGAAGCTCAGATGAAGGTCAATACTGAAGATTTGTTTCCTTTCCAATCATTGATCTGAAGTTTGGAACTATATCTCTGTCATCTTTCTGAATTGGGTCTATTATTCTGAATAAATGTCAATTAAAACCCTGCAGATATACAAATAGATTCTAGTTATCTAGTTAAACAGCATGGAAACAGGCCCTTCAGCCCAACTTGTCCATGCTGACAACCTGAGCTTGTCCCCTTTGCCTGCTTTTGGCCCATCCAGTGGTTTTCAAATTGTCCCCCTAAACTCACATTCTACCTTAAGGAATCCCTATGCCATAAGTGCTCTGTGATTAGTAAGGGATTGCTTAAGGCGGTATGTGAGTGGGAAGGATAGGTTGAGAACCATTGCTCTAGTCCCAAATGTTACTGAAATATTTTGCTTGAGAAAAATTGTCAATGGCCCATTTACTTTGGAGTTATGAAACCGTACACATCATGAGTCAATTAAGTACGATTATATCAGTGTTTTTCAAAACTTTTCTTTCCACTCACATACCACCTTAAGCAATTCCTTATTAATCATAGAGCACTGATGGGATAGGGAATGTGAATTTATTGGGGGGGGGGGGTGCAGTTTGAAAACCACTCTAAACCTTTCCTGTCAGTGTCTCATTTGGCAGGTCATTCCAAAACATCATTCTCTTTATGAAAATGTTGCCTCTCAGGTCCCTTAAAAATCTTTCACCTCTCACTTTAAAGTTATACCCTCATATTTTAAACTGCCCTAATTTTGGAAAATGGCTGTGATCATTCTGCAGCCTTATTTATGCTGTTAATTATTTTATATATGTTCATAAGCCCATCCTGTCAGTCTACTATGCTCTGGAGAAAAAAGTCCCGGCCTATCAAAACACTTATAACTCAAGTCTCTTGTCCTAGAGATGTCCCCATAAATCCTTTTCTGTGCCCTTTCCAGCTTAATGACATCCTTCCTATAACTGGGGAACCATATCTGCATGCAATACTCCAAGTGTGGTCTCTCCAATGACGTATGCATCCTAATGACATGACATCCTAACTCCTGTACTCAATGCCCCGACTGATGAAGGCTAGTGTGTCAAATGCCTTCTTCATCACCCTGTCGAGCCATGTCACCAATTCCAGGGAACTGTGTTCCTTCAGTCTGAGGTCTTTCTGTTCTACAGCATTCTCCAGAGCCCTACATTTTCTGTGTGACTTACAGAAAGCAATTCTTTGCATTTGTCTGAGTTAAATCTGAAGCAAAATTAAAATTTATCCCACAATTTCTATTTTCATTCCAGTATTATCCAAAACCTTATCATGGATTGGCGAAATAATTTGGATTAATGGGAGACATGGATTTGAAAAACATTGCAATCTAGTATCCCAGTGATTGTATTGGTCCATGCTGCACAAGCAACAAATCACATAGCAATGCTTTGAAATAGTGAGTTGCATGAGTTTTAACCAGAATATCAATCTACCTATTCATTTTTGAGACTGCATAAACCTTGGCCTTATTGATCTATACTAAGCACTTGTATATTATCCTGAAAGAGAATAGTAAATTTCACCAATGCAGGATCATTCACATTTTTGAACCCCAAAGGACCCCAAAGCTCAGCAGCAATAGATATTTACCACGACAAATGGTTACTTAAACAAAAGTTGTTTTCAATTATCTTTAAACATGAAAACAGAATCATACTTTAACTTATCTCTATTTTTAACTTATTTAACTTAACCCCCCTTCTAATTCTAAGCACACGTATATGTAATGTGTGTGTAAATTTAAGAAAGTTCTTTGGTTCACAGTCCAATCTCACTTCTCATTCTTCTAAGTTCTCTGGATGCAGGCAATTCTTATACTGTGCACAGAATTTAACATGTATAAAGTTCACCAGGCTTTAAAGATACATTTTTACCACTCAGGAAAGTTCTTGTAGGTTTGCAGAGAGAGATGTTTCAGGATTTCCACAACTGAGGTACTAACATTAGTCACCTCATGAAACTTGCCCATCAGGGTTCTCCAGATAATAACCTCTTCCTTTCAGGTTACCACAGAGTTCCTTTCTGTTCCCCTTATTCCAAGAGAAACACTAGACAGCTCATTTTCTCCCCTTGCATGATACACAAGAGTCGGCCATCCTCTACTCTGGAGCTTCTGTTTCAGTTCCAACAAGCTTCTCCTGGCTGACACTGTTCAGTCTCCCTCTCACTTGTAAAAAAAAAACACCTGACCTTCTCCAGCAAACAATAAAAGTCAGTCTTCTGGTTCATCTGTTGTTTTTAGGTAAACAAGAACCCTTTAGTGACCTTTGAGCACTTTTGTCAAAAGCTCTGCAAAGAGGTATTAATGGACATCATGTCTCCTGCTTGTTGCTTTAAAGACAATAGTTCATTCATTCCACAAATCAATTTAATTAACACCTATTTGTGAAATCTCCACAGGCATTCTTCACAATTTCTGCAAAGTCACTGTGGATATGAATTCTTCAGTATTTCAAATAAGATCTGTTCCAAAGTGTGTGTATGTCTGTAACCTACTCTACTTTTCCCAATTTATCTCCCAAAAATATTTCTATATATTCTGTCACAACAGCCATTCTTGGGCCTCAGATTAGAAGTGGGACACTTGGCAGAGTTCTCTAAACCCAAGTTCATCAGCAATCGGTGAGACAGAGCAACATCATTTAATAGCTAGCCAGAGAGGTGGGTTCTCTCCAGAAATAATTTCACATTAAAATCAATGAATTTCAACTTACAGCTTCTTGGAAACCAAACAGCACCACCTGAATTTGGTTAATGGCATGGTTGTCAAAGTCCAGCTCCAACTTCAGTTTAGAAAGGGTGTCTGAGATGATTTTGCGATCAGTTGATCTCACAAACTCCCTTAAACTAACCACAAGTGTACAGATGTGCTCAGATTTCAGTTTTGGCACTTCAGAACCCTAGAAATTAAGAAAACGAGGAATATATTAGTTAGTGATGTAAAAATTAACAAGTGGCACTTTGCATTTATATAGATAGCTATTCCTGTTCCAATATACCTGGGTGTAATGTTCACAGGAAAAGTGTTTGGGGAAGACTTTTTACATTTTTTAAAATTTTTCACACTATAAACCATATCAATCAAAATATACACAAACATTTCCCTCTTGAATATACACAGTGGCATTTTCTCCCCTTTTCTCCCCTCCCTTCTCTCCCTCCTTCCCACCCCCCTCAAAATCCATTAAACGTTCAACATTACAATACAATAAAACCATTAAACAATGTCATCACACAATGAAAATAAACAAGAAAATTGTGTCATCTACTTTTACACACTGGATCAGGTCATTTTGTCTTCTTCTCATTCTATCATTTTAGGGGGTGGAGGTCCGCGGTAGGCCCTCTCTGTTGTGTTCCATATACGGTTTGTTTGGGGAATACTTCATGCTTTAAAGGAGGTGGTCCAATTTCTGGCAGATTAATTGACAGACAGAAATTCATGTAGAGAATTAGGATATGGAAACCTGCCTGGGCAGCATCTCTCTGCAGCTGATATCTGATGAAAGCAAGGAATATATGTTGCGCATATTCTGAAACTCAAAAAATGAACTCCAATTTACCAAGCCAAACATTATCCACAGATGGATATATTCAAGGAGCATGTCTGACAGCTGGAGCTTGGAACTACATCACCATCATCTCTGCTCTCTGCACTTGGGCTTTACTGCCCAGAAAAATGATAGTCAAAACTTAAAGATCCCAGAATCTGAAATGAAATCACCTGTCTAATTTTGTTTATACCTGAGAAAGAGCTCAGGCCCAAAATGTTGGTTCCATTTTACTTCCTGTTCATACAGCGCGACCTGTTGAATTCCTCCAATATTGTTTGTGTATTGCACTTAATCCCAGGATCTGCAGACTTTCTTGTTTAATTCAGAATGTTTCCTTCATTTTCCATTTTCACTTTTGTTTGAATTATCCGAATAATTTAACTTATTATGTGAACAGAAGACTGCAAAGGGTTAAGAATGTCAAATTCCTGGGTGCCAACATCTCTGAAGATCTACCCTGGGGCCTCCAATATTGATGGATCACAAAGAAATCTTGCCAGCAGCCGTACTTGGTGAGGAAGTTGAGGAGATTTGTTTGTCACCAAAGACTTGCAAATTTGTACCACTGAGAGCATTCCGACTGGCTACATCATTGTCTGGTACGGAGTTACCAATACACAGGACAGCAAAAGAGTACAGAGAGTTGTGAACTCGGCCAGCACCATTATGAGCATTAGTCTTCACTCCATTGAGGACATCTGCAAGAGACATTGTCTTAAGAAAGCAGCCTCTATCCTGAAAAACCCTCACTATCCAGGCCATGCCCTCTTCACGCTGCTACTAGCAGGAAGGAAGTACAGGAGCCTGAAGACAAACACCCAGCGGAGCAAAAGCAGCTTCCTCCCCTCTGCCATCAGATTTATGAATTGACAATGAACAACAAACACTACCTCACTTTATCTTCTTTTGCATTAATTTATTTATTTTTGTAAATATAATTTTTAGCAATATTTGCTCCGTGATGCTGCTGTAAAACAACAAATTTTGTGGCATGTCCTGACAATAAATTCAGATTCTGGATTCATGAAACAACACAGATGTGGTCATCCTCGCTGGGGAATTAGCAAGAAATTGAGCTTAATGGATTTGTCAAATATCCATATGCCTGCATACTTTTTGAATAAGTCTTACTAACTTATACTGAAGTATCATGAGTCATAAAACCATAGAATATCACAGCACAGAAATGGGCCCTTCAGCCTTTCTAGTCTGTGCTGCACCTTTTTTTTGCCTTGTCCCACTAATCTGCACCCACTAGTCCATAGCCCTTCATACCTCTTCATCCATGTAACTGAACAAATTCTTCTTAAATATTAAAATTGAGCCCGCATTCACCATTTCTTCTGGCAGCTCGTTCCACACTTCGCATCACTCTCTGTGTGAAGAAGTTCCTCCTCATGTTCCCCCTAAACCTTTTCCACTTTACTCTTAACCCATACCCTCTGGTTTGTAACTCACCCTCAGTGGAAAAAAGCCTATCTACATTTATTCTGTCTATTTCCCCTCATAATTTTAAATCTTCTTTTCTTTGGCTTGGCTTCGCGGACGAAGATTTATGGAGGGGTAATGTCCACGTCAGCTCCAGGCTCGTTTGTGGCTGACAAGTCCGATGCGGGACAGGCAGACACGGTTGCAGCGGTTGCAAGGGAAAATTGGTTGGTTGGGGTTGGGTGTTGGGTTTTTCCTCCTTTGTCTTTTGTCTATCAAATTTCCCCTCATTCTTCTATGCTCCAGGGAATAAAGTCGATAGATGCAGGAGGAGGGCATTTAGCCCTTTGAGCCAGCACTGCCATTCACTGTGATAACGGCTGATCATCCATACCCCATTCCTGCCCTTTCCCCATATCCCTTCACTCTGCTATCTTTAAGAACTCTATCTAACTCCTTCTTGAAAGCATCCAGAGAATTGGCCTCCACGGCCTTCGGAGGCAGAGCATTCCACAGATCCACAACTCTCTGGGTGAAAAAGTTTCCTCAACTCTGGTCTAAATAGCCTATCCTTTATTCTTAAACTGTGGCCTCTGGTTCTGGACTCCCCCAACATTGGGAAACAGTTTCCTGCCTCTAGCGTATCTGATCCCTTAATAATCTTATATGTTTCCATCAGATCCCCTCTCATCCTTCTAAATTCCAGAGTATACAAACCCAGTCATTCCAATCTTTCAACATCTGACAGTCCCACCATCCCAGGAATTAACCTCGTGAACCTACACTGCACTCCTTCAATAACAAGAATGTCCTTCCTCAAACTTGGAGGATAAAACTGCACACAGTACTGCAGGTGTGGTCTCAGCAGGGCCCCGTACAACTGTAGAAGGGATTGTTTGCTTCTCTACTCCACTCCCCTTGTTATGAACACCAACATGCCATTAGCTTTCTTCACTGTCTGCTGTACCTGCAAGCTTACTTTCAGTGATCAAGGACACCTAGATCTCATTGCACTTCCCCTTTTCCTAACTTGACACCATTCAGATAGTAATCTGCCTTCCTGTTCTTGCCACCAAAGTAGATAATCTCACATTAAATTGCATTTACCATACATCTGCCCACATACCCAACCAGTCCAAGTTACCCTGCATTCTCATAACATCCTCCTCAGATTTCACACTGACACCCAGCTTTGTGTCTCCTGCAAATTTGCTAATGTTACTTTTAATCCCTTCATCTAAATCATTAATGTATACTGTAAATAACTGGGTCCCAGCACCAAGCCTTGCGGTTCCCCACTAGTCACTGCCTGCCATTCTGAAAGGGAACTGTTAATCCCTGCTCTTTGTTTCCTGTCTGCCAACAAATTTTCTATCCATGCCAGTACCTTGTGCTCTAATTTTGCCCACCAATCTCCTATGTGGGACCTTATCAAAGCCTTTCTGAAAGTCCAGGTACACTATTCACTGGTTCTCCCTTGTCCATTTTCATAGTTACATCCTCAAAAAATTCCAGAAGATTAGTCAAGCCCAATTTTCCCTTCGTCAATCCATGCCGACTCAAACCGATCTTATTACTGCTATCCAAATTTACTGCTATTTCATCTTTTATAATTGACTTCAGCATCTTCCCCACCACTGATGTCAGGCTAACTAGTCGATAATTCCCTGTTTTCTCTCTCCTTCCTTTCTTAAAAAGTGGGATAACATTAGCTACCGTCCAATCCGCAGGACTGATCCTGAATCTATAGAACATTGAAAAATCATTACCAATGCATTCACAATTTCTAGAGCTACCTCCTGAAGTATCCTGGGATGCAGACCATCAGGCCCTGGGAATTTATCAGCCTTCAGTCTCATCAGTCTATCCAACACCATTTTCTGCCCAATGTGAATTTCCTTCATTTTCTCCATTACCCAAGGTCCTCTGTCTGCTATTACATTTGGTAGACTGTTGTCATCCTTAGTGAAGACAGAGCCAAAGTACCCATTCAACTCATCTGCCATTTCCTTGTTCCCCATAATAATTTCACCTGTTTCTATCTTCAAGGGCCCAACTTTGATCTTAACTAACTTTTTCCTCTTCACATACCTAAAGAAGCTTTTACTATTCTCCTTTATATTCTTGGCTGGCTTACCTTCCTACTTCGTCTTTTCTCCCTGTATTACCTTTTTAAATATCTTCTGTTGCTCTTGAAAATTTTCCCAATTCTCTGGCTTCCCACTCATCTTTACTATATTATATTTCTTCTCTTCCCTGACTTCACTTGTCAGCCATGGTCGCCCCTTACTCCCCTTAGAATCTTTCTTTCTCTTTGGAATAAACTGATCTTGCACCTTCTGTATTTTTCCCAGAAATACTTGCCATCGTTGTTCCACTGTCATCCCTGCTAGGGTATCTTTCCAGTCAACTTTGACCAGCTCCTCTCCCATGGCTCCACAGTCCCCTTTGTTCAACTGTGATATTGACATTTCCAATTTTCCTTTCTCCCTCTCAAATTGTAGATGAAAACTTATCATATTATGGTCACTACCTCTCAATGGCTCCTTTACCTCAATTTTCCTATCAAATCCAGTTCATTATAACACTAAATCCAGAATTGGCTTCTCTCTGATAGGCTCTTATACAAGCTGCTTTAAGAATCCATCTTGGAGGCACTCCACAAACTCCCTTTCTTTGGGCCCAGTACCAACCTGATTTTTCCAGTTCACCTGCATGTTGAAATCCCCCACAACAACCGTAGCATTATCTTTGCAACCTAACCTCTCCTTACCTGTTTAACCTTTCCCTGTAACTCAGTTTGAGTTTGAGAGAGTGGTGTTTCTCATTAGCAGATGGCCCTTTCATGCCAAGCCTCTGGCTGGAGGCTGACTATAAAGACAGAGGGAAAAATATAAACATCTTTCATGAGGCAGCCCTAAAAGTCTACTCTTGAGTTGCGTTCATGTTAAGTGGCATCTCATAGCACCATACGGAGCCAATGGAGGCGGGTGACTGGTGCTGTAGTGCCACCCATCATAAATATGTGGCAGAGCAATGGCCATCTTCCCTATCCATTATCCCCCACGCAGCTGCAACCGCTCTGTGATTCCCAGAACCATTGCTTTGCTGCGTTTTGAGCCACTGATGAGTGGCCCGAAAGCCCAGTGTGGTTCTGGAGTTGCCAGCGGGGTTTTCACAGCCCATACCGGTGGCCCCCTGACTGCCTCCCCCACCCTGACAGTCCCTGCCAGTCGCCCCTGCTCTGAGGGGGTCTTGGTGATGGGTCGCTGGCTGTCATTGAATTAGGGGGGGGGAACGTGGCAAGATGGCATAAGGAACAGACATGCCTTCCAGTCCTCTCCTGACTCTGATTTATTGTTTTGTTTCTAAGTGCCCGTTGAAATTCTTTAAAAAGTTTAAAAATAGTAAGAGATGTTGAATTAATGTCTAATGGTACATTTGTTAAAAAAAGTAAAAGAAAACACCAACAGATCGTTAAAAAATTACATTTCCCGAAATTATCTGAGCCTACCTGTTTACAAGAAACCAGGACTCAGCGTGGAATGGACCCAAGAGAAGAAGTGCAGGATTCGGCATTGGAGCTCCGCTCTGTACCGGTAGGGCTCTTTAAAGATGGCACTCGGCAGCCTTTAGAACAAAAGGCTGGCCGGGTGCGTGTATTTCAAATAACGCCCACTGTGAATGCTGTCACCGAGACTTTGACAGCTGAATCAGCTGGGGCACCGCCAGCTGGAGAGTTAAAGAGCCGACCTCCGATTGATATAGTGGTGGCGCTGCAAAATGCACCACCAGTTATGACATTTTCCCCAGGTATGGATATAATGAAGGCTTTTGATGAGATATGGCTTAAAGATAACCCTGACTATCAGCCTCCTGATATTGCTGAGCCATACTGCAAGAAAAGCTGTTAAACCAAGGGAAGGGACAGAAGACCCTTTGGTTTCTCAGAAACAGCAGGATCCTACTATGTCTGAATCTACTTTTGCCGATATGATTGTCAGGAATCTTGAATTTAAGATATATTCTTCAATGAAACAGCTAGGTAATTCTATGATCCACGTCTATTCCAAGCTTAATGAATTGGTGAATATCAATACTCAACAGATGGTTGACTATGGAGCATTTAAACTTGAAACCACTGAAAGACTTGATATGTGTGATCAAGGTTTAGTTGATGTACAAGACCAACTGCAAGATGTAAACAAAACAATTGAAACATTGCAGACTCAGAATAAAAATCTAGCAAAAAAGGTTGATTATTTGGAGAACCAATCTAGACGCAACAACGTAAAAATTGTTGGTTTACCAGAAGACATAGAAGGGCCAGATCCAAGAAAATTTTTACCGAATGGATTCCACGAGTGTTAGGGCAAGACAAGTTCCCTGAAGGTTTAATATTGGAATGTGCTCATAGAGCTTTAAGAAGGAAACCTTTTTCAGGACAGAATCCAAGACCTGTTCTGGTCCGTTGCTTAAACTATTGTGATAGAGAGACAATTTTACGTGTGGCTATTAGAAATGCTCAGCAAAATAGATCTCCTTTGATGGTCCAGAATAATCGTGTTTTTTTTTTATCCGGATCTGAGTCAAAAAATTATGTTTCAACGACGTGAATTTAATTCTGTGAAAGAGTTGTTGTGGAAAAAAGGATACAAGGCAACATTTAGGTACCCTGCAGTATTGAAGATTTTTCAGGATGGATATCAGTCAAAGTTTTTTGATAATCCTAAAGAAGCTATGGACTTTGCTCAATCTTTACCGATTATGCAATTTCAGGAACGACGTAGTCCTCCTCGGTGTCCAAAGAGAGTGGGGATACAAGATGGGAATCAGATTTCAAGAAGAAATGGAAGCAATGGTGGTCGAAGTGATAAAATTGATTAAAAAAAAATACACTTTTTTTTTGGAAGATTTTAGTCATTGATGATAGTTTAATACGAAATGGGAGTTGGGAGAGGGAACTGGGTGGGCACTATTTTCCAGAAGTCGTCAGCTATGTGTGAGTTATCTCACACCCAGTATTTTGTGGGAGTTACCGCATTGTGCGGTTTAAACAGGAGGAGGTAGTAGTAACCTCCTGCCTGTTTTTTTTTCCCTTAATTTTTGGGTTAAGGAGTGAAGTTTTTTTTATTACATTTTTTAAAATAAATATTTTTTACTCTTTCTTTTTCCTTTTTTTATTTGTTCTTGATTGTAGTTTTAAGAGGGAATAAGAGGAGGGTTTTTTTTCCTTTTTTTGGGGGGGGGGTTTCCTTTTTTTCTTTTCTTTTTTTTTTCTTTCTTGTGTTGAGTTGCTGTAAGGAACGTCTAAATTGAAGTTTGCTTCTTTTAATGTCCAGGGTTTAAATAATCCCATTAAGCATAAGAAAGTACTTGCTTACTTAAAAAAATTAAAAGTTGATGTGGCTTTTTTACAGGAAACTCATTGACAGATAAGGAACATTTGAAACTCAAACGTGAATGGGTTGGACAAGTTTTTTATTCTTCATTTAATTCAAAAGCAAAAGGAGTGGCAATTTTGGTGCACAAGAATTTACCATTTCAGTTACAGAATGAAGAGAAAAATGGTGGAAGATTATTAAAATTGAACTGTACAATTTTTAATGAAGCTTGGACTTTGCTTGATGTTTATGCTCGAATGTTGAGGATACAGCTTTTGTTGTTGACATGTCTTTATTACTTGGACAATCAAATTCTAATGTGATGATTGGGGGAGATTTGAATGTGGTATTGGAGCCTTTATTGTAATTAAGAAATCAAAGATGGCAGTTCAAGTAACTAATATGATGTCACATTTGAATCTAGTTGATATTTGGCGAAAATTTAATCCTACAGAGAAAGATTTTTCTTTTTATTCGTCATGACATAATTCTTTTTCTAGAATTGATTATTTTTTAATTTCAACACATTTGCAGGACAGGGTTACATTTGTGAATTATAAGGCAAGACTAGTTTCGGACCATTCATTATTATTATTAGAATATCAGAGTTCACAGGATGTTCAGAGAGCTCCAAGATGGAGATTCAACACTATGTTATTGCAAAAACTGGAATTTATTAGTTATTTAAAACAACAAATTGAGGTTTTTATTAGTAATAATAATAATTCTGTTTCTAGTCATTTTGTTTTATGGGATGCAATGAAAGCTTTTTTACGAGGTCAAATTATTAGTTATGCTTCTAAAGTAAAGAAAGAGAGAATTAAAGAGATTGAAGATTTAGAGAAAAAGATAACTGTTACTGAAAAATAATTTAAAAAAAAATGCTACTGAAACGCAAAAGAACCAGTTAACTAATTTAAAATTTAAATATAATGAATTACAAACTTATCGGTTTGAATGTTTAATGAACCGAAATAAACATAAGTTTTACGAATGGGGTGAGAAAGCTCATAAAGTTCTGTCATGGCAGTTAAAAATGGAACAATTATCTAGAATTATACCAGTAATTAGAAAGAAATCGGGTATTACT
Organism: Narcine bancroftii; assembly: GCF_036971445.1. Classification (NCBI taxonomy): domain Eukaryota; kingdom Metazoa; phylum Chordata; class Chondrichthyes; order Torpediniformes; family Narcinidae; genus Narcine; species Narcine bancroftii. The sequence goes on along the minus strand of NC_091474.1, from coordinate 202,483,848 downwards.
TTTAGTCAAAAGGAAATTAATGAGGAATTTTGTAATTTCTATTAAAAATTATATACTTCGGAATGTAAAGATGTAACTGAAGATGCTATAGATTCTTTTTTGAAAAATATTAAATTGCCACAATTGAATCAAGAAGATAGACAGGAGTTAGATAAATCCTTTACAGAAAATGAAATAGAAATGGCGATAAGAGATATGCCAAATGGAAAGGCACCTGGTGAAGATGGGTTTTCTATAGAGTTTTACAAAACTTTTTATGCTGATATATTTCCTATTTATAAGGATGTTTTACAACAAATTTATGACACTTTTCGATTACCCGAGTCTTGTTCCAAAGCAATAATTACAATTATACCAAAAAAAGATAAAGATTCTTTACAGGTTTCTTCTTATAGACCAATATCGCTGTTAAATTTAGATTACAAAATTGTAGCAAAAGCTATGGCTAATCGATTAGCTCAATACTTGCCTAAAATAATACATAGTGATCAAACGGGATTTATAAAAAATAGATATGCATCAGATAATATTTTGTGTTTAATAACTTTGATAAATAAATCTAAATCTCAGATGAATTATCCAATAGTGGTTTCGCTGGATGCAGAAAAGGCTTTTGATAAAGTGGAATGGAAGTTTTTGTTTAAAGTACTTGAGAAATTTTGTTTTGGTTCTTCATTTATTGGATTGATAAAGGCTTTATATAATAGCCCAAAGGCCAGAATTGCTGTCAATGGGCAGATCTCAGAATCTTTTAATTTAACAAGGTCTACTAGACAAGGATGCCCATTATCACCTGCTTTATTCGCTATAAAGCAAATTGAGCCTTTGGCACAATTAATACGTCAAAATGAAAATGTTAAAGGTATGAGAGTTTTGAATGAGGAATATAAGATTAATTTATTTGCTGATGATGTTTTATTATATTTGGTGGATCCGGGCAATTCTTTACCAGCAATTCAAAAATGTTTAGAAACTTATGGTCAATTATCTGGTTATAAAGTAAATTGGACCAAAAGTGAAATTTTATCAATTTGTAAAAATGATTATTCAATGTATAAAAGTATTACAAATTTGAAGTGGACCACACAAATTAAATATTTAGGAATTAATGTTAATACGGAATTTCAAGATTTACATTCAATTAATTATCTTCCTTTAATAAAAAAGATTAAATAAGATTTGATTAGGTGGAAGGATTTGCCTTTGGGTTTATTAGGGAGGATTAATACTATAAAAATGAATATCTTTCCTCGAATACAATATTAGTTTCAATCAATTCCTTATTTTTTAAATAAAAGTTTTTTTAAGGATCTATATAAAGCAATTAGAGACTTTTTATAGAAAGGAAAACTTCCGAGGGTAGCGATGAGAAAGCTGATGTGGGATTTTCAATTTGGAGGTTTAAGATTACCGAATTTTCAACATTATTATGAAGCAGTTCAATTTAAATTCCTTAGTGCATTAATGAATATGGATGATCCGCCCAGTTGGGCAAAGATAGAAATGGCGGTTATTTCAGAAAAATTTTCTCATGAGTTTTTGTTTCGATGGAATAAAAATTTATTACGAACTTATGATGTCCCAATATTGAAGCATTTATTAAATTTATGGACAAGTAAACTTAATAAATTGGGGCTCAAAAATAAATGGTCTGGATGATTGCCATTATATAACAATCAACTTGTTCCTTTTACAGTCTCCAATATCACTTTGAAACAATGGGAAAGGAAGGGAATAAAAAATTTATCCGATTGTTTTTCTGAGGGATGTTTTTGTTCTTTTGATGAATTACAAAGGAAATTTGGTATTAGTGGAAACTCTGTATTTGTGTATTATCAATTAAGATCTTTTGTAAAACAGATATGTGGTCGACATATGATTTTATTGCCTGATTCTAATTTTGAGGAATACGTACTTTCAATACCACAAAAGGGATATATATCTGATTTGTATTGTATTTTACAAGAAACTGATAGTAAAAAAGATTGGGATAAAGATAAGTTGAAATGGGAAAAAGATTTAGGTTTTACAATAGCTGAAGAAGCCTGGATGGAAATTTGCCAGAATAGTATTCGGAAATTGGTTAATGTTAGATTAGTGATGATTAATTATAATTTTATACATCAGTTATATTTAACACCGGAGAAACTAAAAAAGTTTGGCCTTAGTAAGTCGGATTGCTGTTTTCGCTGTGACCAGACGGCTAATACTTTTTTGCACACTGTCTGGCTTTGTGATCGATTGCAACAGTTTTGGAAGGGTATTCAATCTATATTTAATAGTTTATATAATATATTAGATCCTGGCATATTTTTATTAGGGAATATGCAATCACTAATTGATTTAGGCTTACAAGATTATCAGATTTCCTTTATCTATTTAGCTTTAGCTGTGGCCAAGAAATGTATAGCTCTTACTTGGAAAGATAGAAATATATTAACTTTAGATAGGTGGTATTTGGAGATGAAATCCTGTTTGACCATGGAAAGGAGATCTTTTTCAATTCAGGATAGGATGTCTTTTTATAGGTTGAAGTGGACTCCGTTTGCTAAATATATGCATTTAAGTTTGATTTAAATATGTTTTTAAGTCTGATATTTTAGTATTGATAACTTTTTTTGTTGTTAGTATCTTTATTTGTTATGTTTTATCTTTTTTTGTGTAAGTGGGCCTTTTTTATATAATATTGTTCATTTTATTAACTCTTCACTCTTTATCTTGGGGGGGGGATTAGACTAACTTTAAGCTAGGTCATTAATGTTGTGTACTAATTATTGGGGGGGTTAGTTTATTTAGTCTGCCAATGTAGTACTGTAATTTTTATTATCTTACATTTAATCTTTTTACTGTAACTTTCTATTTTATTCATGTTATAAAATCTTAAATAAAGTTTAAAAAAAAGAATGGGGGGGGAGGGAAATTGGGGATTTAAAGTTTATAATCCACAAGGGCAAACAGAACTTTTGTGGATTTTTCACTGGCCTTGTCTGGAAACTTAAACTTATTGCTACATTCCATTTATCAAGTATTTTGAAAAAGCACCAAACAGGTTTACCCATGGTTGAAGACATTGGTGAGTATTTAATATCAGGTAAAACCCAAGATTAGAATGAATTTTCATCATATTTTGCAGGGTATTTTAGTTATAATTTTTCTAGTAGAGGTATGTGACTACATAATAAATTCTATTAAAACCACAGAACACTACAGCACTGAAACAGGCCTTTGGCCCATCTAGTCCTTGCTGAACTATTTGTCCACCTTACCGTTCTTGACCAATCGACCTGTATACTTCTCCCATCTATGAACCTATTCAAATTTCTCAACACTTCTGCAGGCAACTCGTTCCACACTCTCACCAGTCTGAGTAAAGAAGTACCCCCTCATGTTTTCCTTAAATATTTCACCTTCACGCTTAACCCTTGTCCTCTAGTTCGTGTATTACCTAACCTCAGTGGAAAAAACCTGCTTACATTTACCCTCTCTTTCCCCTCATAATTTTAGAATCCTCTATAAAATCCTCCCTCTTTTTCCAATGCTCCAGGGTATAAAGTCCAAACCTATTCAACCTTCTGCTATAACAGAGTTCCTCAAGTCCCGGCAACATCCTTGTAAATTTTCTCTGCACTCTTTCAATCTTATTGATAGCTTTCCTGAAGGGAGGTGTCCTAAAGTGCACATAATAATCCAAATTTGGCTTCATCAATATTTTATACAACTTCAACATAACAACTCCTGTACTAAGTAATGTGATTTTTGAAGACCTCTGTCCCAAAAGCTCTCTTTATGGCCTTATATACCCATGATGCCACTTTCAAAGAATTATGTAATTGTATTCCCAAGTTCTCCTGCTCTATCACACTCTGTTATGTCCTACTGTAAACCATGCAAGTCCTGCCATGGTTTGTCCTCTCAAATTTAACACCTCCCACTTATCCGCTTTATATTCCGATTGCCATAATGCAGCCCATTTTCCAGCTGGCCCAGATCCTGCTGCATGCTTGAAAGCCTTCATCACTTTTCACTGCATCCTCAAACTTAGTATCTGCAACCTTGCTGATCCAATTTTCCACATTATCTCCAGATTGTTGATCTTGATGGCAAACAAGAATAGATCCAACACTGATTGCTGAGATCACCCCCCCCCCCCCCGCCCCAAGTCACAGACTCCAGTCAGAGAGTAATCCTGTACTACCGCTCTCTGGCTTCTCCCACAAAGCCAATGTTTAATCCAATTCACTAACTTATCCTGAACACTGAGCAACTGATCTTTCTTGCCCAACCTCCCATGCAGGTCCTTGTCGACAACATCCACGGAGGGCCCCCAACGACGTTGAGAACAACGTGGTCAACATGGGCGATGACCAGGCCGCCCTACCGACGCTCCCCATGCCTCCGGGTGCCATCAGCTGCCACATGCCGCACCCAGCCACCGATGTCGACGTGGTCAACATGGGCGATGACCAGGCCGCCCTATCGACACTCCCCATCCCTCTGGATAGCGACAACTCTGACTCCAAGACTGTCCTGGCTGCCACCACGCTGACCAGGGACATTCCCCATGATCCTGGGCGCTCGATGATGGACGTGTGAGTCAACGGGCAGGTAACAAAGTGCCTGTTGAACAGTGGCAGCACCGAGAACTTCATCCACCTGAACGTGGCCCACTCCCTAAGGTTAAAGGTCCACCCCACAACCTGCTCGATTGCCCTCGCCACCAAGGATAAGACTGTTGGTACCCTCGGGCACTGCTTGGTCGATATAATGGTGGGAGGGGAGACTTACACAGGATTCAGGCTCCTGGTCATGCCCAAACTCTACGCACCACTCCTCCTGGGCCTGGATTTTCAGTGCCACTTGCAGAGTGTCACCCTTGCCTTCGGGGGGCCCCAATCTTCACTCAGATTCCACACCATGCCAACCTACCAGCCCCGGCCAACCTGCGGCCTCTCCACAATGCGCATCACCCCACCAGCACTCTTTCCACATCTTGCGCTAGGCTGCAAGCCGATTGCCGCCAGAAGTAAGTGCTATTGTGCTGCAGACAGGGACTTGATCAAGACGGAGGTGCGGCAACTCCTGGCGGAAGTTGTTATAGAGCACAGTTACAGACCTTGGAGAGCCCAAGTCCTGGTGGTCAAAGGGGGAAGTAAGCCGAGGATGGTCGTGGATTACAGCCAGACCATTAATCGGTACACCCAGCTGGATGCCTACCCCCTGCCGAGGATTGCCGACATGGTCAATGAGATAGCCCACTACCGCATTTTCTCCACGATTGACCTGAAATCAGTGTATCATCAAATCCCTATCCACCCGAAGGACAAGCCCTACACCGCCTTTGAGGCAGACGGGTGCCTGTACCAGTTCCACTGGGTTCCTTTTTGGGTCACAAACGGGGTCTCTGTCTTCCAGCAGGAGATGGATCGCATGGTAGACCGGTACAAGCTGAAGGCGACATTCCCGTATCTGGATAATGTCACTATCTGTGGCCTTGACCAGCAGGACCACGATGCTAACCTGGAAAAATTCCTCCAGACGGCTGCGGAGCTGAACATCTTACAACAAGGAGAAGTGTCTGTTCAGCACCACCTACCTCACCATCCTGGGGTACATCGTGGCCCATGGAGTCGTCGGCCCAGATCCGGAAAGGATGCACCCATTAATGGAGTTACCCCTCCCCCCCCACACTAAAGGCCCTCCGCAGGTGCCTGGGCCTGTTCTCTTATTACTCGCAGTGGGTCCCTCGCTTCTCAGACAAGGTCCGCCCACTGGCCCAAGCCACATCCTTCACCCGCATCAGGCAAGACATCGCAGATGCCACGATGCAGGCTGTGGATGAGGACTCCCCCTTCCAGGTGGAGAGCGATGCCTCTGAGGTGGCCCTCGCTGCTACCCTCAACCAAGGGGGGAACCTTGTCGCCTTCTTCTCCAGGACCCTCCACAACTCTGAGCTATGGCACTCTGCCATTGAAAAGGAGGACAGGCGATTGTGGAAGCGGTCTTCCACTGGTGCCACTACCTGGCCAGCAGGAGATTCACAGACCAGTGGGCCGTGCCGTTCATGTTTAACACTACCCACAAGAGCAAGATCAAGAATGACAAGATCCTGCGCTGGAGAGTCGAGCTGGCAACCTACAGCTACGACATCCAGTACCGCCCCGGGAAGTTTAACGACTCCCCTGATGCCCTCTCTCGCACCTGCGCGTCTATGCATGATGACAGGTTGCAGGCAATGCATGACTCCCTCTGCCATCCGGGCGTCACCATTTTGTTAAGTCCCGAAATCTGCTGTACACCATCAGGGACGTCAGGGACATGACCGATGCCTGTCGGGTCTGTGCGGAGTGTAAACCCCGCTTCTTCTGCTCCCCCCAGGCCCATGTTGTAAAGGCTACTTGGCCTTTCGAGCGTCTCGGCGTGGACTTCAAAGAGCCCCTGCCTTCCACGAACCGAAACGTCTACTTCCTCACGGTAGTGGACGAGTACTCACACTTTCCTTTCGCCATCCCTTGTCTGGACACCTCCACGGCCACCGTCATCAGGGCCTTGGGGCAGATTTTCACCATGTTTGGCTACCCCGCCTTCATCCACAGCGACTGGGGTCTAATTTCATGAGTGACGAGCTGTGCCAGTACCTGACAGCTAGGGGCATCACGACCAGTCGCATGACAAGCTATAACCCGAGAGGCAACGGGCAAGTGGAACTCGAGAATGGGGTGGTCTGGAAGACAGTTTTCCTGGCTCTCAGGTCAAAAGGGTGGGCTGTTGAGTACTGGCAGGATGCCTTGCCCGAGGCGCTCCATGCCATTCGGTCACTGCTGTGCACGGCTACCAATGCCTGTTCTCATTCCCCAGGAGATCAGCAACTGAAATGTCACTCCCAGCATGGCTCATGTCCTTGGGACCAATGCTTCTGCATAAGCATATACGGACACACAAGGCCGAAGCCTTGGTGGAGCAGGTCTTCCTCCTTCATGCAAACCATAACTATGCTTACGTTAGGTTCAGCAGGGAGGACACCATCTCAACCAGGGACCTGGCACAAGCAGGACAACCCACCACACCACGCCACCCTCCAACCCAGGATGACGTTGACCGGGCATACATCCCCGTCCCCAGGCAGCTATGGGGCACACAGGCCCTCCTTGACCACCAGGGGCCCGCTTCAGCCTTAGGAGATGAATCCACCCCCCCCCCCACCCATCCAATACGACCCGCATACATCGACCCTGGCGACTTCTCCATGCGGCACCACACCAGCCACACACACCCCTGCCGCCAGCCCCCCCACTTCCCCTCTGACCAGTGACCAAGAGCCAGTCCTATGACGGTCACAGAGACCCTGGCGGCCGCTGAATCGTGTCAACCTGTAAATATTATATGTACATAGTGGGTGCGATTCCTTGTTACTGTCCCCCCACCCCGTGGACAATTTTAAAGAAGGGGATGAATGTGGTGGTACATCACTGGCCTACTGCACCTGGCCGCCTGTCAATTAGTTGGCCTGAATGGATCAAGCCCCACCCGGTCGGGTGTCAATCACCCTCTGGGATATAAGCCTGCGCCGGCCTCACACAGAGTTGCTGCAGCCACAGCCAGCCTAGCTCTGTGGAAGTCTTTGTGGATTAAAGCCTGTTGTACAGTCTTTACCTTGTGTATGTCTGATTCTGTCTAACAGCACACCACAATTTGTTTGAGATTTTTTTTATCATTATGATGGATTGGATTCTCTATTTTGAGTTAGTTGGTTTTAAAAGAACTAGAAAACAGAGCAAGGGTCTGGTCAGCTGTAAAGGCATGCAAAATATACAAGCAGTTTACACATTCAATTAGGTTGCTTCCACAAGCATTGAAAATGAACTTCCTGGAATGGAGATGAACAAGTTTGATAGTACATCATACAGAATATTGGTGGCACATGGGGTAATTTTTGTCACTCAGAAGTTGTTCTAAATGGCTTTGATGTCACGAAAGAATCCCTGAATTTGCTTCCCTTGGAAGTAGATCAGTGTTTTTACTGGGCTTGCAGAATCAGCAATTGTTTGTGGGTTGAAAGCAAAGGGATCACCTTTCTCAGTTGTACCATGATATTTTGGGATAGGGTCAAAGTACTATTTGTTTTTTTTTCCCTCAATGCCCTTTTAGTTTGTTTGTGCACCTCTGGTTCCAAAAGATTTTTGACATGAGCAGCAAATTGGCTAAGCAGAAAAACACAGAATAGGTGAGAGGCTTCTGTAAAGCATTAAAATTTACCAGGTGAAAATGGTGGCTTTGAAAGAGAGCAAGTTGCCATAGCAAGCTGATGTCATGGTGATCAGTGCTGCTTACAATGTCTATAAATGATGTAGAGCTGTGCAGTCAAAGCTGTTGGTAGATAACACCAAATATGAAGGAGAGGTAAAATGGTCAGAGTTAAATTATAGTGCACCTCTGAACACAAGTTCAAATTTTGTGGACAAAAGGAGATTAAACGTAAATACTTTTCACAAGGATGGTGGAATGTGTGGAGAAAAACAAACATAACAGACAACCTTCAGCCAACTTGAACAAACATTTGTGGTAGTGGATGACTGAAGGTTTTCCAAATGATCACACTCTCATTTCTAAGCAAAGAATTTTGATTCCCAGATGAGTTTAACTCCGTGTCCAAATGAAGTTAAACCACTTTCAGCTCCGCTTTCTCCTCAGGCCTGTCTTTCATGATGTGACATGGAGTAGCTTGAGATAAATGCCCATTGTTAGCAGTGATGACAGTATATCAAACTATTCAATGTGGAGAAGTTATATTTATAATGACTGCTGTAAGAAAGAAAAAAAGAAAACAATTCCAGATTTATTTGTTTCAAATTGCTAAGGATAACGCTCAGAAGTATTATAAATGAGTAGTAAATTATTATATGTAAACGGAGATCAATTGATTTGAGCTCAGACAATTCAATCTCTCCTGTTAAGAAATGAAACAAGGGAGGATGCAGTAACTGGGGCCTACTTATATATTAATACTGTTGTTCTGCAAGCACCAGCCCTTTACTGACATCAGGCTGCTGTGTTTAAATTTAAAGCATATGACAAACTTATGATGACTTGGCAAGTTTCCCAGACCTTGTCTAATATCCATCTCTCAGCAACTTTAGTTGGAGAGGTCATTAAGATCATCAGTTCTTAAAATAACTGCTTCAGTTAATTGTTGCACAGGCCTTTCATAAATATAAAGGCTCACCAGAAAGATGGGTGGAATAGGTTTGTCATACAAGCAGAGATAGTCGACTAGGTCTCTGTTCCTTAGTTTTGAAGAAGGTGAACTCAAAGTAAATTTTTTTTCCTCATAGTAATTTTTGACAGGGTGGAAATGGAGAGGATGTTTCTCCTGTCTAAGAACAAATAAATGGTGTTATGAAGAAGATCTGAGAGAATGGAGGAGCATACTCATGGGCTGAATAGCCTGCTCTTGCTCCTATGCCCTGCTCCAATGGGGTCCTGGGCCCCTCAAACTTTATCCATCTTCCAATAAGATCATGGCTATTTTGTCATTTCTGCCTACCCCAGAAATCTTGAAACACTGTTTAACAGGAATCAATCCGCCTCTGGCTTAAAAATATTCGAAGATTTTACTTTCACCACAATTTTAAAAAATATTTCCTGAGTTCAGAAAAGTTCACAGTCCAATATTACTTCTCATTCCTCCAAGTTCACTGGTTGCAGGCAATTCTTATACTGTGCACAGAATTTAACATACATGAAATTCTTGAAAGTGCTTGAAAGGTAAATGGTTACTGCTCAGCAAGGTTCTTGTCGGTTTCCAGAGAGAGATTTGTTGTTCCTGGACACAAACTGATCCCTTCTGATCAGCCACATCAGTGTCTTCCCGAAGGAACTTGCCCCATCAGGGTTTTCCAGATGATAACCTCTTTCTTTCAGGTCATCACAGAGTGCTTTTTGTTTCTCTTATTTCAGGTGAAACATTAAGCAGCCAGTCCTCCCTCTTGTATGGACCACAAGGGCTTTGACCAGGTTGAACTAAGAACTCATAACCTGTCATCAAAATGGGGTTTTTCCACAAGCTTGCCAGCTTGTCCTGTTCCAGTCCCAGCTGCTGCTGCTGAACTGTAGAACTGAATTCTCTCTCTCTCTCTCTGAGAAAATTCTGTTTTACTCTCTCTGCTTACAAAATCACAGAACAGCAACCTCCACTCAGACAGAGTGTGTCTCCAAACTGTTGCTTTTCAAAAATGACAATCCATTAGTAAAGTCCCTTGGGCACACCCCAAAGCTTTTGCAAAGGTATTCGGAGCCAGACAGTCCAGCATGAGCAGAGCTCCAGTGTCTTAAATGAGATCTTTTTTGAAGTGTTTATATGTGACCTACACTTAAAAAAACCCTGCTACACTTTATATCCTAAAATCATATCTATATACAATATAAAACACAACATACTCTGTCACAACATTAGATTGGGAAGTGCTGATGCACAAAAAAAGTTGAGTGTCCTTGGACATAAGTCATATAAAGCAAACAGGCACAACAAGCAGTTAGAAAAGAAAAACAAATGGTCTTCATACTTTGTTACAGTTACACAGGGTTATGATCTTCTTAACCCTAAAGATGGAGAGCAGAGAAGATTTGTCCAACTGATTTCATGCTGCAAGTGGTTGACTGGGTTTGAATTTGTTAAAACAGAGGTATGAGAAGGGATACAATTGAAAGTTATAAAATTCTACATGGCCAGACAGATTGGAAATATATTCCCCTGGGTTGGGTTGTCTAAAATAAGGGATAGAAAGAGCTGAGAACAGTTGAATTTTCAAGTCAAGCCAAGTTTATTACTGACTGTAGCATTGCAAAACTCTCTCTATCAGAAAAAGCTATTCAACTCTCTCTGCTTGCAAAAACCACATGACCCTCTTAGAACAGCAAGCCGCACTCCCAGATAGCCTGTGGCTACTGGTGCCACGATGCCATACATATGCACCGAGCAATAGCCGACTCCATTACCCATAATCTCCCATGCAGCTGGAACTGTTCCAATGGCCATTGCTCTGCTATGTATTGAACCGCTGGTGCCAAAGAGTGGACCCAAAGGCCGAAACAGCCCGGTGAAGTGTTGGAGGCCAGAGCGGCTGGCAGGGCCGTCACAGCCCCCATTGGCCGTCCCCTGACGGCCTGGCCCCCACTGCCCTGACAGCTCCTGCCGGCCACTCCTGCCCTGAAGGAGTCATGGAGGGAGAGGGGTGAGTGAGTGGGAGAGAGAAAAGTGAGGTATGACGTTGGCTGATGGGATCACTGCGATGTTATCAACCTGCCCCTAATCAGCTGCTTGCAGTGGCAGGACATTCATAATGCATGGCGGAATGCTCCACCACTGATACTACCTCGGAGAGGGATTGGAGTCGAGGAGCATTCATGAAGGTAAGTTTTCCGACGTGAGGGTGGACAATCTCTGCCTTTCATTTGGATTTATTGATTTCATTTCAGTTACCAAGAACCCTCAACAAAGCTTTATAGTGGAAGTGGAGCATCATACATCTGTTGCCAGTAAAGACAAGGGAAAATTCTGGAACGGACCAAGATGATATTAGCTGGGGCATAGAAGATAACAATGAATAATTGGGAGAAACACTTCAAAAGTGAAGGTAAAAACACAGCAGATCACAAGCTGGGAGTAGAGAAAGAGCAACAAAACAAATTAAACATAATTTAAAGTATAGCCAAACTAACATGAACATTTCTAATTTTTAAAAAGGGGATATTGAACAATTTTTGAGATCATCTTTGATAAATTTTTCAATAACTGACAGATATTGAATGAAGATAAAGTAATGAATAATTACTTTTGTCCAATGAATTGCCAAAGGTATAGGAGGTGGTGAGAGTATAATAGTTGACCATTTTTATCCTATGGTACGGAAGACCTACAAAATAATTTAAACTATAAATCATTTGAACTACATACCTGCTTCAGAGATTCAAGCAGGTTCCTCACAACCTTGTCCTGGTCCTCTGAGAGAATCTGGTGTAAAGTGGCCCTCCTCTCACTGTCTTTCTTCAGCATGAAGAAACCAGTATCCTTCTCCTCAGGTGATGGTGGTGCACTGTGATCTTCAAAATGGTCATCAGGGATACTACAGTTTGAAACAAATAATGATAATCAGTTTGGAGAAGTGGGAAGAGAAGACACCAGCACAAAAGAAATCATCCCATGAAACTTGATTGAACCTTACAAAATGTCTTGACAGAATTCACTCATCTTAATTTTTTGGTATTAGGGGCATAATTCATGAGCTAATGAAGCTTCAGACAAAACTTTCTATCCAGCTGAGAATGTATTTTATGTCCCAATACACATCCTCTGCTGTTTTCAGACTGAACAGTACACTGTGATTTCTTTGCAGCCCTCTACAGCAATTCACAAAGAACAGATTTAATATCAAGTTTCAACATGGCTTGCAGACTGGCAAGGTCCAAAACCAACAGCATTCACTTCCATGACAATTTGTATCAGCATGGGACACAAGTGGAATTGCTTCCTTGTATGATTTATTTTGAAAATGTAATTATAAAGCATTGTGTCATTACTTTTTGAATCTCGAATATAGTTTTGTGAGTGGATTTTAATGACAGTATAAAATAGCATCAGAAATTATGCTCAGAAAATTGCAGGATCACTTCCATGCAGTTATCTGAGGTTCTGCACTAAATGGGAAAGGAGTATTTTTATTCTGCTCATGTTGCTTTCACCTGGTTGAATTCTGAAGTTGTCCAAAGCATGAACATCTTAAAGATTAGAAGTTCATCCAACAATAAAATAGAGGGTTTGGTCAAAAATTTTAATTTGAAATGTATTGTTAAGAACACAATAAACATTGATTTTAATTGAGAACATGCTAACAATTTTTATACTTAGAATGACTGAAGCAGTTCCTGTAATGTCTGTCTGGATCTAATCTTAAGGTTAAGGTTATGATTTTATGAATGGAAATTTAATGGTTTGTTGACATGTTCAGTGTTTGAACCTATAACTTTCTGTATAGGAATTGTATATTAGTCTAGGCCAGTCTGTAAAGAATTTTTGTGCATCAGTCATTTCATTATGATTAACAGATGACCGGAATTCATAATTATCACTGGTTACTTAGTAGTCACCCCTAAGTAATAGGAGCAAAAGTAGATATTTATAGCACTTACCTTCAGGGAGTATCAGGATAAACTATGTAGTGCCTCACATGCCAGGCTGTTGTTCATTGACTTCAGCTCGGCATTCAACAGAGTCATACCCCAGAGGCTGGTGGATAAATTGCTGGGACTCAACACCCATCCCTGCAAATGGATATTGGACTTCTTGACTGAAAGACCACAGTCAGTCCAAGTTGATAGCAAAATCTCCAGTCCCATCATGCTGAGGACCTCAGGGCTATGCTCTGCCCACTACTGTTCATGCTGCAGATTCATGACTGCACTGTCAGGTTCAATTCAAACAGAATCTGCAAGTTTGCAGATACTGCAACAGACATTGGCCTCTTTGGCAACAATAATTAGTCAGGAATGCCCAGCAGCACCTACACTTCTGAAGGAGGTCGAGGAGCTCAAGGCTAGTTTCCCCCATTTGACAGCATTTTACAGGAGCACCATCGAGAGTGTCCTTTCTGGCTGCATCACTGTGCGGTGAAGGAGCTACAAAGCATCAGACTGGGTATCAATACAGAGAATCATCAAAACAGCTGAAAGATCATTGGGATCTCCCTTTCTTCCATTGACGAAATTCACTGTGTGCATTGCTTCAAAAATGCTCAAAGAAATATTGAAGACCCTTTCCATCCATCACATGATATCTTTGACCTATTACTATCAGGGATATGGAACATCAAAATCAGGACTGCCAAACTGGAAAACAGTTTCTTCCCGCAGGGAGATTGATGAATAAATTCCTTTAACCAAGTAAATTATTTCAAAATATTTATTTTAAATTGTATCTTTATGTACATGTGTAATTATTATGTGCTGTGTATTATGCTTGCATGTGTGTGCACCCTGGTCTGGAAAAACACCTTTCATATAGTTGCACAGTTAGGCAATAATAAACAAAGTTGATGAAATGTGGTGCAGTGACTTTGACATTCAGCTGACAAAAGTAAAAACAACAGAGGATAAAGTGAAAAAATAAATTTTTAGAAAAGACAAATTTGCTTTCAAAAATAAAGCAACAAAACTAAAGTGAATTCAAATGGCTTTGTAAGAATAACTAGTATTGTATTTACCTGAGAAGCAAAGGTCTTGTTGGTTTGCTTTCCTTTTCAATGCAAGATTTTGTCCTCATTTTGAAAAAGAATGGATCCTGCTTACAGTCAGAGTCTGGTGAAACTGAGCCAAATTCACTGCCACTACTCAGTTCCTCCACAACGACTGGAACTGGAAGGGAGATGCTGCGAAGGTAATCTGTGTTGGGGGAGAAAAACAAAAATGGAATATTGGGACGTGCTAAACGTTCAACTAAAAAACTGAGAATGTGCCTATTTATGCTGCTGTTCTTTGAAAATTCCCATCTCTCTTCATCCAGTTCAGCCTGCTCCTGAACATTCCCATTATTTAGTAATAATCAGCCTCGTAATTCCATTCTTTACACTGCAGGATAAAACCACAGCCTGAGATCAAAATACAGGTACACGATCCTTTATCCGGACATCTAAAATCCAGAAAGCTCCAAAATCCGGCAAGTGGGGACTGGCGGTTGGTGGAGACGGCCGAGGAACCGGCGGTTGGGGGAGACTGCTAGGCGGCTGAGGGACCGCGGTTGGGGAAGACAGCCGGGCGACTGGAAGGGGGTGGGGGTGTATACGGCAGTACAATTCGGGTGGGCTTTCCGAAATCCAGAAAAATCTGAAATTCGGAACACACTGTCCCCCCCAAGGGTTCTGGATAAAGGATTGTGTACCTGTATTTTCATGTCCAATATTTTTGGATGAAGCTTTGGCCTGGATCACATTGAAGCCTAGCTGCAATTCTTTGCAATAATCTCGCTGCAGTGTCTTCATCAGTACATCCTAAATTGACACATCTGCACTCAAATGGAAGAGAGATGGGTAAAACATCTATCACCTTTTTGGCTGGAGGACGAAATAAACTTTTCATCTGCCCTTATCTGCACATTTAGAGTGGATCCATTCATTTGGGGCAACACGGTTAATGTTGGTGTTAGTGCGAGTGACTCAGGTTCAAATCTGGTGCTGTCTCTAATGAGTTTGTATGTTCTCCCATGACCTGCATAGATTTTCCCCACATGCTCCTGTTTCCTCCCACTGTCCAAAAATATATGGGGTAGGTAGGTTGGATGGCATGAGTTTCAATGGGCAGAATGGACTTCCTGCCTGTTGTATCGGTAAAAAAATTAAAAATTTGAATGGACTGGCAAACTTTCATTATAAAGATAAATGAACATGAGATTTTGTTTGTTGTTATTTCCCCTTGCATTTTTAAAAATTAATTAACATTTTTATGTTTCAAATTTATTGGCATTTAATTTCAATAAATGATTTGAATCAGTTTACTGGGCTAAGATTTGCACAATACCAAACAATTGCAAAACAATAAAAGTCATTCTAACAAAGGGCACATTGAAGCAGTGAATTGCCCAGGCCCACTTCTTCTGTTTTCTGGCAAATGGCCTCACTTGCCAGCTCTTTAAATACAAGGCACAACAAAAAAAAAATCAGAATGGCAATGTGCTTTGTTATGCTGTCACGGTAATGAAGATCATATTGAGGAATAGAATGTCTTGTTCCACACGAATTAATGATTTTTCTAAAACTTCTGGAACTCAAAGACAACTTGTATTGAGGACAACTTGTATCCAAATTAATTAAGAGCTTCTGGCATACTTAAAATGGGAGAGTACAGAAAATAAATCAAATTGAAAGCCCACAAGTTAAATGTGCAAGGATAAAAATCAGTGGTTAAAATGAATATTTCAGACAGGAAGAATATACTTGAAGATTTTTAATATCATCAGGACATCCAAAACCAAAATTCACCCAATAATTATTCTTCAAGTGTCATCTCTACAGCAAATAGCAATGAGAGTGATAACCAGTTAGTCTGCACTTTATTCACAATAAATTATTTATAAACAGAAAACTGTTCCAAGTCTCTTCGCACACTTCAGTTTTGTGTCCATACATTTCCATCACTGTACATTGTTCCATTGATTTCTATTTAGCAGCATTGCCACCTCTGTGGCACCTTGTCATTACTCTTGCCTCTATTGTTTGAGGGGGTTCCCCTCGCTCTCAGGCCCTCAGTGCTTGTTATGGAAGGACTGTTAACCAGCCATTCTCAATCTTATTTTGGCTATGGCCCCCTTAGAATCTGCCTATGGGACTCCCTTCCCTGTGAAGCAGCCAAATTTTAGTTTCTTCCATACTTCTCTCCTACTGACTACATAAAAAACATCAAAATTATTTATGTTTTGTGAGGTGGAAAGAAAACAAGACTTTGCTGTTCCCTCCAGTTTGGAAGAGTTGGGATGGTGTGGGGGAAGCAGTAGGCCCCCCACTGAGAAAGGCTGCTCTAGACTGTGGTGCCTTCCCACAGCACCTTTGCATTGGCTGCACCAGGCCTCATTGTGTCCCTCAGCACATACTCCTGCAACCTGCAATGTGCCAATCGGTGTATTTATGCACAGACATCTGTGTGCTGAAACACCGACAGGTTTTGGGAAGATCTAGTGTGTATTTCACTGAGTTGATGGTCTTCCAGCAGTTCTGCATGACTGACTCTCAGTGGTGGATTAAGCATTAGGCCGAATAAGCTGAAGCCTAGAAGACCGAAGGGTCAGTGGGCCAGGGCTGTGACTCCCTATGAGATTGTGTTTATCATGTCTAGAGTTGGTGCCATGCTATTGCCGGAGTGACCCGCGCAGTGGTTTCTGGGAGCTGGTAGCAACATGTCTGCAAGTGAACAATGGGAGGGGTTGGGGCCGGCAGTGTCTCAGAAACTGGATAAAAATGAGCCCACTAACCTTGCATGACTGACGGAGTTCCTCCAGTGTTTCTGTGTGTGTTTTACAGCTAACCATATAAACCACAGCACTGATCCCTTAGGCACCAACCACCTTTGAGCATGTAAGCACAACCTCTACAACTCAAAATTACTTATTTTTCCCTCAAATTAAAACATGAATTAGTTATACTGTTATGAGGTTGTTACGGCTACGTTATAGCTCTCGGTTATAGCACTTAAGGCTGTAGCTCAAATCCGCAGAAGAAAGATACACACACCAGTAGAGTGTATTCAACACTGAGCTTATTCAGTGGAAGCTCTGCCTTTCATAGTCACCCCGGCCGTGTCACCACCAGGGTGTGGCCTGAGCAAGCCAGCTGCCAATTGGTTACCTCAGATGCCCAGGACCTAATTGGGCCCCCAGTGACCCACCGGCAGTGATTGGCCAGTTTCACCGCTCTGCTGGCAGCCTAAGGAAATGAGCATTTCAGCCTGCACAATGTTTTGCTGGTTGTTGTGTTCGAAGACCATTACCTGTGTCGGCCTGAGGCGTGGGCCACGGGCTGCTGCACGACTCCCCCCCCCCCCAGAACCAGCAGTCGGGGCACTGTTTTTCTTTTTTTAAAATTTTTATTTTTCACACTATGAACTATACTGACCAAAATACACACAAACATTTCCCTCTTGAATATACACAGTGTCATTTTCTCCCCTTTTCCCCCCTCCTTTCCCTCTCTCCTTCACCCCGCCTCCCCACCCACTCAACATTCAACATATACGATACATTAAATCCATTAAACAATGTCATGAGACAATGAAAATTAACAAGAAATTTGTGTCATCTACTTTTACACACTGGGTCAGTTCATTTCGTCGTCTTCTCCTTCTGTCATTTTAGGTGGTGGAGGTCAACGGTAGGACTTCTCTTGTGTTCCATGTATGGTTCCCAAATTTGTTCGAATACTGTGATGTTATTTCTTAAATTATATGTTATTTTTTCCAATGGAATACATTTATTCATTTCTATGTACCATTGCTGTATTCTCAGGCTAGGTTGACATAATACATTTTTTTGCTACAGCTAAGGCTATCATAATAAATCTTTTTTGTGCTCCATCCAAATTGAGTTCAAGTTCTTTACTTCTTAGTAGAAAGATCTCTGGATTTTTTGGTATGTTGCTTTTTGTGATTTTATTTAATATCTGGTTTAGATCTTCCCAAAACGTTTCCACTTTCTCACAGGGGCACTGTTTTTCTGAGGCCAATCTCTGCGCCGTGGGGTCAGGTGAGTGATGGGCTGGTCAAAGTCCAAGTAGGCCGGTTTCAACTGGTCGAGTGTGAAAATCTTTTCCCTGCTGCCAATGTCCAAAACATAGGTGGAGATGTTGTTTCTGAGGACTCAGTATGGCCCCTTGTAGGACCACTGTAGAGGTGGCCAGTGAGCCCTGTGCCAAACAAACACGTATTTACGGTCAGTAATGTTCTTTGGGATGTTAATCCAGGGTTGGCTGTGGGGATCTAGGTTTAGTGGGGACCATGGCTGGGGGCTCCCCTAAGTCCTCAGCGGCCGTCACAAATTCGCCTGGCATAACTAGGGGTGCACCATAGACTAACTCGGCAGAGGATGCCTTGAAGTTCTCCTTCAGTGCAGTGCAGGTGCCTAATAGAGCCAAAGGATGTTTGTCGCCCAATTAGGTCCAGTAAGCTCTGCCATTAAGGCTGCCTTAAGGTGTCTGTGGAAGCTCTCCACCAACCCGTTGGCCTGTGGTTGATACGCCATGGTGTGTTGGAGTAGGGTCCCCAGGGTATAGTCTAGGGCGGTGAATTGAATTGGGCCCCCTTGTCCGATGTATGGTGTTCAGGGACCCCGAAACGCGTTACCCAATTGTTGAATAAAGCCCATTCGCATGCTTCTGTGGAAGTCTCTGATAGTGGTTCTACCTCTGGCCAATTGGTCATCCGGTCGACCATTGTAAGAAGGTAACATGTGCCTCTTTATACGGGTAAAGGCGCCACAATGTCAATGTGCATGTGGCTGAAGCGGCGATGTGCTCGCTCGAATGTCTGTGGTGGAGCTTTGATATGAGTCTGGATTTTGGATGATTGGCACTGAGGACAAGTCCTGGCACACAGGGTGAACTCTTTTCAGAGACTGTGACAGACGTACCTGTTCACCACCATTTTGACTGTAGTCCTGATGTGGATGAGCCAAGTTGTGGACCAAGTCAAAAACTCGTCTCTTCCAGGCAGCTGGAATGACAGGGCGAGGTTTACCCGTTGAAGTGTCGCAGATAGGTTTGTAAGTGCTTTGTTCAGCCTGGTCAAAGCCCTGTGGTTCATGCAAGAGGAGAGGACTGGCTGTCTAATGTTTCACTTGGAATAAGAGAAACAAAAAGACACTCTGTGGTGACCTGAAAGAAAGAGGTTATCATCTGGAGAACACTGAAGGGGGCAAGTTTCATCAGCAAGACACTGAAGTGGCTGATTAAAAAGGAATCAGTTGTGGATGTCCTGGAACAACAAAACTCTCCCTGAAAACCAACAAGAACCTTCCTGAGCGGTAACCATTTACCTTTCAAGCACCAAAGCCTGGTGAACTTTATAAATATTAAGTTCTGTGCACAGTATAAGAATTACCTGCAACCAGTGAACTTGGAGGAATGAGAAGTGAGATTGGACTGTGAATCAAAGAATTTTTCTGAACTTACACACACATTACATACATGAATGCTTAGAATTAGAAGGGGGTTAAGTTGGGTTAGTTAAGTCAATAGTGATAAGTTAAAGTGTGTTTCTGTTTTCATGCTTAAAGATAATTAAAAGCAACTTTTTGTTTAAGTAACCATTTGTCTTGGTGAATATCTATTGCTGCTGGGTTTTGGGGTCCACTGGGCTCATAACAGTGGTAGTGAGAGGAAGGGAGGGTTTAAACAGGAGTTTTTTTTGTGTTAAAATCATTTGGAGAGCAAAGTCAACACTTCCCAGTTTTTTTTAATTTTTTTATTTCCCCCCCCCCCCACTTCCCAGTTTTAAGGCTCTACTTGAGTCAATGGCGGGATCGCCACCTTTAATTGGATTAATAATATCAGAAAAGAAATAATAAAATTTAGGCTCATTACAGAATTTCAGAATGATTTTAAACACTGTTTTTACATTTCATTTAATTTGGCAGGGTCAGCAAAAAAAGGTGCACATTAAATTAATTCTTGGATTTATATTAAAATAAATCAGTGATTTCTCTTCAAGTAATACCACCAAAAGTGATGGCAATTGTTTGAACTTTAACATGCCTACATTTTTTATCCTTGTGATTTTGTTTAATCAAGTTTTATTAATAAATGAAAGCCTAATTCATTCATTTGCTGCAGGGGTATTTGGTCTGTTATTATTTGTGCAACAGTTGAGAAAACTTGCAATGTATAAATTGTTTGGAATGAAATCTCAGCAAAATGAAAAGGAGAAGCTGAACTCACGCTTGTAAATTGAGTTGTAAAATCACAGTGCTGGAGGACCTCAGCAGGTCACGCAGCGTCTGTAGGAGGTAATGGTGTACTACCAACGTTTCGGGCCGGAGCCCTTCTTCAAGGTATCTTTATTGTCAGAATACATACATGACATTCACATACAACCCTGAGATTCCTTTTTCCTGTGGGCGTGGCAGAATTGCCACTAATTGGTAGTGCAAAAAAAATAAACTGTACACAGCATGAACATGTAAACAATCAAAAGAACTGTAAACAGATAATGAATGTAAACAAACTGACTGTGCAATACTGGGAGAGCAAAGAAAATCAATAAAGTGTACAAGTAAGAGTCCTTAAATTAGTCTCTGAATGAGTGTGTTGTTGAGGAGTCTGATGGTGCAGGGGTAGCAGCTGTTCCTGAACCTGGCACCTATACCTCTTTTTTTTTCTTCTTATTTTTATTTTTTTTCCCCACACGATGAACTCACACCACCCTGTTGAGGAAGCCCTTGACGGCCGCCAGAGCCCCGTGGAACTGGCGCTGCCGCAGCAGCCTATTCACCGCCCGGACAGCACTCGCCAACAACTCCTCACCTCTACCTCTTTCCTGATGGCAGCAGTGAGAACTGAGTGTGCGCAGAGTGGTGTGGGTCTTTGATGATTGCTGCTGCCCTCTGACTACAGCGTTCCCTGTAGATGTACTCAAAAGTGGGGAGGATTTTGCCTGTGATGTCCTGGGCTGTGTCCACGACCTTTTGGAGGGCTTTATGCTCAAAAGTATTGGTGTTACCATACCAGACCGTGATTCAGCTGGTCAGCACACTTTCCCGCACACATCTGTAGAGGTTTGCCATGGTTTTTTAATGCCATACCAAACCTCTGCAAAAGCTCCTGAGAAATTGGTGTGTTGGGTCCAGGAAAGATTCTCCAAAATAGTTACTCCCAAGAACCTCACTGTGCTCACCCTCTCTACCTCTGATTCCTCAATAATCAACTCCTTAGTTTTGGTGACATTGAATACAAGGTTGTCGATGGTGCACCATTCAGCCAAGCATTCAATCCTGTATGCTGACTAATCCCCTTCCTTTATGCAACCCACTACCGTGGTATCATCGGCAAATTTATAGATGGTGTTGGTATCGTACCAAGCTGCACAGTCAGATATAAAGTGAGTAGAGCAGGGGGCTATGAACACAGCCCTGTGGTGCTCTGGTACTGATGGAGATTGTGGAGGAGAAGTTCTTACCAATCTTCACTGATTGTGGTCTTTGAGGAAATCCATGATCCAATTACACATTGTGGTGTTAACTCCAAGGTCTTGAAGTTTGCTGATCAGTATTGAGGGGATGATGGTGGTAAATGCTGAACTGTAGTTGATAAAGAGCATCTTGATATATGCATCTTTGCTGACCAGGTGTTCCAGAGCTTTGTGTAGGGCCAATGAGATGGCATCCACTGTAGACCTGTTACTACAATAGGCGAACTGGAATGGATCCATGTCACCGCTCAGACAGGAGCTGATCTGCTTCATCACCAGCCTTTCAAAACACTTCATCACTGTTGATGTAAGTGCTACTAGTCTATAGTCGTTAAGGTAGGTTATTGCACTCTTCTTGGGCACCAGTATGATTGACGCCTGTTTGAAACAGGTGAGTACCATGCCCTGTTGGAGTGATATATTGAAGATATCCATGAAACAAGACCAGCTGAGTTCCTCCAGCATTTCTACGTTTTATCACAGTCACAGCGTCAGATGAGGGATGGGTGCCATAGGGCAGGGGGAATGTCATGGGGGGGGGGGGGGGGCCTTACTAAAGCTCAGCCTAGGATCCAGGTGGTAGTTAATCCGCAACTGCTGATTCTGTCTGTGTCCTAGGGAACAGCCTGTAAATGAGAGCATTCTCTGTCATGGTGCTGCTGGGGATGAACCATGACTAGGTCACTCTCAACCTTCTCCGCATACTCTTAGCAAATCTGCATTCTGAAGAGGTGGGCTACCATGTCCACTCCATCACAATCTCAGGGAAAACATGCATTGTGGGTGATGTTCCAATTGTATAGAAAGCATCTGACCAGGAGGGCTCCTCTTTGGCACTGCTTATTGTTGGGTAAATATTGATCAGAGTATGCAAGAACTTCCCTCTCATCCCCACCTATCCCAATCCTTTAAATACAATAGAGAGTTCTTTTAAGCCC
Organism: Narcine bancroftii; assembly: GCF_036971445.1. Lineage (NCBI taxonomy): Eukaryota > Metazoa > Chordata > Chondrichthyes > Torpediniformes > Narcinidae > Narcine > Narcine bancroftii. The sequence goes on along the minus strand of NC_091474.1, from coordinate 202,461,199 downwards.
ACCCAAGATGGATCTCCTGTTTAGCATGCTACTGTATTTTATTTACATTAGCTATCTCAGCTGGTTGGGGTAGGTGTATCTGTCATTCAGTTCTATTACACTGGGAAAATAGTTGCATTTGCAAAGAGTGAAAAAAATTCTTAAAGAACAATAAATTATGTCATTCATGAAATGTTAGTTAGTCTCCCCTGACCAAAATATAATGTTTTAAATTTTTAGGTCCATCCACTTCTCATTGGCACAGTATTTAGAAACCACCCCCCCCCCCACCCCCTCATCCCCAGCCAAAAAATTACAGAAGCACCAGCATCTGAACTGTGAGAAATGTACAACAAGATGACCCTAGTGTTTTTGATTTGTTTACCTTGTTGTTTTAATTGGTTCCTTTTCTTCTTGCTGGTGACCTTCAGGAACTCATCTGTTAGTAACACTGCCGCAGTGGCGCGTGCATCGGGTTCCGGTTCAAAACAACGGAGAATGAAGGCTTTGACTTCTGGTGACATGGATTCTGGAATATCTGGATGAATTTTAAACATTCCAACCTACAAAAATGGAAAAGTAAGACATAAAATAACAGGAAGCAAGGGGCAGAAGCAATTGCCTCCTGTTTTTAGTACAATACATTTAGGAGATTTTGACGAGTATTATTACATGGAGAAGAAGACAAGAACTCAGATGCTGGAATCTTGAGTAAGCATTGAGAAGCCCGATGAAGAGTTCTGACCTGAAACACTGACTGCCCTTTTCTCTCCCTGAAGGTTACCTGACTCTCTGAGTCCCTCTGGCTTCGTGTTAAATGGAGAGGCATGCTTTCATCAGGACCAATAGGAATAGCTGCTGCAGGCCCAAACAAAAAAGTGGGACTTTGGGCACATCACATTTGGGACCAAACTTGTGTTCTGGTTGGATGGTAGAGGCAAGACAGACAAACACCTTGTGAGAGTTAGCACTCAGAAATTTCCTTGAGAGCATTATATTCTATCCACCACTACAGGACTAACACAGTATTTCCCATTGAAGGTCTATGATTTAACTGTTTTCTTCTCAAAAGTTCTGTGTGTCCTCTGATGTACTTTTACCATATTATTTACTTCCAGCGTTTGCATTTATTTTGCTTTAATGGATAATTTTGAATCCTACGGTTAATATTATTTGTTACTCTTATTACCTTATGACAATTGTTCATTGTTTAGTTCCGAAAGGCAATTGGGAATGGAGGGTGTTATTCTCACTGTTGATGCTGAATGGCCTCCAGCAAGTTCTGTTTACCTTGCACCCACAGCAAGTTTAGCTTACATTGCACCTCCAGCAAGTTCAATTTACCTTGCACAATCATAAAATTAGAAAAAGTTGTTGCCAAGTAAACAGATCATGCTGGATACATAAAAGATGCCACATAACAAGAGAGGTGAGAATGAGCACATCTGAATAGCTCATTTATTACCCTACAGTGACTTCTGAAATGCAATAGCTTACCTTAAACATGGCAGCCTGAGGTTCACCCAGTTCATAAAATGGAGGCTTTCCTGTAGCCATCTCAATAATTGTACATCCCAATGACCAGATGTCAGCAGGTTTCCCATAACCTCTCGGTCCTTTGTCTATTATTTCAGGTGCCATGTACTGAAGTGTTCCTAAGCAGCAAAATAGAAACAAGTTCAAGCTAATGGACAGAATGCCTTCATTGGGAATTGCATTATTTTTACAAACTCAAGATGACCTTGTTGTATGCACTAGAGACACATGTAGATCATCCTGGGTGAGGGATTGTGAGTTTGCTTCTCTGCAGGATTCATAATTTTCTAACAACCTGGCAGCTTCCATTTATGGCAATCCATTTCTCCCTCTCACCACATATTAAAAACAGTTCACAGACTCAACTTTCTACTTGAGAGCAAATATAAAGTGATAGGACAGTTTACACATTATATGACAGTCTAATCTTCACTTCCTGCCCTTGCTCACTCTTGACCTGAAATCTGATCAGCCCCCCACCCCGCCGCTCTTTCTATCGCCACCTCCTTGTTGACATGGTGAAGGTTAATGGCAGAAAACCTGCTCCTGTTGCAGTTGCAAGTTTACATCTCTATGTGTCACTGGTGACTCGCTTCAATTTCAAGATACTAAAGATCCAAAATTTCTTTATTGTCATGCACTAATGCACAAAATTTGTTAACTTTTGCATACCATAAAGGCAAACAAAGACGTGCCAATAGCATTGCCCAGTGCCCCCACCAATAAGATGGTTCCACCCATCCCCTTCCTTTCTTATTAGATTCTATTATCTGCTGCCTTTTGTTGTCCCCATTCATCATTTCCCAGCGCTCTCTGGTGCTACCTCCACCCTTCCCATAGAAACAGGAAGGTTGTTTCCACTGGCAGGTGAGATGGGAACAGAGGAAATAACTTTATGATTTATGACAGAGATGAGGAACTGGTTCTCCCAGAGGGAAATAAACCTGTGGAATACTCTATTCAATCAAACAATAGAGGCTACCTCATTGAATTTATTTCAGACGCAGATAGATATTTGAACTGGGGGGACTTAAAGTAGGTGGGAGGTAGGTATACAGCTCTGTCCATAGCCTGATTAGCCATAAGCTAACAATGTCAGAGCAGACTTGACAGGTCAGATGACCTACTTGTTTCTTATTTTCTTATGCTTGCTCAACCTGGTATGGGAACATCAGTACCCTTGAGCATAAAGCCCTGTAAAAGGAAGTGAGCATAGCCCAGGATATCACAAGGAAAACCCTCCCCACCATTGAGAACATTTACAAGGAACACTGCTGTAGAAGAGCAGCAGCAATAATCAAGGATCCATACCACTCAGCACATGTTCTGTTCTCGCTGCTACCATCTTGAAAGAGGTATAGGTGCCACAAGACTCGGACCCTTTTTTAGACTATAGAAGCAAATCATTAAAAAGTGATCTGCGCGACAATGTGAACTATGAAAAAAAAATTGTGTTAAGCCAACTCGATAAATTGATTGTTGTATTGATGACCTTTCCAACTGCTTTATAAGGCAAGATGAGCCATTCAGATTATGCAATGAAACACATGCATTATATACCTACAATAACTAAAAACAAAATCCCTTGCACTGCACATGCAATCAATCAGCAGTTTATTTCAGCTCACATTCTGAAAACTACGAGGTTTTACCATGCATGTCATTCTGTTTCCATCACATTTTAAAATCAGAAATAATTGATTTTAAAAAAAAATGAGGGGGTTACTCAGGGGTGCAGTGCTAATTTTTTAGGAGCCGGAGCTCACCAAAAATGGCGACAAGGAGGTGCCGGATCCGCCCCATGAGGTGCCTGGAGTGGCTCCATGAGGTGCCAGAGCAACACTCCAATGAGCTCCAGCAACACAGCGCCCTTGGAGTTACCCACTGAAGCGAATTATTTTTTAATAGGGCCGAAATTCTTTGGAATTCTCTTCCGCATGGTGGGTAGAAGCGGACTCTGAATGCTTTTAAGGCTTGATAAGCAAGGGGGAAAGATTTCTGTGAGAAGACAGGAATACAGAATTCACTTTTCAATCGGATTGGCTATGAGCTTATGAAATGTCTGGAGGAGGCTTGAGGTTGAAAGGTACACTCCTGCTCTGAATTCATGTGTGTACAGTATATGTTTACAGTGTTAACACAGTACAAAAAAAAAACCAATAATTCTGACTGACAGAAGTCAACGGCTGGAATTATTCAACAAATTTCTCCTTTTGAATCATCTCCTTTAAGAGGAAGGATAGCTGCTCTTGTATCTACCAGGGGCAATTTTGCAGCAAATTGCTAGAATTCCCCAGATTTCACAAGTTATTTAAATATCTCTGCTGGATATGCATGGAAGTTTGCATCCTATTACTCTAGACCAAGGCATGTTTGTCTCACTTCCAAAATACAGACAACCACACTATTGATATCCTCACATACTAAAAATGGCATTGACTTACATGGAGAGGTTGCAAGAATATTTGTAACAGAGTTACTCTTTGTTGGGTCATTTGATTGATGTTAAAGGCCTGGATAGTCATAACACCATTGATGCATTGCACTTGAAAATCTTACCTCATTGAAACAAGGGTATTTAACAAGGTCCAATCTTAAACATGGTGTATGAGAAAAGACCACATGGTGATACATGGAGAATTGCATTGGCATTGATGGAAGATTGCTTGTCACATAGAGGACAGAGTCAGTTCAGCATATCCTTTTCAGACTGAAGGGATGTAACTAATAAGGCGCCCCAGGGATCAGTTCTTGGCTTCAATGATTTATAATTTATATTAATGGCCTGGAGGAAGAGGTAGCGTCTAAGTTTGCCAATGGTACAAAAAATAAATGGGAGAGTAGGTTGCAAAGAGGTTATTAGAACTCGGCAAATAGTTAAGTGAGTGTGCAAAAGCTTGGTAAATGGAGCTTAATGTTGGAAAGTGTGAGCTCATGCACTTAGGTAAGAGGAATCTTAAGGTATGCTTATAATTGAAATGGAGAAAGATTGCAGACAAGCTATGTACAGAGGGAATGCTGGTGTTCCAGTGGACAAATTGCAAAAGGTTAGCAGGAAGGTGCACCAAGTAACTAGGAATGCAAATGACCTTTTTCATTTGCATTGGCCAATTTTGCAAAAAGGTTAGCGGCAAACCGGCCCGGCTTGTCACATGCGGTCGGCGCGGTAGCCACGGCAAGGATGGCATCGTGGGACCATCTCTTCCTGTCCAGACCGCAAGGTCGTGTAGGTGCGTGCGTCATCGGGATGCAAGCGCCAGGACATTAGGGGCGGGACCAAGATGAGGCTTAAAGGTTGCAACGCGAGATTCAAATTAAAGCAGTTGTGATACAGGAGCTCACAGCCTGTTGTCTCAGTCTCTTCACTGCACTCGTTTACAACACGCTACATTGGTGACCTCAACGAGTATCCAAGTCCTGAAGAATCGAAACTGAACTGACAATAACCACAACAGCAGTGCGAGTATAAGACAGCTTTAATAAACTAATATGTACACTAAGAGGTCTTGTCTCTCTGCAAGATGAGCCTGGAAGGCTAGACTTTAGCTCTGGACTGCTTTATATACAAGGTCATCGGGATGATCCCTGGTGACCTAGTAGTGTAATTACATATCACCACGGAAACATGGAACAAGCAGCTGTAGGTGCTGTCACATTGAAGCTGGCAACTTTCTGGATGAACAGGCCCTGTACTTGGTTCGGACAAGTGGAGGCCCAGTTCTAGATCAAACAGATAACCTCTGATTAGATGAGATACTTCTATGTTGTCAGCTCGCTCGACCAGGAAGTCGCCTCACGAGTCAATGACTTCATTCAAGTGCCATCGGAGGAAGGTAAATACATGGCTCTGAACAACCTCCTGATTAGCACGAATGGCCTCTCATGACGTGAGCGATCAGCCAGGCTCCTGCACTTGGATGCCATAGGCGATAGGACCCCCTCTGCCCTCAAGGACAAGATGCTCATACTGGAGGAAGGCCACAAGCCCTGCCTCATGTTCAAGCAGGCGTTCCTCGAGCAGATGCCCGAGGACATCAGGCTCCTCTTGGCCAATGCGGACTTCAGTGACCCATGCAAGGTTGCGGCGTGTGGAGATGTTCTCTATCATTTGAAACATGAAGCTATAGACTCCATCAAATGTGTTTCGCGGCCACCACCACGTGAGCAGGCCCCACCCCGTAAGAGGACAGAGAGGTCCGATCCCAAATGGTGTTTCTATCACCAATGTTGGGGGGCGTCCTTCCGCAGATGCCACCAGCCATGTTCATTCCCAGAAAATGAAGTGGCCAGCCGCCGTTCGTGGCTGTGGCAGCTGGTCAACCAAATAGCTTTCTCCACGTCTGGGACAGCATCTCAGGTCGCAAGTTCCTCATGGACACGGGGATGGAAATTAGTATCACACCTCCTATGGCACTCGAGACGCACACGAGACCCCACAGTCCTTCCCTTTAGGGTGCCAATAACAAGGTGGAAAAAGGTGGATTCATGTATGTTTTGGCGACAGCACATTCCAGTGGTCCTTCACCCTCACTTCAGTGGACAAACCCCTGATTTCCTCCAGGCCCACTCTCTACTCGTCAATCTCCAGGGCAAGCAACTAGTCCACGCTCAGACTTTCCACACGGTGACCCTCAGCAGATCAAATGAACCGTCCACCCAGCTTGCTTCTGAGGAGACCAAACACGGCCAGTACAGCCAACTCATTGCAGATTTTCCCTCCATTTTGCACCCACAGTTCACTGCAGCCATGCCCATACATGGCATTCAACACCATTTTGATACCACTGGTCCACCATTGCATTCACGTGCCCACTGCCTGGGCCTCAACCTCGCCAAGGAATAATTTAGGCACGAGGAGCTGGGCATCATCCGTCATTCCGATAGTCCATGGGCCTCACCCCTCCACTTGGTGCCTAAGTCCAATGGTAGCTGGAGGCCCTACGGCAATTACAGCTGTCTCAACAAAATGACACCTGACCACTACCCAATCCCCCATATCCAGGATTTCACAGCGAATTTTCACGGCGCAAAGCTTTTCTTCAAAGTCGACCTAATCTGGGGATACTATCAGATCCCCGTGCATCCAGATGACGTCCAAAAGACTGCCATCATCACCCCTTTCAGCCACTTCGAGTTCCAACACTTTTGAAAAACGTGACACAGACATTTCAGCGCCTCATGTAAACAGGTCATGGAGTGGGTGAAAAACTGCACAGCCTGCAAGGTTCAGCGGCACACCAAGCACCAACTCCAACAGTTCAACGCCCAACACATCCATCTAGACATAGTCGGACCCCTGCCTGTCTCCTGGGTATCCCGCTACCTACTCACAGTGATGTACAGATTCACTTGCTGGCCAGAAGCCATACCCATCCCAGACGCCTCTACAGAGACATGCACCAGGGCTTTCCTCACCACCTGAGTCTCCCACCTCAGTGTCCCGGCAGATGTTACGATCAACAGGGGAGCACAATTCACCTCTGCCCTGTGGACACAACTTTCCAGACTCCTGGGCACCCAGCTGCACCATACCACAGCTTACCACCCTCAAGCCAATGGACTAGTCAAGCGTTTCCACCACCACCTCAAATCAGCACTGATGGCAGTCCACTGATGGTGGACGAGCTGCCCTGGGTTCTCCTGGGCACTCTACGAGTGCCCAAGGATGACCTTGGGATCTCCTTGGCCAAACCAGTCTACGCAGTGCCTGGACAATTCCTCCCTCCAGCAACCAAGCATGACAGCAACACCGCCGTCACCCTTGAGAAGCTGCATGACAAACTGGGCTGTATCACCCCACCCCCGCCATCGCCATACGATCAACCACCCTGCAACTATCCCCCGGACTTGTCTTCCTGTGAGTACGTGTTCGTGCACAGGGAAGCACACAGACTCTCTTTCAACGACTTTATGAAGGCCCATACAGGGTGCTACACTGCAACGCTTCAATGTACACCCCTGATTTTGGGGGCAAAGAGGAGTTATTCACGCTGGACTGTTTAAAGCCAGAGCATGTGGACTTGTCCCATCCAGTACAGGTCCTCCCACCAGTGTGTAGAGGTCGGCCACCAAAACAGCACACTCCTCCTGCAATGCATTCCGAGATCCTTGGTGCCAGTTCTGGGGGGGGAGGGGGGGGGTGCCGTTGTGTGGCGAACCGGCCCCGCTTGTCATGCACAGTCAGCAGGGCAGCTGCAGCAAGGATTCTGTCATGGGACAGTCTCTTCCAGTCCAGACCGGAAGGTTGCATACGTTCTTGCATCATCGGGACGCAAGCGTCTGGACATTAGGGGCAGGACCGAGATCGGGCTTAAAGACTGCAATGCAAGATTCAAATTAAAGCAGTTGAGATAATGGAGCTCACAGCCTGTTGTCTCAGTCTCTTCGCTGCGCTCACTCACAACACACTACAAGTGTACAGAAATAGGGAACTAGTGTTATAATTGTATAGCATACCAGTGAGACCATATCTGGAGTAAAGTGCACAATTTTGGTCCCTATATTAAAGAAACAATAAACAGAAAAATCTACATACAATGTATTTTAGCTTACACCTTCAACAAACCCACCAACTTCCACAATGACTCGACTTTACCTCTTCACACCTAGTCCCTTGTAAGGATTCTGTTTGTTTCTCTCGATTCCTCCGTCTCTGTTGCATCTGCTCCTAGGATGAGGTCTTCTTTTCCAAATAATCCGAGAGTTCATTCTACTTCAAAAAAATGTGGCTTCCCCTCTACCAACATAAACTCAGCCTTCGCCCATACCTCCTGCATTTCTTGCACATCTGCCCTGGCTGCCATGCCCCTGATACAACAAGGATCCCACCGGGCTCCGGATCCAATATATTATCGTCTGCAATTTCCAGACCCAAAACATGATCCCACCACCAGACACATCTCCCCCACCCCTCCTTCCGCAGAGACTGCTCCCTCTGTAGTTCCCTCGTCCACTCATCCCTTCCCATTCATTACCCCCTTGCTTAGCCACGTCTGTGACTGCAGAAAGTGCCACATGCGCTCACACCTCCTTCCTCACCATCATTCAGGGCCACAAACAGTCCTTCCACATGAAGCATTACTTCACTGGTTAATTTGTGGGAGTCATCTACAACGGAGAAAGTGAACGTAGACTGGGAGATTGTTTCGTTGAGCACCTTTGCTCTGTCCACAGTAATGGCAGGGATCTCCCACTGGCCAACTATTTCAATTCTACGCCACATTCCCACACCAACATGTCTGTCGTTGCCTCATGCACTACAAAACCCATAAAATGGAGGAGCAACAACTCACATTCCGCCTGGGCATTCACCAAAAAGATGGCATTCACATTGACTTCAGTTTCCATTAGGCCATTTCCCTCTCTTCTCTATCCCTCTCTCTTCTTTTCTCCCGCTCTCCACCCCCTCCCTTTCCATTCAGTGAGCTATTCCCTTCTCAGCTTTTTTTCTCTTGTGCCCTCCCATCCACATACACCTATGACCTCTTGCTTGTGGGCCTGTGTTCCTCCTCCCAACATTCTATTCAGGCACCTGCCTGTATTTAGCTCATACCTTGATGAAGGGCTCAGACTTGAAACGTTGGTTATGTATCTTTACCTTTGCTACATAAAGAACGCTGCTTGACTTGCTGAGTTTCTCCAGCATTTTTGTGTAAAATTTAAGAAACAGTATATTGGGATTGAAGGCAATCCAAAAGAATTAGTGCATTTCAGGCTGTGCAATCATGAGTGACTACATTCAACTGAAATTCTTTAAAATTTACGAGAATGAGAAGTAATCTTATAGAAACATATAGAATCTTTGGGTGGCAGGAAGAAGTGATGATTTGGGAGAATCTCAAACGCAGGAACAGATACAAAATTGGTGCAGTCATTTATAATTGAGGTGTGGAGGAATCTCTCGCAGAAGCTAGTGAATCTCTGGGGCTCTCTACCCTATAGAGGCTAAATCATTGCAGGTAGTCGAAGAGGAAGCAGGCAATTTTTTCAAAGATCAGGAAATTTGCTGTCGTTCCATGGGAAACAGCCACAGGAGACGAGCCTAGGCCACAGAGGAATAGGCTTCCCATATCACTTAGATAATATGTGCTACACAGCTGAAATTCTAGACCACACAATTTTGCTGTCCACAAATGCATTATTAAGTGACGATGATTGATGGTGTAATGCTAATGGCATCAAAGAATCAAGAGATATGAAAGTTTAATGGAAAAGAGACAAACAGATCCATGGGAAGATTTGTCCAAGTTACCTGGAACTATCTCAGGAAATAGTTTTAACCATAGAACATTACAGCACAGTACAGGCCACTTGGACAACAATGTTGTGCCGATCTATATATCAACAATCTAAACCTGCCACCCCCCCCCCCCCCCCCCCGCCTCATCCCATAACCTTTTACTTTTTTTGCATCCATGTGCCTAAGATTCTTTTATTGTACCAGCCTCCACCACCAACCCTGGCAATGCATGCAAGCACTCACTACTCTCAGTGTAAAAATCGTACCCTGACATCTCGCCTAAACTTTCGCCCTTTCACCTTAAACAGATGTCCTCTGGTATTTGTTACTGTCACCCTGGATAAAGGTGCTGGCTGTCATCCCATCTATGCCTCTCATAATCTTGTAGACTTCTATCAAGTCACCTCTCATTCTTCTTCACTTCGGCGAGAAAACCCTTAGCTTTGTTGACTTTGCCTCATCAGATACATTCTCCAATCCAGGCAACATTCTGGTAAATCTCCTCTGCACCCTCTCCAAAGCTTCCACCCACTTCCAGTAATAAGGCAACCAGAACTGAACACAATTATTGAAGGCGTGGTCTAACCAGAGTTTTATAGAGTTACAAAATTAATTCAAGACTCTTGAACTCAAACCCCTAACTAATGAAGACCAACATACCATAAGTCTTCTTAACTACATTATCAATCTGTGTGGCAACCTTGAGAGATTTAAGGATTTGGACCCCATGATCCTCTGTTTTCCACACTGTTAAGAATTCTGCCATTAACCATGTACTCCACCATCAAGTTTGACATTCCAAAATGTGTCACTTCACACTTATCTGGATTGAACTTCATCTGCCATTACTCTGCCCAACTCTGCATCCTATGTATTTCTTGTTGTAGCCTATGACAACCTTCTACACTATTTACCTATTCATCTGCAAACTTAATGAACCATTCTGCCACTTCTTTGTCCAGGTCATTTATTTTTAAAAAAAATCACAATGAGCAGGAGTCCCAGAACCCCTGTGGAACTCCACTTGCCACTGACCTCCAGGCAGAATATGTTCCATCCACTGCTACCCTTTGCTTTCTACAGGCAAGCCAATTCTGAATCCATACTTCAAGACTTTTTGAATGTGTTTACCATGGGGAACATTGTCAAATGCCTTGACATGTTTTGCCACATAAAATTACCCTTTGAAGCAATATCCCAGAAACCAATATCTTGGTCAGTCAAGGCATATTTTGGGCTATGGTCAGAATACCTGTAACAAAGCTCCAACTGCTTTACTCTCTGAGAGCGCTCTTTCTTCTTCCAAATGTAAAAGCACTGTTGAATATATGAGAGAAATGGTATTGCTTCTCTGCCCCATGCCATCTGAAACAATCACTGAATGGTATTTTGGCCATAGTTGTATTAGATAAGAAGAGTGAAGCCTACATTATTCAACACATAACTGACACTGCTTAAATCCTAACCCTAATGCAGTCAGTTCTATGATTTGGCAAGACTTAGAGTAGCTGATTTTTACAACATTTAGGTCCTATATTATTACATTTATGACTCCTTGGCAACTACCAATTAACTCAGATTTTAGGCTGCAAATCAACTTCATGAACAAAAATGTAATAAGATTAAAATACAGTAATTAATTTTAATGATTAAAAATAATACAAAGCTGCACTTTTTCTCCCACAGGCAGGATGTTGATGAAATAAAGAGCACAGATACCATCTCAACTATGGGGTATAAGCCAATATATATATTTTTTTAAATCAGCATTTCACCTTGACCAGCAGGTAATGTGACACAGTTACCATAATGGTTAGCTCAACTCTATTGCAGCGCCAGTGATCAGGATCGGGGTTCGAACACTGCACTGTCTATAAGCAGTTTGTACTTTATCCCAATGTCTGTGTGGGTTTTCCATGGGTGCTCTGGCTTCCTCCCACCGTTGAAAAATATACCAGGGATTGTAGGTCAATTGAGTGTAATTGGGTGGTGGCACAGGCTCATGAGCTGAAATGACCTGTTAATGTGCTGTATATCTAAATTAAAATTTAATGCTTTACTTGTCTATTCCCTCATTTGTTCCGCCCAGTCACTTATAATTTAAAAACAGCTACTGCATGACCTTTCTTAAAAATTACACCACCCATGCTTCATAAAAACAATGTAACCACAAAAGCATTCAAACAATGAATGTGTCATCGTTTCATACCTGTGAATGTTTCAGCACAAGGATTGATTCCTGCCAGTCTTTTTGAGGTTCCAAAATCAGAAATTTTCAAGATTCCACTGTACGTATTGATCAACACATTATCTCCCTGGTTATGGGGGTGGGGAAGAATTAATTTGTTTTGTTAATCTGTGCATTTTACATCCAAGTTTTGCTAACACAGCAGCTAACCTATTATGTAAAATAAATGTAATGAGCATTGAAAGATCCACACACAAAATTGTGCCAAAGAGCCATTAACATTTTGGACTGAATGGTAATATTATTCTCTATATTCTTCCCCACACTTGGAATTTAGACATTTATCAGGTTATAATTTCAAATAGCATTTTTATTTTTTATCTATTTTTTTTTACAATGAATTGCAATGTCCTTGCAAGGAATAAATGAGCAGAAAACAAATAAAGGCAGAAAAAGATACTCCACAGTTAGAATGACTGTGTGAAAATCAGGACACCAGGAAGGGATTTTATTTTAAATCTCTGCTTCTGCCTGGAGCACTAATAATTTAAATGGAACAATAAAACACAGGCCCACGATCCTTACCAGCCTCACACTCATTTGTTATTATTTCTGACTGGAGGTGATCCAATTCACAGAAGGTGCTGAACATTGAAATCTCAGAGCCCAACCTCCCACTTTTGAGTTAAAGCAAGTCAATGTTTACAGTTTCTTACTTTTCCACAGATGCTGCCATTGAGTGTTTCTAGCATTTCTGTTTTAAGATTGGCGTTGTCAATCATGCAAGATATATCAGAGGAGAGTCTCTAATTTTGCTCATTTAAACAGCATGAAGAAATTATCACTAATGGTGCCTCCTATTCAAACGAACAAACTAGTTATGATTGTCAATAACAATTTGCTATTAATTATTTTAGAGTTTGCAGTATTTATAGCTAAAATATGTTAAGATGTAAAGATTATTTTGAAAATAAATTCCATTCAAAGAATTTTTTTTTTCTCCTGCACACAGGCATATATTTAAAATGCAAGAAGAATAAGCTTAATGTTAGATGAGGCTAATGTTAAAATCACAACATTAAGTAAAACAGCTTATGGGAAATTAAGGACAAGATTGGAGATTAAAGCACCAAGACCTAAGGAAACACTGAAGGGCATCTGACTACATGGGCAGCTAATTTGAAACGCTCACAAATACAGAGCTGGGAAGGTCCAAAATGAAGGAATTTGGGTACAAACTGCTGTTCTAGATATACACTTAACCAAAGAAAGGAGAAATGGAATACATATTAAACTAACATTCAGATTTCCAGTCATTCATCACCATAATTTGCATGTGGATCCGAAAAAGTATTCTTATTTTAATGATTCAATAATATGCAACAAATAAACACATAATTGGAATAAATGCTTCTTTAATATGAGTACTTTAATTTTATTCACAAGGATGAAATACTGCAATACAATACTACAGTTTCATCAGATCAAGTGTTTATTGAGGATTGTTTCTTTAAAGTGGCAAGGGATTTAGAATATCCATACAATGTTACAAAGATGCTGGGGGAAAAAAAAACATTGCTTTGATCTGGTACAAAAATGAAAATTGCTCCATCTTTGAAGAGTATTATCCATTATTTAGTGAAGCATGACATTTAAAAATGTATGCTGGGCCGATCTACTGTAAAATGAAAACAAAAACAATGGAGTATTTGGAAGAGCAGCTAATGGCTTTAAAATACAAACTGGCTGAAGAAAAATGTCTGTGTCACCCTCCAAAAACATACAAAATAGGTAGTTGAAAAGACAGCTGATATTTCCTTGAAGATTGAACTAGTCATGATCCAGTGCTTCATCTTGTGGTGAACTGCTGAACTGCTATATTCCCGATTATTTGGTTCCGCCCTGTTCTGTGACTGTACCTGTGGCCCCCCCCTCTTTTAACATTGTATAAAGCTTCTAACATCTTGACTTTTCCTCACAAAGTCTGGGTCACGGCATCGGATGAGGTCCCCGTCCATTGTGAATAAGTTTCTAAGTCAGTTTTGGCCTCAAGGTATTTTACTGTGCATCAATTTTATTCACTTTTTTTTCCCATCACCAATAATGGACCAACTCCTGAAACCTGACAAGCTGGAGAATCGATCCACAGTCGCCTGATGCCTCAGACAGCTTTGAACTCTGGCTACGCTCTTTCAACGTCTTCCTACAAAATTCAGCTGGCATCGTAGCCACTGACACAAACAGACTGCATCTTCTCATCTCCCGGGTCAGACCCTGAGTGTTCCTAATGATCAGGGATGCCACCATGTACATGGAAGCAATGAATGTTGCCACCATGTACATGGAAGCAATGAATATGCTCAAGGAACAATACAGGGAGAAAGTTAATGAAGTATACGCCAGGCACATGCTGGCCACCTGCAGACAGCGACCAGGCGAATTGGGCGATGAGTTCCTCCAGGCCCTGTGGGGACTAACATGGATATGCAAATTCCAGGAAGTATCGGCCACCTAAAATATGGAGGACATGATCTGGGACACCTATGTTGCAGGCATCTAGTCTGACTAAGTGCACCAGAGGTTACTTGAGCAGAGTAAGTTAGACTTAAAAGGAGTGATCAATCTTGCAAAGTTTCTGGAGATCACCCTGTGCAACACAGAGGCATACTCTGCGAATGGACCCAAATGAGGGTCACAATCCTGGGACATGGGTCGATAGGCCACCAGTCCGCTACCACACCCAAATAATAAGCCCACCACAGCCACTAACTCCCAAGAGCACTCAAAGTGCTACTTCTGCAGCCATGCAAAACACTGCCTGGCGAGAGACACAACGTGCTCCAAATGGAGGAAGAAGGGCCACTTCGCAAGAGTATGCTGATCACAGCCCTCCAGCTCCAACACTGCCTCATGTGCAACATGAAAGCTGCCATTTTGGATGCCAGCAGTTTCCAGTGATGACCATGCCGTGACATGGGGGCTGCCATCTTGGACACCGCCGACTTCTGGGGAGATCCATGCCACCACGTGTGTGCCGCCGTCATGCCCCCAGACGGTGAGTCAGTGCAGGTCGGACCACAGACCGACCCTGGCCTCAGTGGTGCTGAGCCAGAATAGCCCTCACTAACCTGCTCCATGATGGACATCTCCATCAATGACCAGTTGACTAAATGCCTTTTCGATAGCAGAAACACCAAGAGCTTTATTCATCCTGACACGGTCCAAAGTAACTCCCTGAGACAAAATTGGCCACCTACAAAGTAGCACTAGCCTCAAAGTCTCACTCCACAGAAATCCACAACCACCCTATGCCCGCATACCACATGGGGCACGACAAATAGAAACTTTAAGCTCCTCATTGTGCCCCAGCTCTGGTGATGGTGAGATCATTCTAACTCCCTCTGTCTCTGTCTCCCTCTGCCTCTCCCCTGATATCTCTAATTAACCCAATCTTCCAGGGAAGGGATTGCTAATTTTTATTTATATTTTGTGAAAAGACGGTTTCCTGATTTCCCTTTTGAATGGCTGAGCTCTCAATTTAAGATTATGCTGCCCATGGTCAGGACTCCTTCATCAGAGGGATGAACCCTCTCTGTACCTCGCCTATCAAACTCTCTTGATACTACACTTCTGCCTCTATTGTTCCTCAAAGCATGTTCTGCAAGAACCATATAAAAACACTTTCAATTTAATTATTTAATAACATTCCCCTTGCTCTGGTGGGATCTGTAAGAGTACTTGTCTGTCCATTGGATAATGGGAATTGCCCAATGACCCAGTCAGATGGAAACTTAAAACAATCTGAACTCCTATTAAACTCCTATTTTATCCAAAGTCACTGTGCTCAACACAACTAAGAAAAAATATTGCATTAACAGGAAATCAATTTTATTCAAAATTGTAAGCAATAGAAATGTTGAAAGCAAGAGCTTTTTTGGATAATTCAAACCTTAATATCCCGATGTGCTATTTGATTGTCATGAAGGTATTCCAGTCCTTCCAGGATCTGTTTGGTATAAAATCCAATTGTCTGTTCATTATCCTTCAAAGGGCCCCATTTTGATCGTAAGAGGGCAGAAAGGCTGCCTGTTCATTTAAGGAAAAGCAAAAATAAGGTAAAAATAATTATATATGAATTTGTGTGAAACTTCTTTCAATTATCCACTCTAATTTGAATGCAGGATCTTATGCAAACATCTGAAAAAGTGCTGAAATTACAAAGAACAATCAGAACATGTGTGGAAATTAAGAGCAAACCCTTCATTTCCTTCCATTAAATGCCAAATGTAAAGTGCCATGTCTGGCAATCTACAAATCTCACATTTTCTCATAAGAAGGAGGCCATTCTGTCATCATCTTGCTAGCATTCAGACCATTCCTGTCAATCCCATTCTGCTTTCCCTGTGACCCATTCTCACTTCCATGCTCCTTCACTCTGATTCTCTGACTACACATTTACACTAGCAATTAACCTACCAACCAGCAGATCTTTGCAATGTGGAAGGGAGCCACACAAGCAGTCAAAAGATGCAAACTCAATGTATGCTGACTGGCTGCATCACAATCTGGTATTGGGACACCAATACCCCTGAGTGTGAAGCCCTGTAAAAAGTAGTTGTCACAGTGCAGGACATCACAGGCAAACCCCTTCACTCCATTGAGAATATCTACAGAGAACGCTGCCATTGGAGAGTAGAAGCAATCATCAAGCATCCACACCACCCAGCACAAGGTCTGTTCTCACTGCTACCACCAGGTGCCACAAAACTTACACCACCAAGTTCAGGAAAAGCAGCTACCCTTCCACCATCAGACTCCTCAACATTAACTCAATAAGGGATTCATAATTTTGCACTTTATAGGCCAATTCATGTTTATTTGCTGTGTTACTTGAGGGAAAACAGTTAAGGTAGCCTCTTTAGAACATTTATCCCTGCTCTCCCTGAATTAGTGTCCATGTATTCTTAACCCCAAGATTATTCATCAACAGTGCAGCATTGAAAGATCAGATTCAATTTACACATTTAAATCCTAGAACTCCATACTAAAAGATTCCAACCAAAAGGCAAAAGTTTTGTCCACTGTGTCTACCAGATCTAATCACATTAGTAGAAATTGTTAATAATTTCTTAATGGTTTGGGATACAGTGGTGGTGCAGTGAGTTAAACACTAAGATAGGAATTTCAAGGCCTATAAAAAGAATCTCAGGGTTGTATGTGATGTGATGTATGTACTCTGACAATAAATCCGAAAAAATTAAGAAAAAAAATTCACAACCCTGAGTTCATAGAATTGAAATTTAGATGAATAATCTGAATTTTGTAATCTATCAATTAGTCCTAATAAGGTTCACGAAAATGCTACCCAGTTGCAGCCAAACTTTCACCTGCTTTGCAGAAGAGGAAATCTGCTGTTTTCACCCTGTCCAGACTACATATGATTTCAGACTCACCTCATGTGGTTAAACTCTTAAATGACCCCTCTGTTACCCAGCATATCATTTTGTTCAAGGTCATTAGGGATAGGCAATAAAAGCTGCTGATTCCAATGCAGATGCAGTTCCAAAAATGGATTAAAAAATATCAAAGCAGAAGTCTTTAAAAAAAAACCTCAGACTACCAAACTAAAACACATAGAATGCAGTGGTCACAGAAGATTGTCAGAAATCAAACCATCAGCCACTTCCTCATGTCAAAATATCAGAGTTTTTTAAAAAATGTGTACATCTCAGGACATTACTTAATGTTTCATCCAACCTCAGAATGAATTTATAAGAGTAAGTAACTGCATTACATTCAATGATGAGCAGAACTTTTTTTGTAAAGATATAACATTTTCCTGGTGACGCTGATGATCTGGGATTAGACCGCCTATTTTAAACAAAGTTCAAGCAGACATACCTCCAGGAACTTGCTCCATGAAGATCTTAATGAAGCCATTTTCACTAATGGAGCCCAGGTATTGCACGATGTTCTTGTGCTTAAGATGCTTGTGAAGAGCAATCTCTTCATGGAGAGGCTGGGAATATCTGAAACATTTTGCAGAGCTTCATCTTAACAATGACTATAAATAACACCTTATCCTTCAAAATACAAAGACTGGGTTGAACAATTCATATGCAAAGATGATTCATAAAGTATGAAGTTTGTTTCAATAAAACACCTTTTAATTTGTGGATTTTGATCCTAATTCTTCAACTGGGTCAGAAAATTTCAACCTGCATTACATAGGTACAAAGTAAGAGCAGGTATTGATCCATTCATCCCTTCCGCCACTTAATAAGATTTGGCTGATGTGCCATCATTGATCTTTGAGGTCATATTCCATCATGTTTCATGACAGTAAAAGACTTTTCCTCAAGGAAGAACCGTTACGAATGCAGTTTAGTTACCGCCCTAGAAATGACTAAGCCTGGTCTGCAGAAAAAAATAAAATTGAACTTTGAGCATGGTAATTATAGGGGCATCTCCCTGCTGTCTGCCACAGAAAATATCGTCACCAGGGATCCTCCTCAACAGACTCCCCCAGAGCTGCTCCCTGAACCCGAGTTAGAGTCCAAGGCACAGTTGGTAAGATCTTCACTGCATTATCACAGTGGAGAATGCAGGGGACAGCACCAAGCGCTACGCATCATCTTTTCAACCTCACGAAAGCCTTTGACTTCTGCAATCACGATGGAGTTTGGAGAACTCTCCTCAAGTTCAGTCCCCACAGAAATTCATTTTTGTCTTACATTTGCTCACCACCAGCAATGTAGGCCATGACTGTTGATCTCCTGTATGCCTCTGAGAACTAGAGTGCCGATAGCAGGGAGCTCAATGCACTGAAGAAATACCACCAATGCTGTCTCCACAAAACCCTCTAAATTCATTGGAAGGATGTGTACCAACATCAGTACCCTCGACTGAGCCAGATCTCCAGCATTTTGGCAAAGTTAATCTCAATCGGCCACATTGCGCAAGTCACATTGTTCGTATGTCTCATACCAGATTTCCAAAATAGGACTCCATCACAAGTTATGGGAGCTTATAAGCAAATGGGAACCTCTGGTTCATGATGCCTTAGGGTGAGAAAGCAGCATTCAGGATAGTACTAAGAAGCAGACGTTCATGCTTCAGGAACACATGAAAGGTCTAAGTAGCAGGAGAAGCACTACTTGACCAACTAATCCCCATGCCCCGCTGGCACATTGGTCACCTCCTTCCCCATAACAGCCACTGATGAATTTGCATAAGAAGAAGAAATGTTTGCTTAAAATTTGATTTGCTGGTCAAGTCATAACAAAGAAACCAGTGTTTTAAACTATATCACTAAATCTGTTGTGAGTCGTGTTTCTGGACTCCCTTAATAAACATCACGACTGAATATTAGCTGTCAGAGAATGCTGAATGATTGCTAAAACAATTTTCTGTGGCTCTTCTATTTATTAATAATATTTATTTTAATATATGACCAAGTCATAGTGACTACTACTCTAGACACTTGAGTGTAATTTAGGCTGACATTTCAGTGAAGCATGTGTTGAGAGGTGTGACCTCCTGACAAGACATTAAGCAAGGGCTGGCTCTCTGTCCTCTTTGGATACAAAATGTTGCTTTTGAAAAAGAGTCAGATGTTCCTCTAGGTGTCCTGACTGATATTCATTCCTCAGCCAATGCTGTAAAAAGAAATGACTAATTATTATCTCACTGATGTTTATGCTAGCCTGCTCTTAAATTTGAATGCTGCAGCTGCCTTCAGCAAGTTCTATTTTGTAGAAGTAGCTAATTGTCTGCAAGATGCACTGAGACTTGAAACTTAGCTGAAAATCTTCACAGCTGTGTTACCAGAAGAACCGGATACAGAAGCACAAAGAATATGTTGGCAGGAGCTCGTGTTCAGTGGAAAAAAAAACACATTTTAATTAAAGCACCACACTTTCAGAAAGAGCATGCAGACAAAAATTACCAACAGATAACATTAAGGTAAATCATTTTACACAGTGAATCAATAGGATCTATAGTAGATTGTTAGGGTAGAAGTGGAGGCAGATAAAATTGTTTTTATGGAAGATGGATGGGTATCCAAAAGAATTTGCAAAACTGAGGAGAGAGTGCGGGACAAGATCGATTGTCTTTATATACTGTAGAGCAAATACAGACATGATGGGCCAAGCACCCTCCTTCCATGCTGTATCCGTTGTTGACCATAGTCGTACAACTTGGTAACGGGCCCAATTGGCCCACGCTGACCTTAGTGTCTCACCCACATGAGTCCCACCTGCCTGTGTTTGGCCCATATCCCTCTAAGCCTATCTTATCCATGCATTTGTTCAATTTTTTTCTTAAACATTTTCTTTAACATCCCTCAAAAACTTTCTCTGGCAGTCAGTTCCATACACTCAGCACCCTCTGTGTAACAAAGTTACCCCTCAGGTTCCTGTTAACTTTCTAACCCTTCACCTTAAGACTATATTCTTTAATTATAGATTCCCCTTCTCTGGGCTAAAGACTCTGTTGAGATTGTTCACACAATCTATTCCTCTCATGATCTCGTGAATCTTACCACGTTAAATTCAGTTGAAAATTTGGCAGAGAGTGATAAATTATGCTGGGATTCCAGATCAGGCAAAACAGAGGTGGATATCTAGTTTAGCTAGATGAGCACTTTAAGGACTCCTATGAAACCTATGCAATTTAATATTCGTATAAATTAGCAGAACGAAAATTGGGTGCACTTTGTTACAGCTATGTCATCCTCTTGGGTTCTGCACTGTCCAATGCTTTGCACTCAGATACCAAGGGCCAGAAATGCACCCTAATAAGTTTGAAGTCCAGCCTCGGTGGGGAGCCTCTTACTGCACTAGGGTTAATGATCACCCAGTTACTGGCTTCACCAATATATCCAGAAGTGTACACCAAACATTAAGTTGGAAGACAACCTCGCATTCATCATCCATGCGGTTATCATGGACAATTGTTTCTTCTCTCAAGGCAGTTACTTGCCTGCTGTCTCTTTCCGGAATTTCTTTGATGGCAATTCTGACCTGATTGCTCAGGTCTCGACCTGCATAGACGACTCCGAACGTCCCTTTACCCAGCACAAGCTTCTCACCATTCTCATCATATTCATAGTCATACTGCAGGCACAAAAACATGGAAATAAGCATTGAGTTTAATTTGAACTGTTTAATTAGCTACATAAACATACAGTTCATCTCCCTTGGTTATGAATCAACTTATTGAAGCAAATACACAAATTCTTCCATACATTGTTAAAAGCATTTTTCAAGATAATAATAACAAAATGTTCTGTGTTGTTCAGTATCAACAGTATACATTCCATTAGTTTGATCATGAGTTGTGTCAGGGTGAATCCTTGAAAGAATCACTGTATATTTTGGTGTGCAAGTCAAGACTTGAAACCTAAAAAATCTCTAAAAAAAAACCTGCCTGACGCAAATTTGGTGCACAAGTTGACCCTTGAAAACTGATTCAACATATAAGTCAACCCTTGAAAAACCAAAAACCCACTACAACAAATTTTCATGCTACCAGTATATTAGAACAAAATTTTTATTGAAAAAATTTTTTTGAATCCTTCAAAATCACCATCATCGTCTGAGCCAAAGATTGAGGCAAGCACATCCATACTCTCACTGCTTAAACAGTCATCATATGGGTCCCAGTCTGTATCTGATGAGGCAGCTTCAGCTTCATCGTCAGTGCCCCACAATAAATCTTTCATACCATCAATTGCACAAGATTTAAATACCACACTATTTAAATGATTTTATTACAGTCTCCACTTTCATTTTATCCAATGCTTTGAGCACAAAGTCACACAGCACATCAAGTGATGTAGCACGCATTGTCCCGCCTTTGGTGAATGATTCTTCTGCACTTGTCATCCAAGTATTCCATTCTTCGTGCACATGGTTTTTGAATGGCTTGTTCAAGCAGATATCAAGAAGTTGCAATAGAGACATCAAACCACCTGGGATAACCGCCATTGAAGTATTATTTAGTGCCAATCTACTTTTAGTCTTCTCAGTTAAATGGCTACGAAACATATCCCAAACCAGCAAATTCTGTTCCTTGCGTAAACCTCCTGGCTGCCTATTCCACACATTGTCTATCCATAGTTTTACACCATTTTCACCCATCCATCCCTTTTCATGAAAATGTACAAAAATACCTGCTGGGAATTTTAGGTTTAAGTTTGCACTTGAAAATTACCATGGGTCTTAACTTCGACCCATCAGCCATGCACAATAACACCATGTTAAACCTAGTCTTTTCTGGTTTGCACAGTTTGAACACCTTTCCATTCCACTGTTCTATTGCCTATCATGTCAAAATTCATGGGGGTTTTGTCCATGTTTCTGATATTTGCTAAATGCAAACTGGTGTTTCTGCTGGTTATGTTGAATAAACTGGTGAAAACATGACTTTATGATCAAGACCTTTTGGTAGTTTCTGAGAACTTTTTTTGTTTTTTGTCTATAATACCAGATATTTCCTGTTCATGAAACAGTTGCACCAGTCTACTGTAGCTTCAAAATCTTTACTGAGTGCTGGGTGTGACTTTGCCCACTTCAGTGCAAATGCTCTTATTTTATTTCAGGTGACTATGTGGCGATCTTGCCTCTGTTCACGCAGCCATTCTGCAACCTGATTTTCTACCTCTGATTCCTCTTCTCATTGAATATTGCCTTTTTTGGTATTTTTCTTAAAGTCCTTTCTTTCTTTCTCCAATCTCTTACCAATTTCTTTATATACAGACAGTCCCCGGGTTATGAACGAGATATGTTCCTATGTCTGTCTTTAAGTCAAATTTGTAGGTAAGTCGGAGCAGGTACATATGGTTCTTATTTAGTGTCAGTTAGTCAAATGTCTATCTTAGTATATAGCATTCAAGCCGAATACAAAGTTGCACACCCAACACAGTGTTAACGGCAACACGATCCAAGTTAAAATAGCAGACGGCATTCTCCTTCTTCGAGCCAACAAACCCGGGGACTTATTGTACATCAAATTTTCTTGCAGCACATTTACTGGATATTTTGGCCATTTCTAACTTAAAATTCACTTCATACTTTCATCATTTTGGGCTGGAGCTCCATGATAACAACCACCCTTGCCAACACCCAACAGCTCAGTCATCGTGATTTTGGGGGGGGGGGTTCACTTATACACCCGATATATGATAAAACCATTAAAATGAGACCAAAAAAGGGATCTGACTTATCTGCTGGTTGACTTATATGCCGAAATATATCGTACGCAAATATCTGTAGAGTGATATGATATGGGTAATAAAAGAAAATGGATCTTTCTGCCTTGTGGAGAAATGAGCCTATTAACAGTTTTCAAGAATGGAATCATACATACCCTGGGACTGCCTGCATATGAGGAAGCAGTAGAATTTTTCTCATTAAATTTATTTACAACACAGTAAATATATTTAAGACATTAAATATATCTAAGACATGGACAGATTTTTGCATAGTTGGGGGTGAAGGATTTTGGGAAAAAGGTATGTTGGTGGAGTTGAGTCCACAGTCAGATCAGCTATGATCTTATTGAATGGCAGAGCAGGTTTGATGGGCCAGATGGCCTACTCCTGCAACTATCTATTTTATTCTTATGTATGCACATTTGTTAATTGATCTTTTGCGTCATACATGACAACACGAAATCTAAAATAAAAAACCACTCCAAATAACCCCAAATTACTATTTAACAATAACTACAATGGACTTAATTATGATAATCCTGAAATTCTGGAAAAACAATATGTGCCCTGCTCTGGAGTCCTGTAACACTGGCCAATTGGGACACCAGCACGTTGTTGCTCAGTGGGAAACACACAGTGTTAGCTAGACAAAGTTGGGCTGAGCCAGCTGCAACTTGCAAGTGCTTTAGTGCAATCAGCATTGCAGGTTCAACAGGTTCCATGTAAGAAGAAGAATTAATTTTTAATCCTCTCTGGTAAAGTATTTCCCTGATTGAATTTTAAGTGTATGTTACAAAGTTATACAGCATAAATCATGGCCTTTTAGCCAGCATATTCCTGTCATCCATTACCTATCTATACTCGCACGTTTTCCAACATTTTATCTGCAGCATTTCTTTAATGTTGTCAGAATACCTTCCTTTATCATCCCTTCAGTGTGATCCAGGTTCCATCCACCTTCTGGGTGAAAACTTCCTCTTCAAATCCCCTCAATCCCATATCTTTACTTTAAATCTATGCCCTTAGGTTACATGCCATGCATCTCTGCTAAGAGCAAACGTTTCTCACCATCTACACCATCATTCTACTTACAAATTTATCTACCTTAATCAACTTGTCAATTCCAAGGAAAACAAACCCAGCCTATCCAGTCTCTTCTTATATCTGAAATCTTCCTATTAGGCAACATCCTGGTGACTCAATCCTCTCCAAAGCAATTGCATTCTTCCTATAACAAGACAGCCAAGACTCCAATAATTATGCTTGCTGTAGTCAAACCAAAGTTTTTTTTAAAAATTGTTGCACTGCATGCTTCCTGCTTTCAACATTAATAGATTAGCTGATGAATACAAGCATCTTGCACACCTTCTTAACCATGGTATCTACCACTACTACTGCCTTCAGAGATTATTGGATGTGTACAAGGTCCCTCTGCTCCTCGATAATCCTGAGAGTGTATGCCCAAGTCTGGTTAGTTCTCTCAAAAATGCATCGGCTCACAGTTTCAGGGTTAAATTCTGCCTGACATTTCTCTGTACATCTTATCAATATTGTTCTGAAGCCCAAGAGCACCTTCCTCATAGTCACACCACACAATTTGTCACCTGAGAGCTCACTGATCATACTTGTTTCATGTACATCCAGATCACAAATGTACATAACAATGAATGACCCCACCCCAATTCTGCAGTACACCACTAGTCACAGGTTTCCAATCTCAAAATGAAAAATCAAATTGTAGTGTTTGACTTGCAAGGCCTGTAAATGTCTCTTAGCAATGCAGTTAGGATCCTAACAATTTGCTCAACCTACTGGCCCAGGCCTGTCACTCAGAATTATCACAGGCTGTCTTCCCACACAGACTTGCAGGCTTGGCTGTAACCTGGAGCTCGCTGGACTCCAGCACTACAGCAAATCTAACAGCAGCAGTGTGAAGGGAACAGAGCCAGAACCACCAGGCTTAGGAACAGTTTCTTCCTATGGCCAGTGAGAATGCTGAATGACTGCTAAAACAACTCTCCGTGACTCTACTATTTATTATTAATATTTATTTTTATGTACTGTGTACATGTATTGTTATGTCCGTACATGTGTTTTGCACTGTTCTGCACCATGGACCAGAGAGGCTGTTATGTTGGATTGTTCTGGTACAATCAGATGACAAATAAATGTGAACTTAAAAAGGGAAGGTGTCACATCCCCTAGAGTTGGGTGAGAAAGTGCCAAGAAAAATGGAGCAGTTGGAGAGATGGAGAAGTGGATCAAAGAGTTGAGGAGGGAGCAGTGTCTTTGGAATGGTGTAAACCAAGGGGAAGGGGATATTTGTCTGATGGTGGAACCCCAAAGGCATTGGATAAGAATAACAAAGAACGGCTCAATGAATGTGAAGGCTGGTGAGATCGCAGACGAGGATGAGAATAATTTTCTTGTTATGGCTGGGAGAGGGAGTGATGGAAAAAGCCCAGCCAAGAGAATGACAAAGTGTCACATAGAAGAGAAGCGATAATTAAGAAAATAGCAAGACATCTTAAAAACACTGGTATGAGAAGATTCCTCATTGGGACAGGCATGACAAAGATGGAGAAACGAAGAAAATGGACAGACATAAGAGCTTACAGATGTCTGTTCATTTAAATTCCACCCCTTCACACTCCCTGAAGTTTGATCTTCCATATTGTTCCAATGTAAACTCAAGGAATAGGCACTTCATCTTCCATCTAGGAATTATGAAAGGAATGGATATAGGGAGGCTGTTTCCACTGGAGGTGACACTAGAAAGAGCGGGCATAACCTCATGATTTAGGGAGTAGATTTAAGATAGATGCAAAGAGGAGCATTCTCCCAGAGAGTAGTGAATCCGTGGAATTCTCGGCCTAAGGAAGCTGTCAAGGCTGCCTCATTGAATGTACTTAAGTCACTGATAGATACATTTTTGTATAGTGCAGGAATTAAGGGTTATGAGTAAGTGGAGCTGAGTCCATTGCCAGATCAGCCATGGTTATTAAATGGTGCAGTTCAGCCAATTCTTGCTCCTATATTTTATGTTACAAGGCACATTGTCTCCCTTGGCATTCAATAGAGAATTTAACAACTTCAAGAAGCCATTTTTTATTTTCTCTTTTCATTTTTTTCTTTATTTTCTTTCTCCTCTATGTGATTGCACCTTTCTATTTCAAGTTGTTTCTTTTTTTTTAAATCAACCTTTACCTGCTAGTTCATAAAGTAATTGTGGCCTTAATATATTTAGTCTGCATCCTCTCATAGATTTTCCCTCTATTCTCTCCCACATAAAACACGTTTTCTCACTTTGCCTATTCCGATGAAGAGTAATTAATCTGTAATGCTTACTATATTTCCCCCAGGATGCGGTTTAACCTGCTGGGTGCTTCCATTACTTTGTTTTATTTCACTATGATCCTACTTAATATGGAATAAATGTAAATAAGATGCTGTGATCCAGTGCAGAACACAAAAATGTTCCTGTGTCATGGCAGCAGTCATTAATGCCAGTTAAGGTTGGTGCAATATAATTTCTTGCATTAACTATACCTCACACCACAAAAATTACATAAATCTAAATCTGAAATTTAAGAAATGTGCTTTCAGTGTGATGTGGGATTGGAACCTTTATCTATTTAACCTGGCTGATTACAAAGATGAGATCTTTCTGGGAGGACCAGGGGGATATTATGAAAAAAATTATATAAGTGGATTTTCCACAAGATCTGGAATTATATCTTCTGGGAAATATTATGGACGTGTGTTTTAGACTGTCCAAATATCAAATTCAGTTTGTGAAGGTTACCTTGTCAGTAGCCAGGAAATATATAGCAGTCATGTGGAAATCTGACCGCCAACTAAATATTACATGGAGATGCAGAGTTGTATTCCCCTGGAGAAAGTCATGTACAATTAAGAAGAAAATATGACACATTCTTGGGGTATGGCAACTTTATCTGCAACTTATAGGTATGCAGATATAGTTACACACCTTCTAAATAGGGGAAAGGTAAAAATCCATATCAATAGTAGAAAGACCGAGATAAATGAAGTGGGTGATGGTGCAGATGACATGCTCTTGTTTTTCTCATGTCTTTTTCATTTTACTTTATGCTACCTTGTGTTTATATTTGGTTCCTTTAAGGCTCTGTGACTTTATAGATTGTTGTCTTTTTGTGTTTGTTTAATCTTTTCCTTGGGGATTAAGGAATGGGAGGGAAGGGAGAGGGGTGGGCAGGGGGGAAAAAAAGGGCTCTGAATGTTGAGAAAGATTGTATTGTTGTTTTTGTTTTGTGAGTCTTGGGAAAACAAAAAACATTCAAAAAAATACAAAAGTGTTGGAGAAACTCAGCAGGTCACACAGCATCTCTCCAACATCAGAAAGAAGCCAACCATTTGTTTTGGGAAAAATGCTTTGACATATTTTGGTAGGCTTCTATAACCATTCCATGGCCACTGCTTGGGGTTAATCAGCAGATCGCAGCATTTCACCCTTCTGACCCAGTCACACCAACTTTCTCACATGACAATTGCCCCTGGCCACTATAAATAAGCTAAAGACAAAATAAGCTAGAAAGACTCAGCAAGCCTGGCAGCATCGTGGAAATAAATAAACAGTCAGCATTTCAGGTGGGGACCCTTTTCTGAGACTGCATTCGCAGTAAAATCTTTGGCTTGGCTTCGCGGACGAAGATTTATGGAGGGGGTAAAAAGTCCACGTCAGCTGCAGGCTCGTTTGTGGCTGACAAGTCCGATGCGGGACAGGCAGACACGATTGCAGCGGTTGCAAAGGGAAAATTGGTTGGTTGGGGTTGGGTGTTGGGTTTTTCCTCCTTTGCCTTTTGTCAGTGAGGTAGGCTCTGCGGTCTTCTTCAAAGGAGGTTGCTGCCCGCCAAACTGTGAGGCGCCAAGATGCACGGTTTGAGGCGATATCAGCCCACTGGCGGTGGTCAATGTGGCAGGCACCAAGAGATTTCTTTAGGCAGTCCTTGTACCTCTTCTTTGGTGCACCTCTGTCACGGTGGCCAGTGGAGAGCTCGCCATATAACACGATCTTGGGAAGGCGATGGTCCTCCATTCTGGAGACGTGACCCATCCAGCGCAGCTGGATCTTCAGCAGCGTGGACTCGATGCTGTCGACCTCTGCCATCTCGAGTACTTCGACGTAAACACACAAAAAAAAATGCAGACACTGGAATCTGGAGCAAACAATCAGAAGGTGAATGGACTCAAGAGGCTCAGGCAGAAAGGCCCCGACTTGAAATGTTGACTGACTACTACCTTTCTCCATTGATGCTGCCTGATCCACTGATTCCCTCCATCTTCCTATTGTTTGCTCAAGATTTCAGCATCTGTAGTTCTTGTGTTTCGCGGGAAATAAATTACCAAGATCCCAGATTGGAATTATTATCCTGGGGCCACAGTGCATAAATACTTTGTCCTCCAACTTCATATATACAATAGTGAATCTAAAAATGTTTATAAATAAATAGCTTGCAAATTTTATTAATGGATTTGATTTTTAAAAATTGTCTATGTATAATCTTTTTGAACAAGCATTTGCTTGGCTCAATTAGTAGCTCCCCTTTCTCTGAGTCAGATGGTTGTGGATTTAAATTCTTCTCTTGGTTGTAAACAGATATAATCTTGTCTGATGTGTTGAGTGCCAGAAATAGGATGCTGGCCAATTACGCAGGAGATTATCAGTGAAGGGGAAGGGATAGAATTGAAAATGGAGTGAAAATAAAGTTGTTAGAAGAATATATTTGCAGTTTAGATCAGTTTTTCCAGAGTAGCAGGAATTTGGGAACAATTTCCACACAGAGTTCAGCAAAGTTCTGTTCACTCTGTTCATAAATTGACTTAATGTTGGCTTAGAGTAGGCAATGTGTAAATTTATACAGCATCAAAACATTTGGTTTTACTTGTTGCAAAAGAAATTGTAAAGGAATTTGAGTCAAATGAACAATCAAAGACATTTGGATTTTAATGCTATGGCAAAGGGACTGGCATTGACAGAAGGTTTATAGCAGTAAATACTTTGAGTTGAAGTTGTCAAATTCTGACTGAACAAAAGGCCAAGGCTCCAAACTCAGAGCACAGCCAAAGCCATAAAGCAAAGCTCATGGAATCCTCAGTTTAATCACAAGTAGGACGATTACAAAAGCCAGAAGATAATTTTAGCCTTGTATTATAGAACAACAACAATGTTAGATTGCTATTGAGAATACTACATTTAACAGAGTAGCAAAGAGATTGAAATATTTCAGAGAGTTAATTGTAAATTCACTAGGTTCAGCCAGCCACATTGAAGTATAATTCTGAAATAATACTTGAAATATTGAGGTATTGTCGTTAGAAAAATGGAGGTTGTAGGGAATTATGGTAGATATATCTGAAGTTATGCACATGAACACAAGGAAATAGGAGCAGGTGCAGGCATCAGACCCTTCAAGGTTTCCCTGCCATTTAATATGAGCATGACCAATTTATGTCTCAATACCCCTTCTGTGCCATTTCGCCATACCCCTCTATTTCTTAATTGCTCAAACATTTATCCACCTCCATGTTGAATATTTTTGATTTTCTACCTTCCACCTGTGGCAAACAATTCCAGGCTTTCACCACAGTCTGCAAGAAGCAATTTCAATGAAGCTCAGTTTTAAATGAGGTCATCTTGTGTTGTGTTTCTACTCCTTTGTGACTTTCCTACTAATGAAAACATCCCAACAGCTACCCAGTCAATTCCCTTAGGTATTTCCTCTAAATTCCAAGGAATGCAGGCTCAAATGATTTAGCCTCTCAGCCCTGTCAGGAATTAGTTTGGTGAATCAACTTCGAATGTTATTTATATATTTTTTTGGTTATGCAGTCTTCTAGGTGAGCCCAATTGGAACAAATCCTCCCCTAATTTTCAAACTCCAATCCCTTGGTGATAAAAGACAAATGTTGATTTGCTTTCTAAACTACTTGTTATACCTGACTGCTAGCTTTTTGTGATTCACATAAATGAACATTCAGTCCCTCCACACTTCATTCATTTGCAGTCTTTCTCCATTTAGATAATAATTTGCCTTTTGATTTATTTTACTGAAATGCAAGAGTTCACACTTCCCCACATTAAACTCCATAAGCCAGTCTTCTGTCTGCTCATTCAATCTCCTTCTATCCCACTGCAGAATCACAGTATCTTTTGCATTTCACACCCTTTCACCTGTTTTCATGTCAGCAGCAAATTTGGAAACCTAAGGTATCTTTCCTTCCTCCATAGCCTGCCATAATCCACAACTTACCTCTGCCATTGTCCATTCATTACCTCCTTCCAGTCTGAAAAGGATCTATTTATTCCAACTCTATATTCTATGTGGGCAGCCAGTTTCCAATCCATTCAAACAACTTCTAACACAAGGGTGGCCAAACCAGCAACATGCAGTTCTTTTACAGATAATGAACACCAGAGCTCCTGACGCCCCACCTCCTCATTCATCCATGCTCCTGACGCACCAACTGCCATCTCACAGAATCAGAATTTATTGTTGTGAGCAAATCATGAAATTCGGTGTTTTGTGGCAGCATCATAGAGCAAACATTCATATTATAACCATCTTACAACATTACTATAAAAATAGTAGGGCACAAAACATAAGGTAATGGCTTTGGTTCTTTGATTATTCAGGAATCTGATGGCAGTGGGGAAGAAGCTGTCCTTGTGCCAGTGAGTTCTTGTCTTTAGGCTCCTGTACCTTTTTCCCAAAAAAAAACATGGCCTGGGCGGTGAGCATCTTTGAAGAGAGAAGCCGTTTTTTTAAGACACCACCTCATGTAGATGTCCTCGATACAGTGAATTCTAGTGCCTGTGATGTCTCAGGCTGAGTTAACAACTCTCTGGAATTTATTCTTGTCCTGAGAGTTGGTGCCTCCATACTAGGCAGTGATGCAACCACCCAGAATGCTCTCCACGGTACACCTTAAAAGTTTACGAGAATCTTTGGTGACATACCAAATCTCCTCAGTCACCTCACAAAGTTTAACCGTTGGCAAGCCTTCTTTGTGGTTACATCAACATGGAGGCTCCAGGACAGATCCTCGGAGATGTTGACACCCAGGAATTTGAAGTTCTTGACCCTCTCCA
Organism: Narcine bancroftii; assembly: GCF_036971445.1. Classification (NCBI taxonomy): domain Eukaryota; kingdom Metazoa; phylum Chordata; class Chondrichthyes; order Torpediniformes; family Narcinidae; genus Narcine; species Narcine bancroftii. The sequence continues at coordinate 202,429,908 of NC_091474.1, read as the reverse complement.
TTACTGAGCCCTCGATGAGGACTAGGTTGTGTTCCCCTGACTTCCTTCTAAAGTTCACAATCATCCCCTTGGTTTTGCTGACTTTAAGCACAAGGTTGTTGTCATTACACCATTCAATGAGCTGATCTATCTCCCTCCAGTATGCTTCCTCTTTGGCGTTTGTGATTTTGCCAACTGTGGTGTCATCGGCAAAATTGTAAATGGAATTATGCCTGGCCAAACAGTCATCTACGCTCAATACACCCTGGCCACCAACCAATCTGAGCTCCCAATGCCCTGGTCACCCTCCCATCAAGCCCCCCCCAATGCCCTGGACACCCCATCCACCCATCCAAGCTCCCGATGCCCTGCCCACCCATCTGAGCTTCTGACTCCTCAGCCACCCTCCCATCGGAGCTCCTGATGCCTCGAATGATGCTGGTCAAAATTAGTATGTGTGTATTCGTTGACCCCCTAAATTTTACCCTAAAAATTGGAACACAAAATTAGAAATGAGTGTGTGTATTTTTTAATTATTGAAACTAACAATCTAGGAGTTTAAAAACTACATACATGAATAAATATTACATATATGTTTTTCCTAATATATAAAAGTTTTGAAGCAAAATGTGCAAGAATAACAATAGGCATACAATATTTTTACATGTTTTGCAGCTCTCAAACATCTCAAGTTTATTGTATGTGCCTCTTTCATTAAAGTTTGGCCACCCCTGCTCAAAGTCAATGAGCAAACATCAATTTGTGCATCACCCTACTGAGTGGATCCTTGTCAAATGTTAAAAACTAAATACTGTACACAACATCTACAGATTTCCCTCTATCAACACTTTCTGTGGCATCCTCAATGAATTTGTGCAAATTTGTACAACAGATTTTAGTTTTCATAAAATTATGATGACTAAGTTTTGATTTTATTCAGCTTTCCCAATTGATTGGCTATTTCCTCTTTGCTAAGTGACTTTCGCATTTTGTCAATAAACTAACAGGTCTATGCTCGGCATATAAGCAATGTCTTCCATGATTAAGACTGTTGCTATAACTTCATTTAAACATAATCACTTATTTCATTGTTTGCTGTCATTAATTCACCTGTCTCATTCTTCAGAGGGCACAAGTTTACCTTATTCACCTGTTTCCTATGTATATAGCCATGAAAATATATGCTGTTTATTTTGAGACAACGTGCAAGTTTTCTCTCAAAATTAATTTTCCCCGTTCTTATGATCTTTTTAGTCTTTTGTTGCTGGTTCCTAAAATCTTCTCAGTCCTAACTTCTGCTATGAGCCTCTGCCATTTTGTATACCCTACTTTTCAATTTAACCCTTTGTTCACAGAGAGCATGTCACTTTCTCATTGGGATAAACACTTGCTGATTACAAGCCAACTGTTTGAGTATCTGCCACTGAGCTGTTATTCAGCTTGTTTATGCACCTCTTTGACACCATTATCATAGCTCTCATGGAAATTGAAGACATTAGCTCAAAAACAAAATTCAAGACAGTTTTTTTTTTTAAAAAGTAGGTCAATAAAAGGCAGGAAATTATAGGCCAATTAACTTAACTTCTGTAGTTGGAAAAATTGTTGAAGCTGTCACGATGGAAGAAATAGTGAGACATCTGGATAGAAATTGTTCCATCAGTCAGATGCAGCATGGATTCTTTGGAGTTTTTTTTCAAGATAAAATGATCTTAGTGGATAGAGGGGAACACGTGGATATCATTTACTTGGATTTCCAGAAGGCATTTGTTAAGGTGCCGCAAAAAGACTTCAGTACAAGGTAAGGAAGCACAGAGTTAGGTAATATACTGACTTGGATACAAGATTTGTTTATTAATAGAAAGCAAAGAGTAGGAATAAATGGGTAATTCCCTGGTTGGCAATACATGTTTAATGGGGTTCCATAGAGATTGATTCTGGGCTCACAAATGAAATACATCTGTTTGCTGGTGACACAAAATTGATTAGGAAAGCAAATTGTGTACAGGACACAGAGTCCATAGATAGATATAGCTAGGTTAAATGAGAGGGCAAAAGGTTTGACAGGTGGAGTACAATATTGTTAAATGTGAAGTTATTTACTTAGGTTAAATAAAATGAAAGATCGATTATTTAAATGCTGAAAAATTGTTTCCAGCTGCTGTGCAGATACCCAGGAGTGCTTGTACGTAATTCACAAAAAGTTAGTTTGTGGGTGTAGCAAGTAATCAAGAAACAAAATAGAACATTTGCCTTTATTGCTTTAAGAGCAGGGAGATCATCCTGTAACTGTACAGGGCACTGGCGAGGCTGCTTCTGGAGTACTGTATACAGTTCTGGTCTCCTTATTCTGGCTTTAGAGGCAGTGCAGAAGAGGTTCACCAGGTTAAATCTAGAAAAGGTCAACTTGCATGGAGTGATGGGGTAGATTGGAACTGTACTCATTGGAATGTATAAGAATGAGGGAGGATCTTCTGGAGACAAATAAAATTATGACAGGAATGGAAGCAAGGAGGACAAATGAGACAAATGAGACTAGTACCAGAGGACATGGCCTCGAGATTCAGGAAAGTAAATTTAAGACAGAAATAATGATGAATTTTTCCTCCCAGAAAACAGTGAATCTGTGGAATTCCCTGCTCAAGAAGCAGCCAAGGCTGTCTCTTTACATGTATATATGACAGATATTATGAGAATTAAGAATTCTGAGAAATGGGTGGGTTAATGGGCCAAGTCCATGGCCATATTAGCAGTGATCTTATTGAATAGCTCAATGACCCAGATTATTTACTCCTACTCCTTATCCTTGCATTCTTAAAGTACATATGGCATTTATCTTCAAACTGCATTTGGAATTCTATTATATTGTTGTCACTGCCCCCAGGGGATCTTTATTAATCTAAGACATACTCTTTGGGATTCATTCTCTTATCTTTTTAAATCTAGTCATAGAACATGCTATCAGGCCTTTTCAACCCATGAGGCTATTCCACCCAATTGTCCTACAGCCCCGATATATTTTGAAGGGTGAGAGGAAACCCACACAGACCTGGAAGCACGTACAAACTCCCTACAGTCAGTGGCAGATTCGAACACAGGTCAATGGCGCTGAAATAGCATTGCGCTAACTGCTATCCTATCCCTTATGGCTATCACATTTCTCTTTGCTCCCCCCACTTGAATGGCTCCTGGTACCATGGTACTCTGGACAGTTTGCATATCCTCCCTCCAGCTGAATGCATGTATTTCTTTTTTTGAATATTTTTATTTAAAAATTTTCCATAAATGTAGTATTTAGGATTATTATAGTAATATAGATATCAAGAAACAAATTAAAATTACATACATGGTTTACATTCCCGACCCCAAAAACCCCTCCCTTCCCATCACTCCCTCATAAAAAAACAATATATTACTCTATATAATAACTTTATAGGTATTAAAAAAACCAAGTCTTTGGATTGCAGAGAAAGATGTCATCCAGCACATATCTCCAGAATTATCATAAGTGCACGTGTTTCAATACAATCTATTAATCTCACTTTTTTTTCCCCTTCATTAGACATTTTTAATTTCCTTCCATTCTTTGCAACTTATGCAAATCTCATGCCTTTTCTAACGCAAATGTTCAAACACATTTTATTTCCTTTTATGTTCTTTTCAAAATTTATCCATGGAAATATTAGCCTAAATGAACAGTTTGGATAGTTGAAAATCCTGATCTCTCTCAGCTTGCGTGGAGTGATGGAGTAGATTGGAATTATACATATTGACATTTAGAAGGGCAAGGGAGGATCTTATTGAGACAAATAAAAGGAATGGTGGACGTTTCCATTGACAGATGAGACTAGTACCAGGGGAAGTTTAATACATTATATCACTGTAAGTAACTGTGTAAATAAAACAATGAAAAATAATCACACCACATGATTATAAAAAGGGAAACACTGTAAGGAGAAACAGTTAATATTTCAGGACACCGATCCTTTATCAGAAACCTTATGATTAACTAATGTCAATGAATAGGGCAAATGTAATTCAGGTTTAGACCAAATTCGAGAAAGGATGTCTCTTAATGAAAGTTGATACTTAGTTGGTAGAAAGTCCACTGACTGACAAGTGATACAAGAAAATGTCAGAGATTGACAGACAGCTTTTATGTATTTGTCAGACAAAATGCCAACAATGAACTTTCAAATCAAGATACTGAAATGTAACATGCCAGAATTAATAAGATTCAAGTGAATTCATTTAACTCCAAGGGCAAACAACCACCAAGCCAAGTCAGTAGAAGATAACACAAGGTGGCCTCTCTTTACACAGCCAGTTAGTGTTTGAAACCTGAAGGGCTGTGATGGTTGTGGTGGGTTAGAGTGGGAGGAGGAGGGGAGGTGGGGCTGGGAGAGCAGAGTGCAGGTTTTTAAAAAGATGAAATCAATGGAATACAATGCTCACTTGCCAACTTGGCATCAGGTATCAGTGACAGATGACAAGTCTTACCAATTTTAAAGATGCAAGAAGCAAGTCCAAATACATTGCAGATTAGTATGGGAACGGACCTTTCCACTAGTACCTGAAATAGTATCACAACTGAGGGTTGTGATTGAAGGTCAGATCATCATATAAACCAACCTCCCCTCCAGCAATTCTTGTCTATGCCTTCTGCTGTCTTGTTAAAGCTGCCAACATATTAAAGGACCCATCCCACATGTTTACACCCTCTTCTTCCCCTCTCTGTTGGACAGAAGATGCACAAGTTCAAAATGACAAAACTCCAAATTTAAGGACAGTTTCTTTCCTGCTGTTACCAGACTATTAAATGGATCTCTCATTGATAAAAAGATGATGTTTGTGCAGTGTTTTAACTGTACTTTTCTCAGTAGCCTGTCATTTGTCTTTGTAACACTATGCTCTGTACTATTTGGCTTACTGTAACACTATACCACTTTTGTTTTATTATTTTACTACCTAGTCCATTTAAATATGTGTGACTTGTCTGGATAGCACAGGAAAAAGAGGCTTCTCTGTATTGGTAAAGGTGACAATAAACAATTCAAATCAGTTCATCTTAACTGTGACTGAAAATGGTAACAGAGCACTCATACAAAGAATAGTTCATGCATACAGAAAGGTCACAAATATAATTTAACCTTTACACTCGGCAGTGGCAGATTAGGCTGAGTAGGCTGAAGCCTAGGGGCCTGGAGGCAAGGGAGGGCCTTTAAACAACAATAGAAAGAAGAGATGCAGCAATCGTAATGTTACTTTAACGATGCCAAAGGGAACCAAACAGCAATAATAAAGTATTTTAAAAATGCAACAACTTGAAGCTTTCAACACTCTTGTCTATTACAGTCAGGGCAGCGGCAGCTCAAAGCAGGATAAACTGCTCTGCCTATGCCAGTACCATGCTTGTCATCACCAGCCTTCTATCGATAACTATGTATCTAATTGTCATTATAGCATTAATTCCAACAATTGTAATCATAATGCAGGTAAGTATAAATAACCTATACACTTCAGGAAATTTTATTTTCTATTCAAATACAATTGCTTGGGGGTGGGACAAGGGAGTACTGGAAAACTAAAGTTAATAAAATTGTTTGATCTGATTTGGCCTTCGTGGATTGTGCTTCTTTGAAATAAATACAAGATAAAAATTCACTCTTAATACATGGGTCAAGGACTCAAACATGTCCCGGCTCCTCTTGGTGCATAAAAACAAAAGTCCCATGTGAATATATTTTCTGAAATAGGCAGTGGATTATTGATGTGGTGTTCCCTGTTGGCCTCCTCAGAAATTAAATTAAGGACAAAGTGAAAAACAAAGCAGCCATTCATTGGATTCAAAGTCGAGACCAAAAAAAAAAATTATTTGCCATTATTCATGTAAATTAGCATGGAATTTGGTGAAGTCTATATCCAATGGACTTTTAATTTAAAAAATGCAATTTTCATTTGATTGTTTGTGCTTTTTAATTTGAAGTTCATAAATGGGGTGGAGAGTGCCGATTTTTTGCTAGATACTTTCATAATTGTTGAGTGAACATTTAATCTAACCATAGTGATAACCTCCAATGGAGGTGTATATTATTGTATTGAAATACACACACTTATTTTTCAAGTTGTAATTGCCAATTCTGAAAAAATTCTTGTCATTATACGAAGGTAGCAAAATCGTCTGCTAAAATTAATATTGAGCTGCACTATCAGATTGAACAGAGGCTGCACGTTATACAAGGCCAAAGTAAGTGTCTCGATTCCAATCAGGATGTGAACAGAAGAACCTGTGTTTTTGATCAGATGTGACTTGACAATGTGCTACTGCCAATTACCAGCATGATCAGTTACTTTGTGACCCTGTGATACGGGTTATAATATTGGGTCACTGCAAAGTTTAAAAAAAAATGTTGCAAAGCAAACACATAAGATTTCTAAATTTTACTCTGGTGTTGAAAAAAGCTTTATCATTGAATAATGATGAAGTAATTTGAACATCAAACATCATTTGCATTGATGGAGACATTAAATTTGAGACAGAAATCAAAAGCAAAAACAAAATAAAACGTCTAATTGCTTTGGTGACGCAGGTGCTGCAGGTGGGTTACTGTTGCTTCAATTTCTTAGCTTTATCTGCCATTAAAAAAATGGTAATGAATGGAGATACGGTTGTTAATGTCGGCTGACTTCAATGATTAATCCAGCTTCAAGGTTCTGTTGCCGTTCAGTTTCAAGTGACAGGAAATGTAAATCACAGTTAGTTGTAAGATAAATCTGGAGCACAATTGCTACTTTTACTTGCTCAGTCTGCAGGGGCCCTCCAAATGACCTCCCCTCCCCCACCACCTCCACATTTCCATTGGCCAAGCCAGCGCCGTTCACTTTCCATTGGCTCGCTACCCAGCCAGTTATCAGGCGGTCGGTAATTGCATCCGCTGTCAGGCCATGCCGTATGTGGCCTGAGCAGACCAGCAGGCAGGTCGGGGTTGGGGGTGGGGGGCAGAAGAAGCAGCAGAGTGCACCATCACAATGCCTCCGGTACTGTCGCGGCTCCGCGTGGGGCCGCTGATCAGCCCTTCAAAGTGGCAGACTGACTTTAAAATGTGGTTTGCACTGCCGAGGAGGGAGCGAAGGAACTGGGCGCAGATTAGAAGCAGCGAAGATGTGGGAGGGCCATGGGGCTGGGGGTGCTGCTCGGACCTCAAAGCGATCGAGGCTGAAGAATTGTGCCATTCAGCATCGATTGGTCCAGAAGCTGTGGCGCCAGAGAGGAATCTGCAGGTACAGCCTAGGGAAGGGGATTGGCAGGGACAAGGTGGGGTGGAGGGGTGGGGGGGGGGGGGTGGAGAGGGAATTGGTGCATTGGGAGATCCCTGCAGCATTGAGAGCTTGACTTGTATTTTTGAGATGGTAAAGTTCTCTGAAAGATGGGTGTCAGATGTTTGGATAGAGGTGCAATTTCAGTGCTTGCTATAGATGCTATTTTCTATAGATAATGGGTGGGTGTTCATGGCCCATGAATTCCTCCCCCCCTTGACACTGATCCAGGAAGGCCTTACTAAAGCTCAGCCTAGGGGCCCAGGTTGTAGTTAATCCAACTGGGCAGTGGATAAGACATTGGATATCGAATAGGATAGAGATCATTGGATGTAGAACAAAGCAGTGAGGAGCAATTGATCAGCTGGACACCCTCTTAATCCTTCAGAAAAGGATAAATGTGAATATCCAAAGCCAAATGCCTGACGAAATGGGATGTGTAGCTACATTTGCTGCACAAAAGCCACGACTACTTGTGACTTGCTGGAAAAGCCTTCAACCTGTTCCTTGTGGGCATATGAATAAAAGGTTTGCATCTTTAGATCAGGCTGTTAAAGTGTCTGCTATTTAATATTATCCACTTAGTTCAATAAAGAAATTTGATATGAAGAGCCTGAATACAGTACTTCTGAACCTTAACTGAAATGGGTCCCTACTGAATCCAGAACTGAAATTATTGGTACTGCATGGGTTTCCTCAAGGTTGAGATGAAATGCTAACAGCTCCAGTCCAGGACACTTGATTATCTCAGCTATTCCTACAAGTCAGGAGGCATTGCACTGGTTGACCCAGACCCTTCCTAGCCCTCATATCCAGCTTCTCCACATCTATCCCAATCACTGCAGCTCACCCATCTTTCTACCCCTCTTAGGCTTCCAGATTATCCCCACTTTCCTTCCCACCTATTTCTGCTTGCTGTCAATGGCTCTGGATTGGTGCCACCTGTCCTCGCTGATGTTGCTGGCATTCTTTTTCCTGCAGTTGTTGGATCATCTGGCCTGTTATGAGATTTAGTGGGACCACCGTGTACCCAATCTTGTTGAGTTTCTTCCATCATTTTCACCTGCATCCTCATTGTAAGTATCAGGATCATGGGCTTCAAAGAGCTGGGCAGGCATGATGGACCAGAAGCCATTTTTGTGCTTTGAACGGTTCAATGGAAAACCAATAACTTGCTCAGCAGCACAACGTTTGATATATTGAGTTCATCATTCTGAAATCGCCACTCTCTCTTCTCAAGCCACGGTTGTAACATCAACAATTGGGAAACCAATGGCAAGGACAGGAAACTCCATCAAACCATCATCTGAGAAGGAACAGCAACTTTTGAAGCCAACAGATGTGGAGAATTAGAAGAAAATGGAAAGAGAGGCAGCAAAAACCAAAGCCCGATCTGGTACTACCTGCCCTGAATGTGGAAGAACTTTCAAAGCCAAGATTGGAGTCAGAAGCCACCTGATTGCCCATAAATAGATCAACGGAATGAAGGCCATCATCGTCGACCTCAAGGATTAGCCATGACAATATTGTGCATTTTCTGATCTTTTAAAATAAAATGTCTGCCTTACCTCCAATGCATCTCCCTCAGAATCTCCTTCTTCTGCACCTTTTCCTACCTCGTCTGTAATAGAATTCACCATTTCACAGAACCTGAAAAACATTTGCGCAACAAAAATAAATTGGAATGATTCATGTGATTAATAGAAGATATTTAATATCTACTTCTGTATTTGATGTACTTCCAATCGTCCATAAATCTGTTATTGTGCAATATGAAATTCTGCCGAGCAATAACACTTCCAATCAACCTCCAAGATTAAATCCATTTTCTTCTCCACACTTGTTGTCTAACCTGCTCAGCATATTTTATTAAAGGCTTCCAGAATGTGAAGTATTTTGCTTCATCTCTTCCTTGCAATAAACACATCATTCTCCAATTCACCACCTACACATTTAATTATGTATCCCATTACGTTGAAAGCAAAATACCACAAACTAATTTATTCCAAATAGCAGATATTACAGAAGCAAAATAATTTTGTTGTTGAGAGGTTTTTCTAAAACCACTAATGCATGCAGTGCAAAACTAAAATGTTCATGGTCAATAATGCTGAAGAAAATGCAAATCAAAATACTTCTCTTTCTCATTCTCCTTGCATTCTCATTCACTTTGTAATATTGCTAATAAAACCATTCTTTCCCAATTAAATAGGGTGTAAAAAAAATATTCATGCAAGGTATTCACAAAATGGTGACTACTATAATTTTATTTTAATCTCATGATCATTTGAAAGACTAACATCATTCATCTTTGGATTTATTGGAAAATGATCTATTTAATTTCTCTGAATGATTTGAATGCAGATTCCAACAAGTGAACAACATTAATCAATTATTGATTTTCTTCAATGATTCTTAATCTTGACTGGTACTTAAAATGTATGGTAAGTTAAAAAAAAATTAACAAAATCACTTCAATTTTAAAATTGTGACCAATGGTCAAATTATTTTGATAGATTTGCACAGACAATGATTTATGCATGTTTCAGGGAGTCAAAATTATTGAGCCATTTTGAAAGCATTAATTCTGAATGGCAGAATTGTGTTTTGCACAAAAATGTAATCACTGTCTTAATGGCACAACAATTCATGACGTGATTATGTTGTGATTATTCCCTACAGCACAAACTGCTGACTTCAAGGCAGGGAACGGAGAATAATTCAGTTGAGACTAGCACACATAATCAGCTCGTTATTTACATGTAGATCAAACATGATTTGTGCATAATCATTTGAGACTAGAAAATACACATACCTTTTGCAATGAAGCTCTGTGCAAAAGTATATCTGAAAATCATCTGTATTATGCAGCACATACAAGAAGCAACAACGTTCATCACATTTCGAAACACTGAAATATTAAGAAGTATTTTAAAGCTAGCTCCACATTACATAAGTAGATTAAAGTCCAGTCAACTATTTTACCTAAATCTGTAAACCACACATGAACATCTCAGATGATGCAGAATAGGAACCTACTTGAAATACACCAGCTTTCACTCTTGAACCACCTTAGGAACCATTGTGGGACCCATCCTCACTCTTGTTACTCATTCATTATAAAATTATTGTTCAGTAAGTAATGAATTCCTGTCTTCTTCCACTCTTTACATTACAATGTGGCTGCTACCCTGCTACAAGTAGAAGAAAGTGCAATTGAATATGTTCAAAAAAAAGGATAGCATTGTATTCCTTCTCCAGCACAAGACAATCCATATCTTGCTTTTGCATATAGGCCTGCTAAAATACTGACTGTCATTCCATTATTATTGAAAGAATTCTTATTCTGAAATGAAAATTCCACCCCACAGAAGGGAAAAATTCTCCCAAAAATTTAATTTAATACGTTCATACAAAATCTAAATATAATCCTGAACACTTTTTCTGACAAATGGTCAGATACATCCAAAGTATATTGCCCACCTCACTGACAAAAGAGGAAAAACCCAACACCCAACCCCAACCAACCAATTTTCCCTTGCAACCGCTGCAACCGTGTCTGCCTGTCCCGTATCGGACTTGTCAGCCACAAACGAGCCTGCAGCTGACGTGGACATTACCCCTCCATAAATCTTCGTCCGCGAAGCCAAGCCAAAGAAAAAATATTAACTGTAAACAATACTACTTAAATTATTACAGCCTGTTGAAGAACATATTTCAATGTATGAATACAACTAAAAATGGTTCTAAATGATTATCATTATTTATAAAAAATAAATAACTTTTACAACAGTGGTAACTAATCATTATGCAAAACCCAAAAAATGCTGTAGAAACTCAGCAGGTTATGCAGCATCGATAGGAAGTAAAGAGCAACCAATGATTCAGGGCTGAGCCCTTTGTCAAAGTATGAGCAAAAAAAAGGCAAGTTGCTGAATAAATAAAAGGCATCAGACCCAAAATGTTGGTTTCCTATAGATGCTATGTTACCTGCTGAGTTCCTCAGCACTTTTGCACATTACACTACAATCAAAGCATCTGTAAACTTTCCTGTTTGTCTAATGCTTATACCTTTAACTGGCATTAATCAACATGATTATTGTGCATTGAATGCACCAGTCAGCACTGACCTCACACCTCTGATTGAAGTAGCATTGAAATTCCATTCATATATGGCATTCTTGTGGTTTCCCATGGGGGGAGGGGGTGGGGAGGAAACAAGAAATAGGTAGAGTGTAATGTACATTAAGAAATTAATTTATTTAAATCCCTCCTGTCACGTGCAACAAATTACCTTATCACTTGGTGATACATGCCAAATAGATACAGTCTTCTCTTCTGCTTCATTGTTTATAGATAAATAAGCAGGCTGGAAAACTTTGGTTGGCTCCAAGATTAAAACCTGTCATATAAAGTGTAAAAATATAGAAATGTTCATTTTTTTTGCCTTGTATCGTGCTCCAAAATTTGCAAGCATTCTGAACATTTTTTTCTGTACATTAATGAGAATTTACAAACTAACATCATTACCCAAGTTCGCTATCCAAATAAACCTAGAGAGTGCCCATTGGAAGCACAGATGTACAATGACTAATTACTGTGATAACCCTGTTACCTACTTACCAAAACACAAACACGGACGCTTATTTTGTCACCATTCCTGCAGGTTTTTTTTATCATACAACTGTATCAATGAGTTAAACAAATCTTGATCAGCTTTATTATCCAACAGCCAGTAACCAAAATGCTGGAATAGCTTTTTCATCTATCTTGCAATGTTACAAAGTTAACTGCATGCCATTGATTTTAATGGATTGGAAATCAGAGAATTTCTCAACTGTCAGGTACCTAATGGTACCAGTTTTGCATCGAATTGTGAATGGCCTAACATCACCATTGGTTTGAATTTGTTGTTCATAGTCCACCATAAATGAGCTTATTTCAATTAGAATACTAGTGCACTCCTTCTAGTTGCTCAGTCCTTCTCTGATGGCATTCAAATTATTGCACAGCCTAATGCAACACAGGGCTACCTGTCACCTAACTAGAAAAGAGAATATGCAACAGGCAGAACAAAACCATCTTATAATTATAAAGTCAGGCCAAAGCTTTGTCATAATCAGTTGAGAATTGTGGCAGATATTTAAACAACCAATTAAAGGAGGAGATTATAATAAGATCCAAGTCATTATTGACAATGAGGCTCAGCACCTGAGTGCTAAAGGCAAAGGGAAAGCACTTCGAACTACAATCAGCCAGAAATGCTAAATGGATCATTCCTCTTGACATGAACAATGGCTGAGTGCATTGGAAAGGCTATGATAACAGGAGGCTTTCCAAGCTCTAGTACTGATGTCTGTGCTGAACTTCATGTCAATTTAAACAAAAATCTTTTCAGCCAGTGTAGGATCCATATCCCTCCATTCCTTGCATATTCATGTGTCTAACTAATAATCTCTCAAATGCTACCACCACATATGCTTCCACCACTACTACAGGCAGCACATACCAGGCACCTAACCACTCTGTGCAAACTTGCCCCATGCATCTCCTTTAAAATGTCCACCTTGCACATTAAATGCACAACCTCTAGTATTTGGCATTTTTACCCTGAGAAGACTACTTTTTGTTTATCCTCATCTATGCCTCTCAATTTTATAAACCTCTATCTCAGCCTCTGACCCTGGGAGAAAAGATTTTGATTGTTTATCCTATTTCTCCTCTTTAATTTTATAAGCTTCTATCAGGGTCGACAACAGAGTTGATGTCAGTGAAGACCAATATCAAACATAGCTGTGTTTATTTGATTAATTTTGCTGCAAATTTTGACCTCACCTTCCACAAAAATCTTATAGGAGACATGGACCAAAAAGCTGAATTCTGGAAGCAAAGTGAGAATAACAGCTCTTGGCATTAAGGTAGCATCAAGGTGATCTGGTTATACTGAAGTCAACAGTCTTCAAGTTACTCCAAAGCTTGGTAATCTACCTCACACAAAGGAAGGTGGCTGTGTTTGTGGGATAGCTATTGCTCTATTGCCCTAGACCCATGACCACACTGAAGGAATTACTGAGGGAAGAGTCCAACCATCGTCAGTTGCTCCACATCCTTCATCCGATTCTAACTGGAGAAGATTGTAAACAAATTTATGTTCATTTGCATCTCCATAGTATATGAAGTAATTTGTACCTGCATGCATCAAAGCTGATGATAATCAAAAAATTTATAACAAACATGTATATTAAACTACAAGGAGAATGAGGAAACAAATGGTAAAACTAAACAAAAATGGGAACAAGATCTAAACATAAAGATAAAAAGGAAACATGGGAGAAGTTATGCTCAGGAACTATGAGAAATACAATAAATACGAGGTTACGTATGATACAATATAACTGGATACACAGGCTATATATTACACCTCAAAAGTTAAATAAATGGGACCCAACAGTATCTGACAGATGTTTTCGCTGTAAAAAGGAAATGGGAACAACAATTCATGCAATCTGGACATGTGAGAAAGTGAAAAAATTTTGGGATGATCTTAAATAAAATCACAAAAAGCAATATACCAAAAAACCCAGAGATCTTCCTCCTAAGTAATATAAAAAACAAAGAATTTGGACTTGATTTGGATGGTGCACAAAAAAGATTTGTTAGGATAGCCCTAGCTGTAGCAAAAAAATGTATTATGTCAGCCTGGAAATTAGAAGATAACTTGAAAATACAACAATGGTATATAGAAATGAATAAATGTATTCCATTAGAAAAAATAACATAATTTAAGAAATAATATTGCAATATTTGAACAAATATGGGAGCCATACATGAAACACAATAGAGAAAACCTACCGTGGACATCTACCACCTAAAATGACAGAAGGAGAAGAGAATGAAAAGAACTGACTCAGTGGAATTTCTTGTTTATTTTTATTGAGTGACAACATTGTTTGACGGGTTTAATGTATCTTAGATTCTGAACTTTAAATGAATGGGAGGGGAGGTAGGGAGGGTGGGATGGGAAGAGAGAGGGGGGAGAAAACGACACTGTATATATTTGAAAACGAAAATGTATGTATCTTGATCAATATAGTTTATAGTGTGAAATATAAAAAAATTAAAAATTAAAAAAAAAGGCTGAGGCAATATTCAGGCATGGAATTGGCAAACATATGTGCCTCAAAATTTCCAGACAATGACCATCTCTAACAAGACAGAATGTAATACTCATGGCTTTACCATTGCCAAGTCTTCCACCATCATGTGACCAAAAGCTCAATTGGACACCTGATTACCAACATGATTATCATGACTGAAAGACCAGGTCAGAGACTGGGAATCCTCTGGTGACTGACTCAATTCTTAACTCAACAATGCCTTTTCGCCATCCACAAAGCATAGGTCAGGAGTATAATGGAATACTGTCCATCTGCCAGGAATGCACCTCCATCAACTCCCAAACATTTGACACCATCCAAAACTTGAATGGACCCCTTGAAGAATCCAAAACATTCACCTCCTTGACCAGGGGCTGCAATGTGTGCCACCTGTAAAATGTACTTTAGTTGTTTACCCAGGCCACCCAATCAGCACTTCCTAAACTCATGATGGCAGCAAATACATGGGGACACCACATTTGTAAGTTCGCCTTTCATTCACACAGAATCTTGGCTTGGATGTATTGTGATGTTTCTTCATCTTGCTGGCCTAAATCCTATATCTACCAACCCAACTGCACAGTAGAACGACCTTCACAGAAGTTCTCAAGGTCCTGGCACCTCACCACCATTATTTCCTCAGCCAGAGTTAGGATTAGACAATAAATGATGATTTTGCTCAGTGGGCAGAATTTTTTTTTAAAAATGAATAAATGTTTTACATTTTGGCCTCTGCATTTTTGGTACAAACTTGGCACTTAAAACTGTTCGAGAACTAATACTCTGAAGGTGCAGGTATACAAACAAGAATATGTGTGGTTCAGCACAAATATAACTTGCAGTTAAATCACTTACAGGAAAGCGAACCAAGGACACAGCTTCATTGGTTGCTTCAACAATGAAGTCCATCCAGAAGTCCATCAGATCCTGACATTCAGACAGTTGCTCTGAAGTCTGTTTCTTAAATCGTTGATAAATCTGAATGGTTTCTACAACAGACTTCAAATACCTACAACATACAGACAAATGCAAACAAAAACTGATCAGAATTCCAGCAGTGCAATCCACAAAAGTACTGGAAAAACTCAGCAGGTCATGCAGCATCCAGAGGAAGTAAAGAGAAACGAACACTTAACGAACAATTCCAAGAAAGGGGGGTGGGTGTGTCTGTGTGTTCTAGGGATGTGGCCTGAGAGCTAAGGGGGAGGCAGATGAAAAAAGCTTGGGAATGACTTTAATATCTATTTCTAGACCTATGCATTAACCCTCATCCATCTTTTCCTTGATAAGTAACCAAAACATTTACAAAAGTGAGGCAATAAAATTTTACTCATCAGCCTGTCTTGCACGGTTTCATTGAGCAGATTTCCCAGTGAAAAGTTCTAATAAACTGCTTCAGCTTCCATTCTGCAGATGAAGTGGCAGACCATCCAGTAATAATTTTTGAAAACCAAATGCAGTTACAATCACTGGAGTATTTACCATGAAGATGTTCTTTCAAAAAAAAAAGATCCAATGAAAAACCTACATTTGCAATGTTGATTTGAAGCTAACTGCGGTATTCTTAAACAACATGTTGAAATCAGAAAGTGAAACTAATTTCCCATTTTGTGCAGCTCAAATGATGTGTCAAATTGGTGTCCCGCCGCAAGAAGTACAGCTAAATTTATCTCCTCATGGGTACAATCATGAAATCATAATTGAAAAAGTCAATGAGCAAAGTCTCAGTTACATCCCCTGAATTATAACTCCATACCATGTTAATGACCCTCTTAATTTTCACGATTCACAGAGGACCCAACAGACTCGATTTTACTCTTTCTTATTATTATTATAATAGGATTTTTTTTTAAACAGAGATGTAAATTCCATAAATCCAAACTTACCATGCAGGTGCTTTGAGTTTAAAGAGCTTCTCAGAAGCCATAATTACTCGGAGAGGATCATTTGCCAACATACTGGCACCTAGGAAAAATCCCACATCCCAGTAACTCTGTATTTTTTCTAAGTTTCCCTTCTTTCCCAAAAGGCTGCTGAGTTTCACACCTGCACAAATTAGAAGCATTGCCAATGTTAGCATCAAATACAGAAATCAGGCACATTATGCTAATTTAAAGGAACCTCAAGGAAACCCCACTGAATCAAAATTGGAGGCACATGAACACTTTCTTTACCCTGACTAAATGAATTTTTCTGATTCTTTCAGTGCACTTCAAGTTTCAAATTTCAATTCAGAAAGTTCATTTGGGTAAAATCCAATTAAATGCTAAAAAATTTCTCAAATTACTTAATGAAGATCCCTTGATCAGATGTATCCATTTCAGAAAAGACAATTTCTGCAGTACATATTACAATTATGCAATCAAAATTTAAAGGCAATAATACTAAGCATATCTATAACAGATGTAACAGAATAGATGTCAAAATAATAACGCTATTTCCACTTTTGCTTTACATGGGACATTGCTATGAATTTATGGTGTTATGCAAATTTCTGACTACAAGATGAACATAGAAATGAAATCACAATATTTACATATACAGTAAAATCCCTATTATCTGGAATTCAAGCAATTAGCAGCCTCAAGCAACTGGCAAAAAAAAATAATTGAAAATAAATAGGTAAAAAATTCAGAATTTTAAAATTGGCATGCTTCACTATTAGTTCGCCAATCATGCAACACGCAATCTCAAACAACCATAAAATTCACTTATCCGGCATCTACCAATCCCCATAGGTGCCAGGGGTTTTAATGTACCAATTTTTGAACTAGTTTACTATAACGTGTAAGTGTAGAACAGTATGTGAGAAGGGAAGGTTGTGAACCACTGCTCTAGACCCCATTATTACTGAAATATTTTGCTTGGGAAAAATTGTCATTGGGCCAACTCCTTTGGAGTTATGAAACTGCACATAACAAGTCAATTAGGTATGATTAAAACTGGTTTTCAAACTTTTTCTTTCCACCCACATACCAACTTAAGCAATCCCTTTCTAATCACAGAGCACCTATCGCATGGGGAATACTGAAGGTGGTAGGTGAGTAGAAAGAAAAAGATTGAGAACTACTGGTATAGAAGGAGAGTATTGTGTTTAATCCCTCTGATCTTATTGCAAGGGCTGCAAAGAAAGTTATTCTATTCCCGTATCCTGAAATGATACGCACAATACCGTGAATCAAATTACCTATAGTGCAACCAACTATGCCAAGACACTGGTGTGGCAATTCAAATCTGATCTGCTTGCATTTGTTGCATGATAGTTTTAGTCCATCTACAGACCTAATTACAGTACTTGTAATTGTAATTGAGCTACTTGTATTACAGTACAGTACTTGTGTACTTAAACCCAAATAGCAAGGGTACTAAATCTTCTATTTCGTCTACACTCCAGTGTACTTGATGACATGTGCAGCAACGAATATTTCATGCAGAACAAGTAATATACTACTCATGTCTTTTTTTTTTTAAATGGAATTTGAAACATGAGTTAAGGTTCAATTTACATGTTCAATGAGCCCAGCCCTGTTCTAATAACCTTTGTGGAGGCATGGAAGGTCATTGCTGCTTAGGCAGAATTTGCACAAAGAAGCCCACCAGGGAAAACTGGTGTTCTCAAATCCTGTTTCCTCCCCCAAAATTGGGCATGATGGTGCATTTCTGCCATTTACTGCAAACATTTATTTTGTTAACTGTTTTAGCTTATCTTCATTTATATCAACATGTGCACCATGTGCATCAGTTTTATTCAAGTGAGGCTCTGGAGGCTAAGAACGGTTGCAGGACCTCCTCACTTCAGCCAATTGGGGGATGTTCAAGGACTCAGCCATGGATCTGAATGATTACATTAGGGTATTACAGACTATCAAAACAGTTGTGGACGAGTGTACATCCACCAAATCGTTCAGGGTTTTCCCCAACCAGAATCTAGAGTGGCTATTTGAAAGAAGGACATGGTCATAGGATTCACACACTCACTTTACATTTATTGTTTTTAACCAGAATCCCTAGATAAACAATGAAATTCAAAACTTGCTGAGAGCCAGATCACAGGCATTTAAGTCCAGAGATTCAGATTAGTACAGAAGGAGCAGGTATAACCTGTAGAAAGCCATCTCCAGGGCAAAGTGGAGTTTTCGTACGAAAATGGAAACCACGAGGGATACCTGACAGCTGTGGTAGGGCCTAAATGACAACCTGCTACAATATCCAGTGCAGTAGGAGACAGCAAAGCTTCAGTCCCTGACAAACTCAATGCCTTCTGTGCCAGATTTGACCACAAGAACAAGAAAGAACCACCACTGCGTACTCCCCACCCCCCGTCCCCTAATTTTCATCTCTTGTCCTTATCAGAGGATGACATGTGATCTGTTTTCAGGATTAGTGAATCTAAGGAAAGCATCTGGTCTAGATGGAGTTCCCGGCCGAGTATTAAAACTCTCTGCTGACCATCTTACCAACTTATTCACGGATATCTTCAACATTTCACTCGAGTAGGGCATGGTACCCACCGGTTTCAAACAGGCATCAATCATAACAGTGGCGAAGAAGAGTGTGATAACCTGCCTAAATGACTATCGATCAGTGCCACTCACATCAACAGTGATGAAGTGTTTTGAAAGGCCGGTGTTGAAGCAGATCAGCTCTGTCCAAGCGGTGACATGGATTAATTCCAATTCACCTTCATAGATGGCGGGTGCCATCTCACTAGATCTACGCAAAGCCCTGAAATACCTGGACAGCAAAGATGCATACATCAGGATGCTATTTATCAACTGCAGTTAGGCATTTAACACCATCATCCCCTCAAAACTGATCAGCAAACTCCAAGACCTGGGACTCAATACTCCACTGTGTAATTGGATCCTTGATTTCCTCATCTACAGATCACAATCAATGAGTATTGATTGTGTAATGAGAACATCTCATCCACAATTGCGATCAGTACCAGAGCATCTCATCCACAATTGCCATCAGTACCAGAGCACCACATGGCTACATTCTTAGCCCCTGTTCTACTTGCTTTACATCTATGATTGTGAGGGTCGGTATTACAACAACACCATCTACAAATTTGCTGTCGATACCACAGTAGTAGGTTGTATAAAAAGAGGCAATAAGTCAGCGTACAGGAAGGAGATTGAAAACTTGGCCAGAAGGTGCACCAACAACAACCTCACACTCAATGTCACCAAAACCAAGGAGCTGATTGTTGACTTTAGGAAAGGAAAAACCAGATGCGTATGATCAGGTGATCATGGTGGAATCAGAGGTGGACATGGTGAGCAAATTTAAGTTCTTGGTAGTCACTATCTCAGAAAATCTTTCCTGGACACAACACATTAATGACATCAGGAGTTTGTGGAGATTTAAATATGACATTGGAAACCCAGGCAAATTTATATAGATGTGTGGTGGAAAGTGTGATGACCAGCTGCATCATTGTCTGGTATGGGGACACCAATAACCCAGAGGATAAATCCCCATAAAGTGTAGTGGACAGGGCTCAGGACATCACAGGCAAAACCCTTTCCACCATCAAGAACATCTACGGGGAATGCTGTCTTTGGAGGGCAGCTGCAATCATCAAGGATCCACACCACCCAGCACATGCTCTGTCCTTGTTGCTACCATCAGGAAAGAGGTATAGGTACCATAAGACTCTCACTGCCAGGTTCAGGAACAGCTGCTACCCCTCCACCATTAGACTCCTCAACAACAAACTCAATCAGGAACTCATTTAAGGACTCTTACTTTTGCACTTTACTGTTTGTTTTGTCTTTCTCCACTCTGTATTGCACAGTTGTTTACATCGTACATTGAGTCCAGTTTTTTTCCCCACAACCAGTAAGTATTAATTCTGTTTGGCCTGTAGGTAAAAGAATCTCAGGGTTGTATGTGATGTCATGTATATACTCTGACAATACATCTGAAATCTGTGAGGCAACTGTAAAGTTCAATTAAAAATATTTGGATTAGATTAGGTTTTCTAGAATAGGGATTGATCAACTTTCTGGGATGTGAATTATGAGAAGAAGATTTGCCAAAATTAGATATACCAAGATGGAATGGATTGGGCTATGCTAAACTTCTGGATGTACTGAATTTGTTGATAAAATAACCTTTTCTGTGCCTTTTTTTAAAAAAAACATTCTTTGATATCACTATTGGAATTTTTCACCACATATATTCTTTATTAAAAAAAAGGAATAACTTTCAATGGGAATCAGTGGTGGGGCCATTGGTTTTCTTGGTATCTATTGATGACTTATACTTAGGGTATAAACTTCAATTTATAAATTTACAGATGACATAATATTGGTACCATTGTAAACAACAAGAGCATTTGCGATAGTTTGCAGTTGGATAGGGTCAGATTGGTAAATGGGCAAATGTATGGCAGATGAAGTTTAATGCTGATTAAACATTTTGGTCAGACAAATGAAGAGAGACAATACAGAAAGAAGGAAAAAATTCTAACAGGAGTACAGGAACTGAAGGACCTGATAAGATGGGTACCAAAATCTTTGAAAGTGGTACCACAGGTTGGGAAAGCAATTATGAAGATACACACAATTTTTGGTCTTTAATTGGAGGTAAAGAGAATAAAAATCAAGAAAGTCATGATAAATCTTTCAAAAACATGAGTCCAGCCTCAACTGGATTATTGTGTTCAACTATGGTCATTACAATGCATGTAAAAAATATGAAGACATTACAGAGGCTCCAAAAATGATCAGTGAGAATAGTTCCAGGGATGAGTGACCACAATTTCAAGGACAGATGAGGAAAGTTTGTACTGTTCTCTCTAGAGATGAAGAGTGGTTTGATAGTAATTCAAATGACGGCGGAGTTAGGTCAGTGACAGAAGTGAGCCAGTACAAAATAAAAAGACAAGGGAATCAACAATTACGATAAGGAACCACTTTTTTTTGGCTGGAATCTCAAATTTCCCACATGGAGCTGAGTTTTATTGTGGCCTTCAAGAAGTCATTGAATAAGAATATTTTGAAGAAAACGGTAAGCCCATTGAGAAATGGCCAGGGTTGGAACGTGATTTTCTCTTGTAGAAAGTCTGTGCAGACCTGGCTGAATGCAACTCCACCCGCCGCCCCCCCCCCCCCCCAACTATTTAATAATTGTATTGTGGTCCATACCTCTCAACAAGTAATGTGCTATGGGGTTGATCAAATCTTTGCTGGCAAATTAATCAAGACAGGCAGCAACAGATCATTTGTCCCTGAGAAACTGTGGCCAATTTTACTTGACTTTTCATTGTCTTCAATGGAAACAAATATCCACCAAACAGTGGCTTCTTTTGTGTTGTTGGTCATTTCTGCCCAAGCTATTGTTCCTTCTCTCTTCCCTCAATGTTCGCAAAAACACATGCTGAATAATATTTTCTACTAATTCAAAAGCCAATAAGAAAACCTATCACTTTTCAGAAACCCCATTTTCTGGGGTTGTGGTTGAGAAACTTTATTTTTAGTCCTACAGAAGCATTTTGCACACTGCTGAAATTCACTCTTCCTCACTCTAAGGAAGATACATTATTGAAATATTTCTAAACAGGAATGGGGGACAGTGGTTGTGGAGATTAGGGAGGGGATGCTTAGGAAGGCAAGTGTTTGCATGGCCCACTAATTTTACAGCCTAACCTCCAGATGAATACTGATTTTGATATTTGATAAGAGAAAAATAATGCTGGCTTTTTCTTCAAGCTTGAGCTCCATTAATTTAAATTACAAAGCTCCAGAATCTCGCCTGGATGGGCACAAGGATTACACAGTCTTCACATCTGCAGAAATTGTGTCAGTTATTGAGGTTTCCAGAAGCTCAACAGAAATGCTGTTACACATCCTGTGTAGAACAGGCTCCAAGAATTTCAGTCCTTGTGTGCTGACAATTAATAGATTTTGAAAGCTGCTGAAAGAAGCACAGGGTAGCACAATGACTGCATGTAGAGCTACTGCCTCACAACTCTAGTGACAATGGATTGATCCTGACCTCCGGTTGCTCCAGTTTCCTCCCAAATATGTGGAAATTGGTTGGTTATGCTTGAGTACCCTAGTATAGAGAGAGTCCAGGAGTCATATAGCATGTCAACAGGCCATTCAGCCCAATTCATCTATACCTAAACTGATCTTGCCCTATCTGCCTCCATTTCCATTTATGTCCCTGTCAAAATGTTTTCCAAACATTGTAAATTGTACCCCCTCTGCCACTTCCTCTGCCAACTCATTCCAGATACCCACCCCCTTCAATGTGAACAAACTTGCTCCTCAGGCAAGGTCAGTGTAGCAGTTAGCGCAATGCTGTTACACCGCCAGTGACTGGGACCAGGGTTTGAAACCTGTGCTGTCTGTAAGGATTTTGTACGTTCTCCCCTTATTTGCATGGGTATCTGCATGGATGCTCCAGTCTCCTCCCACTATTCAAAACATTCCAGGGGTTGTAGGTCAATGGGTAAAAGTGGCCAGCATGGGTTTTTGGGCTAGAAGGGCCTGTTGCTCTGCGGTATGTCCCTCTCACCTTAAACTATTCCCTTTAGCTTTAGAATCCCCTGGCCTGGAAAAATGCCCTTCATGACTTCATAAAACTTGTGGTCATGCTTCAGCCTACTTCACTCCAGGGAAAACAGTTCCAGCTTATCCTTTCTCTGCCCTCCAGACCCAACAGCATTTTCATGAATATTTTCTGTATCCTCCCTCACTCACTCACATCCTTCCAAGAACAAGACGACCAGAATGGCATTGATCAAGAGGCGGCATCATCAATGCCTTGTACAGCTGTAGCTTGATGTCCCAATTCTTGTACTCAGTGCCCAAACTGATGAGGGCAAGCTTTCCATATGCCTTCTTCACTACCTGTGACATCAGGTAGTATGTAGATGAATGGCAGAAAGGGGGAAGAGTTGATGGGTTTACTGAAGAAGAAAAAAAGGCATTAGTTTGGGAAAGATGTAAATAGATGATTGATTGGTGGAGTGATTTAAGTGATCCAAGGGGCTGTTTCCAGGCTGAAACTATGACTCAGTTGTTCGCTTTGCCATTTCTCAGCTTTCTTTGAAGCAGCCTGACACTGATCTTTCAACCCCAGACACATGGGCATGACTCCATTCATTTTGCATTCCTGTGCACCAGCTAGCAGAAAAAAATGAAACTCTAGCGTTCCCTCCGTGTTGTAATGAGCTTGATGAACAAACAATGCATCTACTTTTAAGTCCTTGCTCTTTACACGTTTTTAAACTCAATGGTCGCCTTGATAAAGGTTTTCAGCTCAAAACATGGACCATTCTTTTCCTCCCGCTGATGACGCTCAACCTACTGAGTTCCTCCTGCAAATGGTGTTTAGCTTCAAATTCCAGCATCTGCAGTCACCTAGGTCTCCCCTTCAGACGGTCAATCCTCAATATCAAGCTCCCAGTCTTTCATTAGGCAGCAGGAGTGGCAGACCATCCAACATTTCTCTTAAGCAAATGCAGTGACAATTGCTAAGTGTTTACCAAGATGATTTTCATTGGATTTTTTTTAAAATAAAAGAACAACAACATGTTCAATGCTGATTTGTAGCTAACTGCAGTGTTCTTAAACAACTTGCTAAAACAAGAAAGTGAAACTAATTACCCGTTTTGTGCAGCTCAAATGATGTGTCAAACTGGTGTCCCGCGGCAAGGAGAAGTACAGCTAAATTTATCCCCGAATGTATTGTTGGCTCAGATTCAAAAGCTTTTCCGTACCTTAAACAAACATTCCAATGTTAAAAATGCTTCACATTGTAAATACAACTTTTGAATAAACCTTATTTAGTGTAATAATCGTGCACAAACATAGCTTGAAAAATACCAACTTGAAAATATAATATCTAGTTAAGAATGACTCACTTGGACTTTTATTTGTGGGCTTCAAACAGAATAGCAGTTGCCTACAAATTTACCCCATATCAATGGTGCTAAACATGCTTGCAATAGGAGCAAAGAAGACTGTCGCTGTTGGAATCTGGCGCAAAAAAGAAACTGCTGGAGGAACTCAGTTAATTAACCCCTGGGGCAGAAGAAGAAATGTTGATATTTCGGGTTGGGACTCTACGTCATGACTGAGTGGAGAGGGAATGTAGCTTTTATAAAGAGGAGGAGGAGGAGGAGGGGTGAGATAGAGGCCAGAAGGTGCAGGTGTCTGAGGGGTAATGGATGATGGACAGATTTGAGTCTGATGGATGAGGGAAAGAAGTGGAATTGGAAGGCAGAGATAGGAACATAGGAAGTAGGAACAGGAGTAGGCCAAAAATGGCCCATCGAGCCTGCTCCACCATTCAATATGATCATGGTTGATCTAATTTATGACCTAACTCCACCTACCTGCCTTCTCCCCATATCCCCTAATTCCTCTATCATGTAAAAATTTATCTAACTGAATTTTAAATATGTTTAATGAGGCAGCCTCAACCACTTCCCTGGTTAGAGAATTCCAAACATTCACTACTCTCTGGGAAAAACTATTTTTCCTCATCTCTGTCCTAAATCTACTCCCCCGAATCTTGAGTCTGTGTCCTCTCGTTTTAGTTTCCCCGGCCAGCTCAAAAAACCTTCCAACATCTATCCTATCCATACCCTTCATAATCCTATATGTTTCTATAAGATCTCTCATTCTTCTGAACTCGAGCGAATACAATCCTAGTCGATTTAATCTTTCATCATAAGTCAACCCCTTCATCCCAGGGATCAACCTAGTAAACCTCCTCTAGACCGTCTCCAAAGCCAGTATATCCTTTCTCAAATATGGAGACCAGAACTGGACACAGTACTCCAGGTGTGGTCTCACCAGTACCTTATACAGTTGCAACATTACCTCCCTACTCCTGAATTCAATTCCTCTAGCGATGAAGGCCAACATTCCATTTGCCTTCTTAATAACCTGCTGCACCTGCAACCTTTTTGCGATTCATGCACAAGCATACTCTAGTTTTTCACTCTTTAAATAATATTCATACTCCTTTAGTTTCAACCTCCTTTAGGGTTAGTTTGAAACAGATAAGGAGAATAAAAGCATATCTGGAGCTAGGTTGGGGTTGGGGGACGGGTAATATGAAGGTGAAGACAGTTGGAGGGAGATAAGCAGGAACACAAAGGGGAAAGGTGTTAATGGGAACCATTAGGGGAGAGGTAAAGGGAGATGAACCAGATGGGAGAGGATCTGGTGCGTGAAATGAGTGGGTGATAGGTGGATGGAACCAGGAGAGGGAGGTCAGATGAAAATAGGTAATGGGGGTTATGGGAAAGGGGATATAAATGGCAGGAGGTGGATCAGAAGGAGAGAGAAAAGCAACAGAAGAGGTAAGGGTGACCTGAAATTGAACAATGTAATGACCATACAATTCTGCTGCAAACCATCCAAGCAGAATATAATTTATTGTTGCCATATTTTTTGTTGGACCTCAATCTGTCATTGGAGGTGGCGGTGTGTGATAGGAAGGAAGTTGAAATGGCATGGATGTCGGAATGGTAAGTGGGAGCTGAGGATGGCCATAGTGGACAAGAACACAGGAGTTTATCAAATAATTTGCTTAAGTCGGTGCTTGGTATCACCAACATAGAGGAGGCCACATTGGAATACAGTAAATAAGGTTGGAAGTGGTGCATGCCAACCTTAAGTCTCACCTGGAAAGTTTGTTTCAGTCCTGATTGGTGGTGAAGGAGAAGGTGTAAAAGCAAGTGTTGTACTTCATACATTTGTAGGATAAAGTGTCAGGGATTAGGAAGGAGGGTGGGGATGGATGAGTGGACCAGGGAATCACACTGGGTGTGATCTCCACTGAGAGCAGGAAAGAGTGGAGAGTAGTAGATGTGAAATGATGGTATACCATTGCAGCACACTTTCCTAAATGATTTCTGCCAGTGCCTCTCCATTCTTAATTCTTCATTCCCATGGAGAAGTCAAAAGCAATTATCCAAACTTCTCTAAAGAAGCAGCATGCACCCAATTACATTTAGTTTTCCAATAATCTTTTACAGTGGGGTGCATATACTTAATGTTTCAAGATAGATTTTCTAGACCACCTCTACTTCTTGTATATCCTCCTCTTACACACTCTAAAGTAAAGATGGCTCCTTCCTCAAGGAGCAAAACAACATTAACTGGACTGTCATTATATTTAATTTGAAACTGGTTTGAAGCATAGTACACCTGTGGTGCCATGGAGGAAATACTAACCAGTAAACACCATTATCTCGGCTTTCGGCATCTTGGAAACTGGAGTCCAAAAACATGTCTTTGTAGATCCTTCCCAAGAGGCAATACATGTCAGATGGAACCTGCTCTCCTGACTGTACCATTGGCAGTAGTATTTCAATGGCACTTTGTCGGTCTCCAGGAAGATTTCTCCTGAAAAGAAAAATGATACACTATGAAATTGTAGGTAGACAAATTACAGATGTTTTGTGAAAATGTATTATTATTTTTTTTTTAATCTGTCAATTTTTTTGATGGCACATGGACGGTAATGTTTACCCAAGATCATTTTCCATAAAAATTCCCAGTTTCAATTGAAACTTCAAAATCATGATCTAAAAATGGTAAATGGAGTACAGTGGGCAGTGTCTCTCTCTCTCTCTATGCATGGATATCATGGGATGGTGAACCAGTGGCAAAGAAAGTTGATTATTTTTAATCAAAAGGCAAAAAGTAATCTGGAGGTGTCCCTGCAAATATATGATGGGAGGTATTTTGGAATGTAGGAATTCCTATAGGATGAGATCAGCCAGATGCAATGGATTCACCTTTAATCTGTGTATGTTCTATATCATCCCAGATTTCAACTCAGGAATAAAAGAAAACTAAGATAAATTTACAGACTCAAATCACTTCCATTTACAACCTTAAAATAAACCCCTGGTATCTGACACCTATGGGGATTTGTAGATGCTGGATGTGAATTTTCCAGTTGCTTGAGATGGTGTCTTGCGTGGTTGGCTAACTAACGGCGCGGAGCACCAATTTTCAACTTCCATATTTTTTACCTATTTATTTTCTGCAATTTTTTTTTGCTGGTTAACCAGGGTTTTATTGTTGTCCAATACAAAAGCTGGGTGCCTTTTTTAAAAAACAGGGAAATGTCGAATACTGGAGGGCAGGACACAAATGTGCAGGAGAAAGTCAGCAGGCCACAAAGCATCCATAGGAAGTAAGAGGCAATCAGCATTTCGGGATTGAGCCCTTCAACAGGCACTGCGTGACCTGTTGAGTTTCTCCAGCGTTCTCCAGTCCCCAGCATCTGTAGATTTTTTTTTTGCTTAAATAGAAGGCATAGATTTAAGATGAAGATACTTCCACACAACATCTCAGCGGAAAGTTCGAGAATCCTGACCCAGCAGCAATTGAGGCTTGATGGTGTATGATAAAAACAAAATGGAGTATCTCAGTGATGGTAGTACTTCCCTTCACTCACCTGGTTAGAAAAGGTTATAGGTTTTGAAGGTACTGTTAAATAAGCCTTTCTGAAATGCTCTCGTGAACCTTGACCCTAATGAGAGTCCAATTGGCAAGATAAGAAATAAAGCAAAACTAAAATAGAACATATATTTATTCAATGTACATCAAGCTAAATTAAAGAAAGGAAGAAGAAGGAAGAGTGTTAGAGGCTGGCAATGATTTTTGTTGGTGTGAGCATGGATTCTGATATAAAATGGACCCTGATATAAAATGGACCAGCAATTCCAGTTGGAATGAAATTTCAAGTGTACAGTGAAAAAGTTCACTTTGTAGCAATCCACTGATCCATACTGCAATCCATACTGCAATCATAGTAATGGAGAGATCAGTTTAAACAGAGCAAGGTCAAGCATACCCATGCCAAGTTTGTTCAGGAGTCCGATAGGAGGAAGAGAGAAATCAGCAAAAGTGGGATATTCAGAAAACAAAGAAAAAACCCTTTGCAGCATTATTTATGTTGTGTAGTTTAACTCTAAATATTGAGCACATATTTTGCGGTTGGTTTATGAGGAGCTAAAAATCAGCCACTGACATCTCTGTGAAAGGCTGTCATGGATGGTTTGTGATTTTATTGACATAGTACTGTTTTGAACACTGTTTTCGCTGGCCATCTGATGTTCCTCATGGAGCTGGAACATGAACACACGAACAACTGTGCAAAGAGTAACCATCAAACTACAATCCAATACAAAACCTCAGCCACTTTCAAAATAAACAAGGCAAGGAAAATTATTTCAAATGGAAACAAAAATAGCCCTTTACATATTATATTGTACATTTGAATTTAGTTGCAACATTCTGCAATTTCATGCATCAAGTACTGAGCATACGGTACTCCAGTCAAGAACTGAATATACTTTTTTGGATTGTGACCAACTCAGTAATTTGGTTTTAAACAGACTTCAATTTGGACATAATACTAACACTTAGGTAATTGCCACTAACAAAGGTACATGAATAATCCAGCAGGGCTGTGAAAAATAATGAACTGAATATTTCCCAGTTATAAAGAAACAAGTTTTTTTACATATACATGAAGCATAATTGAAATTCTTCATAATTTTCCCAAACGTAAATCGCAATGGCAGATCTGCGTCTGATATATACAATAGTTCTCAGGCTTATTATTCCTTTGACAATGATTTATTGTCATCCAATTAGTCACATCTGCCAAAAAATAACAGAATAAGATGCATATTTTTCAGTGTGGAACTAAAAAAAATTTTATAGCCCACTCAATGCAGGCAAAGTCAGGAAATGCACATTCGGAATATTTAAAATATTTGAATCTTTAAAATATTTAAATCAATTACTGAGCAAATTTGATTGCATCCTTTACATCTGCTCAGGCACCGCATAAATAAAGCACGTACACTAAAAAAAAAAGGCACATGGCAAAAAAAAAATGCAAATTAAATCATATACAACTTACAAATGATGATTTGTCCATTAATTCTCTTCCTTGTGCTTGCATTTGATTGTAATTCTTAATGCATTTTTATGTTGTGTTATTTATTCTCTTCTATTAACTCATTTACAAAAAGCCCGGGATTATCAGATAGGGGAACTAAATGATGACACTGGTACGTCCTTTATTCTTACAAATGTGAAGTACTTAAGAAATAAAAGTCGAGGTTTGGATTTGGAGCCGATGGTTTGGATGGAAGGCCGTGTGGCTGTGGAGGCTGCGGGAGTGCTGGGGGAAAATCCACATACACTCAGTGACTCTGGGGGAGCCTCTTTTGCTTCTCTTTGCATGACTATAAGGGGCACAAGGCAATTTCTGCTGATGGTGAATCTTTTTCTGCCTTTCGGTACACTAAAGGAAATTTTGTGTAATGCTGCATTTTCTGTCTTATTACATTTCAACAAAAGAATCTTGAATAATAAATGAATGCCATTATAATTTTTAACCCTGGGACTGAGAACATTACCAGCCAAAGGTGTGTCAATCTACAATGTGGCCCCATTAGAATGTGATCATTGAGGTCCATAAAATGTCATCGCCTAAAAAGCAGTCATGCTAACTTGGGGTTCAAGAAAATTAGCATTTTCAAGAACATTCAAGAATATTAGCAATCATCATTTACAATTTATTTCTTAAAAAGTGATTGAATATTCCTTGCTTGAACATAGCACGTCGCTGGCTGCCAGTGAAATCTAGAATGCTTCGGAGTTGGAGGATTTCCTGGGTCTCCAGCCAATGGAAGCTAGTCTCAAGGTTTTCAATGGCTTTAGGCACTTTGAGGTTGGGGATGGAGGTTCTTCATTATGATCTTCTCGTGGTTCGAGAACCAGAACACTTGCCTCTGCCAGTGCTATAGTTGTGTTACGGAAGATCTCGGCATTCATCAGGTGCTCATATGTAGGGCATTCATTGTCAGCAAAGTACTATTTGTGTAGCACTTGGCTCCATTCCAACAGCTTCTCAGTCTCATGCATATTTTCTTCTGTGAAGCCGTACAAATCTGGCTCATCCTCCGTGATGGAGTGACGTGATGAAAAGGCTGGCCCCAGACCCTTCTCCAGCATTTCTCTACCCATGACGAGCTGACTGCTGAGTCCAACGACGCGACGCTTTATATCAGAATTTGCATTAAATCAGGGTGCGTAAAATTGAGGTTTCACTGCATGTAGATCCAGTTGAAGCCTCACTGGGTTAACTTCTCATCTCATCAAAGACCAACGAAATAAATGTGGTAATGATAATGTATTAGCATGTTGTGAGCTACTTGAATACTTTAGAATGTATGATTTTTACCATATATTCAAATATTTATTGGAACAGCAGGAGATGTTTCTTGTAATTCTGCAGTTCTTAAAGAATTGTCCTGTCACATTGAGATAATGAGATGTTTGATGGAACATTGGGATTGCCATATTTCCCATTGATTTAAAAATTAGTTACAAACCTGACCTGTCAGAGGCTTTTCTTTATTCAAGACTCAATGACATCATAAGCTCTCAAATGCAATTTTAATTCAATAGCTCCATTTCAGATAGTGAAATCCAGACTAAATTTTCAATGTGTGCTACCATTTCAACACTTAATATTATAACCACCTGATAATTTCATAGAGATTCCATAACAAATGAATATTTTTTTAGAACATTATAGATCAGCATAGGTCCTTTGATGTTGCACAACAATCTAATTTTTCATTCCCTCACACCCATGACCCTCTATTTTTCTTACATCCATGACCTTTCAATGTTCTAATTGTACCAGCATCTTCAACCACCACTCCTGGTACTGCATTCCAGGCACCCACCATTCTGATTTTAAAAACTTACTTTTAACACCTCCCTAAACTTTACATCATTTACTTTCAAAATATGTCCTATGGTATTTGCTGTTGTCACACCAGTAAAAAAAGGTGTCAGATGTCCACCCTATCCAAACCCCTCATAATGTTATACACGCTATTGAGTCATCTCTCTTCTTTTATTGCTCCAAAGAGAAAAGCCCTAGCTCTGTCAAACTTGCTTCATACGATCTGTTCTCCAATCCAGGCAACATCCTGGTAAATCTCCTCTACACCCTCTCCAAAGTATATACCTCTTTCCTGTAAGGAACTGAATGCAATACTCCAAATGTGGTCTAACCACTTTTATCGAGCTGCAATATTACCTCATGGCTTTAGAATTCAATCTAATGAAGGCCAACACACCATACTCTTTATTTACTATCCTACCAACTTGCATGGCAACCTTGAGGGATCAATGGACCTGAACCGTAAGAGCTCTCTGTTCATCCACACTGTTAAAAATTTGACATTAACCACATGATCGACCATCAAGTTCAAACTTCCAAAATGCAGGGGGATGTCATGTGATGTGATAGAGACAGGAAGCAGAGTCTTGCCTCTCCTGAAGAATCAATACAAAAAGGAAGGAGAACCAACATTTAACAACTCAACTTTGATCATACATTTAAACCTCACCAGAAAAACAAACCTGCAGCAATGACCTCTGGAGTCCAAAGGGACGGAGACAGCAGTCAGGAGCAAAGGCCAAGAATAAACAGGGGGATTCTTTATTTCTATTTCTTTTATTTCTACTTTATTAATCATTTTTTTTTCCCCAATGGGATTATTGGAGACTGTGTTTTTACCCTGGAGGATAAGAATTGATCAATCTGAGAGGGAAGGCATGGATTGAGGGGACGGGATGGGGTAAAGGACTTGATTTGCTAAACCTCCAAGGATGAGTAACGCAATGAAATTTATAAGTTTTAATGTTAATGGTCTAAATGGAGAAGTGAAAAGAAAGGGGACACTGACACATCTTAAAAAATGGGAGCTGATCCGGCCTTCCTTCAAGAGAAACAATCAATTGAAAAAGAATATCAAAAATTAAAAAGAGATTGTGTGGATCAGGTAATAGTTTCTTTTAACTCAAGAGGAGTAGCAATTTTGTTACAGAAAAATCTTACACTTAGAATACAGGATGCAGTTACAGATCCTGCAGGTAGGATATACACTGTCAAATATATTCAGAGTCCTGGACATTGATGAACTTGTGTGCTCCAAACACAGATGATGAGACATCAAATGAAACATATTTCAAATTGGCAGATGGACATGAAAACATCTTAGTGGGAAGGGATTTTAATGTTTGTCTGGATCTGGTTCGAAATAAATCAACAAGGGAAATTGCTAAGACAAAGGTGGTGAAAGCTCCCCTGGTATTAATGAGAGAAGTGAATTTAATGGATGCTTGGAGAAGACTTCATCCAAGGGAAAGGACTATTCTTTCTATTCTAATAGACATAATTCTTATTCCAAGATAGATTTGTTTTTGGCGTCAATTTAACTATAGGGAAGGATCTTGGAGGCTAAATACAAAGCGAGACTTTTATCAGATCATTCACCTCTGGTATTAACAATTTCAATGCCAGATGAACAACAGATAGTTTATAGATGGCATTTTAATTAATTGTTGTTGAGAAGATTGGACTTTTGTGACTTTATAAGACTAATTGCGATGTTCTGTTAGACCAACTGTAATTCAGCTACTGATAAATTTATT
Organism: Narcine bancroftii; assembly: GCF_036971445.1. Taxonomy (NCBI): domain Eukaryota; kingdom Metazoa; phylum Chordata; class Chondrichthyes; order Torpediniformes; family Narcinidae; genus Narcine; species Narcine bancroftii. The sequence continues at coordinate 202,396,940 of NC_091474.1, read as the reverse complement.
ATCTGGGACATTTTAAAAGCATATTTAAGAGAACAAATAATGTTAAGAAGGAATATACAAGGGAGGTGGAAGAATTAGAAAAGGAGATATTTTATTAAAAAGGAGCTTCCACAAAGGGGTTGTGAAGAAAAATATAGATTACTTATTAATAAAAAGTTGAAGTATAACACATTACAAACATACAAGACAGAAAAAAACAATATTAAGAATGAAACAAAGGTATTATGAGCTAGAGCAGAGAGTCACAAGGTTATCTCTTGGCAGTTGAAAGCAGAACAGGTCTCAAGAACAATCAATGTGGTTCAAATAGATACAAACAGGACTTCTTACAAACCACAAGAAATTAATGAGGCTTTTAGACAATTTTATTCTAAATTATATCAATCAGAATCTCAAGAAGAAGTTATTAATACAATTGAAGAGTTCCTCTCACAAATGGAACTTCCACATTTAGATTTAGAAGAACAGGAAGGACTCAATGCCCCTTCACTCAGATGGAGATAGGAGAGGCATTGAGCTCATTGTAGGAAAACAAATCTCCAGGGGAAGACAAGTTCCGCACCCCACCCCCCACTGAATTTTATAAAGAATTTAAGGATCTTTTGATAAATCTCTTTATGGAGGAGTAAGATCAGAAAGTTGAGACACATACTCTCCCAGAATAATTTTCAATGGCAATAATTACACTAATACCTAAAAAGATAGGGACCCACTGAAACTATCTTATAGACCTATTTCATTATTGAATTCAGATTATAAAATTATTGCCAAAGCCTTGGTAAATAGATAGGCAAAATTTTTGCTGAAATTAATAAATATGGATCAAATGGGCTTTGTACAAAAGAGACAATCTGGTGCTAATGTAAGCAGTTTGCTTAGTATTATTCAATTGGTTCAAACGAGTGGTGATTTGAGTGTAACTGTGACCCTGGATACAGAAGAGGCATTTCATAGACTGGAATGGGAAAGATTTGATTAGGAAAAACTCATTATTTGGATTAGGGCACTATATTATGAACCCAAAACGGTAAGTATTGAACAAAATTTCTACAGCATTCGCTTTAACTAGATTTAGCAGACAAGGATGCCCACCATATCCGGCTCTATTTTGGCTATAGAAGCGTTAGCCAAAGCAATTCGGCATGATCCAAACACTATTGGATTTACGGTTAACCAGGAGAAATACAAGATTGGTTTATTTGTAGATGATGTATTGATATATTTGACAAAACCAGCAACAACTTCATTACAGAAATTGTACTTAAAACTGGAAGAGTATGGGAAAGTCTCAAGTTATAAAGTAAATTGGGATAAAAGTGAAATTCTGTCACTTATGGGTGGGAATTAAAATCAATGTTAAAAAAAAAACTACCCAATTTAAATAGCCTCTAAATGGGATAAAATATTGAGGGATTAAAACAGATAATAATTTTCAGATCTCACCTTGCTTAAAAAGGTTGAAGAAGATTTGAACAGATGGATGGGTTTCCCAATAACACTAGCTGGTAGAGTCAACTGTGTAAAAATTAATATATTTCCAAGAGTACAATATATTTTTCAAACATTTGCCCATACCATTGCCTCAGCAGTTTTTCAGGAACTAAACAAACATGTCAGAAAATTTCTTTGGAAGGGAAAGAAGACCAGAGTCTCCATAGAAAAGCTGACAAGGAAATATGAGCTGGGATGTTTACAACTCCCAAATTTTAAAAACTATTATTGGGCAGCCCAAACTAAATTTATTTCCTCCCTGTTTGAGGGAGGAGACAAGTCTTCATGGGTAAAATAGAACTGTACGAAGAAGGAGAGAAGATAGCAGAGTATTTTATATATCAATGGGACTTCAAATTAATATCTGGTGAGAAAAAAAGTCCCCTTGTTAAAACATATAATTAATATTTGGAGCAATATAAATGATCAGATGGGGATGGGTGGGGAGGGGTGAGAAATATCTCCCAAAACACCCGACTCAGAATAGACTTATACCCTTAACAATGGGTAATAATATTTTAGATACCTGTTCCCAAAAAGGAATCCGATTTATCAAGGATTGTTATGAGGAGGGACAACTTATGTCATTTGAACAATTAAAAACAAGTTTTGAATTTCTAATAATACAATATTCTGCTATTTTCAGCTAAAAACATACTTAAGGGATAAACTAGGCCTGACCATGACTTTATCAAAGTGTAGTGGTGTGGAGACTCTTATTTGAAAGGGAAACACAAAGAAATTTACTTCAGCAATATATTTATTACTTCAAATGGGAACACCTAAACAGTGGCACCAGCTACATCCCACACCCCAAAAAAGTAAATAAATTAAAACCAGACATTTCTGATCAATGCCTTAGATACAATGAGGAGATAGGAACTTTTTTTTAAAAAAAAACATTCAACTTGGGCATATTCCAAGGTAAGACCCTTTTGGGTAGATCTGGGGAAATTTTTTGAGTGAATTACAGGAATTCAATTTCCACAGAACCTAGAACTATTCTTATTGAGGTAATTTGCTGGTATAAGACACAAAATGAGGTTGTCCCAATATCAAACAATATTTGTGGCCAGAAAACACATAGGTATAGCCTGTTGGAATGCAGTAATGCATAGCTGTGTTCTCTTTGAGAAGATTACGTATAACCCAAGAAATAAGTGTCAGCCATTTTACAACATGTAGGTGCAAATCTTTAATTGTGCCCCATCTCACCCACAAGATCTACCCTAATGTCCCCTCAAGATCCAGGTAAATTTTTTAAATGGGAAATTTTTGGGCACACGACAGATCCATGACAATCTCTATTTCTTTTTTCTTTTATTGCTCTCTTCTTTTTTCTTTGGGACTCTTTCTTTACTAACTTTTCATGGAAGGGTGGGGGTGGGGGATTATAGCCATCATATATCATAGACCATAATTTTTATTTTTTATTCAATATTTTCTTGTTATTGTTGATTGCATGTTTGGATTTAAATTTTTAAATAAAATATTCAAAAAAAACTTCTGAAGTGCATTATTTCACACTTATCGGATTGAACTCCATCTGCACTTCTCCACTCAACTCTGCATCCCATTTTTACCCTGTTGTTACCTACAACAGCTTCCACTTTTTTGTCCAGGTCATTTATAAAAATCTCGAAGAGCGAGGGCCCCAGAACACATCACTGCAGAAATTCCACTAGTCACTGACCTCCAGGCAGAATATGTTCTATTTACCACTACCCTCTGCTTTCCGCAGGCAAGCCAATTCGAATCCAAGGTTCCTTGGATCCCATGCCTCATGACTTTCTGAATGAGCCTACCATGGGGGACCTCGGTCTAATGCATTACTAAAATCTACATACACCAACTTCATCAATTTTCTTTGTCAACTCTTCAAAAAAAAAACTTAATTAGGCTCGTAAGGTATGACCTGCATCTCACAAAGACTATGCTTCTCTAAACATTCCTTAATCTTGTCCCTAAAATTATTAGTGTCACAACATTGTTGTTAATTTGAAGAGTGTCTGCAAAGAACAGAGATATTTAGGAATTTCTTCAGCCAGAGGGTAATAAATCAGTGGAATTTGTTGCCACAGGTGCTTGTGGAGGCCAGGTCATTCGGTGTATTCAAGACAGAAATTGATAGGTTATTGATTAGCCAGGGCATCAAACGTTATGGGGAGAAGACCAAGCAGTGGGGCTGAGTGGGAAAATGGATCAGTTCATGGTTAAATGGCCAGAGAGACTCAATGGGCTGAATAGCCTGTTACTACTTCTATGTTATATGGTCTTTTATTTCAGGTTTACAAAGAAGAAATGGCTGCAATGAAAGGAACATTGTAGGTCATGATGAAAACAAAGTGTGCAATGAGGCTTTGTGTTTTAGGATTTGGCGTGCTACCATTCTACTACATTGCATGCCTAATGGTAAACATTGCAAGCAGGAAATGCTCACCAGATCAGGCAATGTTTGTGAAGAGTTCAACAAGTTAAACATTTAAGTCTATAACAACAGATAGAGACACAGTACAAAAACAGACCCTTTACCCATCAGGTCTGTGCCAACCACTACCCAGCTCATTTTATTCTCCCTACCTTCCTATCAACTCATCCACACACTAATAGTAACGTGGTCAATTAAAATTCCAGCCCGCACAATTTTAGAATGTGGGAGGAAATTGGAAACCAGAAGAAACCCTCGAACTCCACACAGAGAACAGCAAAGGTTGGAACTGAACCTAGGTTGATGGAGCAGTGAGTCACCAGTTCCATTATCTGTACCACAGCGTCAGACCTGCTGAGAAGTTCCATCATTTTTGTTTTTATTGCATTTCTAATATCCAGAGCAGTTTGTTTTCTTCTAAAATTAAATTCATGTTTGAGTGACAATAAACACAGTTAACCAAACACAAGGAAATGCCCGTTAAAGAAGAAAATCTGCAGATGCTGGGGCCAAGTGCAGAGAAGCAAGGATAACCAACATTTCAGGCCTGGAAGTGGTCATCAAGCTCTCAAAGAAAAGGTCCTATCAAACAGCCTGAACTTTAAATCACGAAGGATGCCAAAAATTTCAAGTGCAGCTGTAGTGGGCTGAACAGCACTAAACAACAAACCGGCTCATGGAGGTCTGAGCCAGCAAGAACAGGAAGCCATGGAGCACCTGGCTTGCTGTCAATCGTCAAAGATGATGTGATTTCTGTGCTGAGCGTCACGAAGGGTGAAAGGAGCGAGGGTGCTTTAAAAAACATGCAGAGTTGAGTAAGGCAGTTGGTCTTAACTCAGCTACAATGACTGGTAAGTTTAGTTCGTCACTAAATGACCACAGTGGTGACACTGAGAGGCCCATTGGCAATTTGGACCTAAGATGACCTAAGAGATGTTCAGAACGTGGTAGCACTCAAACTGCCTACCTTTTGGAACTCGCAGCCTGTGGTCTGGTTTCAGCAGGAAGAAGCCCAGTTCCACGTTCGTAAGATCACAATGGACTCCACCAAGTACTATTATGTGGTCGGTTCATTGGACCAGGACATGGCAGGAACGATTATCGATTTTCTGAATTTTATTCAGAAAATAACAGGTACGATGCCATTAAGGCACTACTGATTTGCACATTCAGGCTGTCCCACTGTGAACAAGCAGCAAGGCTGTTACGAATGATGGCCTGGGTGACCCAACACTGGAGCTAATGGATGGCCACAGGTCCTGTCTGCTTTTTGAGCAGTTGTTCCTGAAACAGATGCCTGAGGGCATTCACCTGCTCCTGGAGAATGATGATTTTGATGACCCCCATGAACCGACTGCCTGCACTGATATCCACTAGTGCACAAAACAACGTGGTGGAACCACCATGGATTTAGTTGCTACACTACACCAGAGCACTTGATTGGTCAAGGCTCTAGGACATAAGGCAGTGACAACAACTATGGACGATAGTCCAAATAAGGCCATTGGGGTTACAATCATCAGACTTGGGGTGCTGCGGCCCACCTTGCTCATAGGAGGGAAATGCCCAAGACAGTCGTCCTTAGTGGCTGCGCCTGCCAGCCATTGAGACAACCTCCTCTACCTATGGGACCAGTATTCAGGTCGGTGTTTCCTGATAGACACAGTAGCAGAGATCAGTGTTTTGCCTCCCATGAGTCTGGACACCCATAATGGAAACTCTGGACCATCCCTTACAGCTGCTAACAAAAGCAATATTAGAACATATGGGGTGCGGTCTATTACACTTGAATTCGCTCCTTGCTGATTTATATGAAGATTCACATTGGCTGATTCATCAAAATCTCTGCAAGGTGCAGATTTTCTACAAGCCAACTCTCGACTAGTGGACCTAAAGGGAAAACAGTTGGTTAACTTCAAAACATTCGAATTGCTTGACTTATGTCAGACCACTTTGCTGGCTCCCATTTGGAATCAGTCCAGGGTGCGCAGACTACCTCTGGACAAGCTCTGAATCGCAAAAGCATTCTGTAAAATGGAGGACATGGCCATAGTGCATTGTTCTAACAGTCCATGTTGCACATGGTGTCCTGGAATACTGGGCTCGCTATCAATCATCAGAGATGACATCATTTCCGGACCAAGTGTCACTAAATGACCACACAGCTTCAATTTACTATCAAACCACGGATTACATCCTTCCAGAAAAAGACACGATCTTCTGGAGGAATAATGGGAGAAGATAGTCTCGCCTTCAACAAAGAATACATTCACTGACAATTTTTTATAAAAATGTGAATAGGACACATTTTGAAAAACAGGAAGAAAATGGTATCCTTCAGAACATCCATTTTGCATTGGTAAAAGTTCTTGTATGTTTTATACATAGAAAAATTTTAAATTCTAAATTTCAGTGACTTAAAACCAGCTGTCTTCATTGGTTAGACAATAATTGTAAATGACACACCAAGTTAGATCTAAGCATTGAAAGCTACACAAGCAACTAGGACCGCCAGTACAGTGACAGGCTGCTCTAAGCTTCAGGAAAAAAAAGGGTAATAATTAATGGAAACACAGAATGGTTACAGCACAAAAGAAGCCATTTAGCCCATCAAATCTGTGCCAACTGTGCTGGCTTTTCCCACTCCCCTGCAAATTCTTCCCTTTTAGAGACATCCAGATTTCTTTTGAATGCTACAATTGAATCTTATCCACCAATATTCTTGCATCACCAACCTAATCATCTGCAGTATAAAAGTATTGTTCTTTTCCTATCTGTTATCTGGCCCCCTAAGTTCTTGACTCCTTCACTAAAGGGAATATTTTCTCTCTATCTACTTTTTTTTGTGAGCTGCCTATATGACATGCAGACCTGTGACAATAAACAATTCAAAAACATCTGCCATGATTTTAAATACCTCTAAAAGATCTCCTTAAAAGTTCAAAGTTCAGATTTATTGTCAGAATACATACAAAACATTGCATAAAACCCTGAGATTCTTTTTCCTATGGGCCAGGCAGAATTTCTACTTATCATTAGTGCAAACTATACTCAAGAGAAAGATACGTACAAACAATGGACAATGTCTGTAAGTTCATTGACTTAATCCATGCAGTACAAAGAAATAAGATGCCAACAGTGACTGTTGCTTTAGACGCAGAGAAAGCCTTTGACAGGGTAGAATGGAATTATTTATTCAAAGTATTACTGAGGTTCAACCTATCAGAGAAATATATTAATTAGATTAAAGTATTATATAAGGGTCCATTGGCGAAGGTGACAGTAAATGGATATATATCGAACCAATTTAAATTAAGCAGGTCAACTCGGCAGGAATGTCCACTATCTCCCTCACTGTTCGCTTTAGCAATAGAACCATTGGCAGAACTGATAAGAACAGAAAATAAAAGGGATAAAAATAAAAGAGAAGAAATATAAAATCAGTCTATTTGCAGATGACATCATAGTATACTTAACAGAACCAGAATTATCAATAAAAGAATTACATAAGGAATTGAAGGAATATGGAGAAATATCGGGGTACAAGCTCAACGCAAATAAAAGTGAAGCGATGCCAATGAATAATGCAGATTTCACAAAGTTTAAAAAAGAATCACAATTTAAATGGCAAACACAAGCAATCCAATACTTAGGTATTAGACTAGATAATAATCTAGGCCATCTATACAAATTAAATTATCAGCCATTAATGAAGAAATTACAAGATGACTTAGAACATTGGAAAGATTTACGACTAACACTGATAGGAAGGGTAAATTGCATTAAAATGAATGTCTTCCCAAGGATACAATACCTATTTCAATCGTTACCAATTCCCTTAACAGAGAAATTCTTCAATGAGCTAAAAAAAAAAAAGGAAATTCTTATGGAAAGGGGGAAACCGAGGATAGCACTAGATAAATTAACAGAATGGTACAAGCAAGGTGGTTTGCAGCTACCAAACTTTAAGAATTATTATAGAGCAGCTCAATTAAGATATTTATCAGATTTTTATCAAACAAGGGAAAAACCAGATTGGACCAGGATAGTGCTAGATAAAATAGGGAAGAAGTGCTAGATAAAATAGGGAAGAAGGTACCTGATCATATACTTTATAAGTGGGATGAAAATCTGGTGCAATATAGAAGTTCACCAGTACTACACCATCTGCTCAACATTTGGAAGAAGATTCACGTAGAAAGGAAAAAAACAAATTGCCAACTACCAAAATTATTATTGACGCAAAATCAACTAATCCCTTTCACAGTAGATAACTTTTCCTTTAGAGGATGGAAAAGAAAAGGGATTAAAAGAATAGGAAATTGTTTTTTGGGAAATAATTTATTATAATTTGAACAAATGAAGAACAAATATGGAATAACTCATGGTACAATGTTTGCATGCCACCAACTGAAAATGTACTTAAAGGACAAATTGGGAAGCAAACTGAGGTTACCAGAAGGAAGCAGCTTTGAATATGTGATTACAGACACATTGATAATTAAAAGATTTATAACATGTACATCAAGCTGCAAGAGAAAGAAAATGATGAAATAAGCTGTAAACCCAAACAAAAGTGGGAACAAGATCTAAACATAAAGATAAAAAATGAAATATGGGAAAAGCTATGCTCCAGAACTATGAGAAATACAATAAACATGAGGTTACGCATGATACAATGTAATTGGTTACACAGGTTATATATCACGCCCCAAACGTTAAATAAATGGGATCCAACAGTATCATATAGATGTTTTTGCTGTAAGAAGGAAATGGGAACAACAGTACATGCAATTTGGGCATGTGAGAAAGTGAAAAAAAGTTTTGGGAAGATCTAAATCAGGTATTAAATAAAATCACAAAAAGCAACATACCAAAAAGTCCAGAGATCTTCCTTCTAAGTAATATAAGAAGTAAAGAATTAGTCCTCGATTTGGTTGAAGCACAAAAAAAGATTTATTATGATAGCCTTAGCTGTAGCAAAAAAATGTACAATGTCAACCTGGAAATCAAAAGAGAGCCTGAGAGTACAGCAATGGTACATAGAAATGAATAAATGTACTCCATTTGAAAAAATAACATATAATTAAAAAAATGAAGTCACATTATTCGAACAAATTTGGGAACCGTTCTTGGAGCACAACAGAGAGGGCCTACCGTGGACCTGCACCCCCTAAAATGATAGAATGAGAAGATGACAAAATGAACTGACCCAGTGTGTAAAAGTAAATGACACAATTTTCTTGCTTATTTTCATTGAGTGATGACATTGTTTAATGGTTTTATTGTATTGTATATGTTGAATGTTTATTGGTTTTGGAGGGGGGTGGGAAGGTGGGAGGGAAGGTAGGGGGAAAAAAAGGGAGAAAATGCTACTGTGTATATTCAAGAGGGAAATGTTTGTGTGTCTTTTGGTTAATATGGTTCATAGTGTGAAAAATTTTAAAAAAATTAAAAAAAAGAGAAAGATACGTACACAAAAGAGAGAAATGTTAACAAAGAAAGAAAGACTATGCAATAAATACTCAGAAATACATAATGTGCAAAGTAAGAGCCCTGAAATGAGTTGCTGATTGAGTTTGTTATTTAAGAGTTTGATGGTAGAGGGGTTGCAACTGTTCTTGAACCTGGTGTACAAGTCTTGCGGCACCTACACCTTTTTCCTGATGCTAGCGATGAGAACAGAGCATGCCCCAGGTGGTGTTGAACCTTGATGATTGCTGCTGCTCTCCAACTGCAGTGTTCCATGTAAAGCTTTGCCTGTAATGTACTGGGCTGCATTCACTACCTTTTGCAAGGCTTTCTGCAGGGCAAAACACTGATCTCCACTCCTGTGTCTATCAAGAAACACCGACCTGAATACTGGTCCCATAGGTAGAGGAGGTTGTCTCAATGGCTGGCAGGCGCAGCCACCAACGACGTTTTTCCTGCTATGAGCAAGGCAGGCCGCAGCACCCCGTCTGATGATTGTAACCCCAATGGCCTTTTTTAGACTATTGGTGCCCCAATACCAGGCAGCCAGTCAGCAAACAGTCCACAACACATCTGTCGAAGTTTACCAAGTTTTCCGACGTCATACTGAACCTCTGCCAACTCCTGAGAAAGAAGAGGAGCTGATGTGCTTTCTTCATTATGTTATCAGTGTGTTGGGTCCAGGGAAGGTCCTCCAAGATCGTGACTCCCAGGAATTTAAATTTGCTCACCCTCTCCACTTTTGATCCCTCAATGATCACTGGATCATACACCTCTGGTTTTCCCTTCCTCAAGGCCATAATCAGCTCCTTTGTTTTGGTGACATTGAGTGCGAGATTGTCGATAGTACACCATTCAGCCAAGTTTTCAATCTCCCTCCAGCATGCCAGCTCATCGCCACTTTTTACATAACCCACTACCGTCATATTGTCAGCAAATTTGTGGATGGTATTGTCCAACTGAGCCACACAGCCATTCCAAGAAAAGTGCCTCAAAGCTTCTGCCATCTTTTGCTTTCCCAAAGTCTCCCAAGCTTAATATCAATTTAGCAAATGTTTCTGCACACTCTCCATAATCTTCACATTTCTCAAAAAAAAAATTGGTGTCATGCACTTATACACTGAGCTCCAGTTATGACTGAAACAGTGTCCTTATTTAAAAAGGTAAATCATTGCTTTGGAACTCTACCTCTCTTTATACATTTCTACTTTCTCAACCTACCCTGCCACATTTAATTATGTGCATGTTGCCCGATCTTTTGCTTCTTGTTCCCCTTTTGAAATGGTGCTATCCCACTAATATTGTCACTCTCATTTTATCTAACACTTCATATTAGGCCACATTAAACTTAGATGAAGTCACCTGTCCACAGATGCCACCAGACTACCTGCATTCCTTTGAAGTATAACATCCCCTCTCCGCTATTTCACTGCTGCTCAAATTTAGTGTCATCTTCAAATTTGGGAAATTGTGCCCTTGTCCGTATCCTTTATATACATTAAGTAAAGCAATTATTCTATTCCCAACTGATGGGGAATTCTGCAGTACCCTTCTTTCCTCTCCCCCATAAATAACACTCCTCTCTGACCTTCTGTCACAGTATAGAAATTAGGGCTTCATCCAATTACTTTTTTTTGCATGTATCTAACAAACTGGCCTCAACAACATTCTGTAGTAGGGAGTCCACTAATTCTCAACTCTAAGTGAAAATGTCTTCTCTCGTTTCAATCCTAAGCACTTTACCCCATATGCTTCGACTGTGACCCCTTGTTGTTCTTCCCCAACATCCTGCTTCTAAGCTGTCTAGACTTGTCAGAAATACTGATAAAGCAAGATTTTCACACAAATACGTCTTACAAGAATTTTATATTGGAAGTAAATTCACTAGCAAAATACCAGAATAAAACCATTGGTACAAAACAGGATAACATGGCAGCTTGAGACCAAATCATATTAACCACACCAGTGTGAAGAACCATCAGACAAGTTCGGCTCCACAATCACAGTTTCCAGTAGAGTATGACACCATAGTTGAAATGAATCCCTCATGTTTACTGAAGGTCCTCTCAACTGTTGCTTATTCTTCTGCAGGCAGGCTACAATGTGAAAACACTGCAGAACACAATAGATTCTCACGGGGTCATAGTGTAGAAACCTGACCCTTTGGCCCAGAGAGTGAGCATCAACTATCAGTCAGCCTTCACACTAATCCCATTGTATTCCACCCTCATTCCCATCAATTACACAGAGTCTACCATCATGATCACCTACACACTCAGTGCAATTTACAATGGCCAATTATGCTACCAACCTACATGTTCTTGGCATGAAAGAGGAAGCACTGGATGAAACCCATGGAGACAAAGAAAAAGCGTGCAGGCTCCACACAGATTTGGGTTGCACAGGATCATGGGTGCCAGTCCACAGTTCCACTAAAGTGGCAATACAAGTAAATCAAGTGGTAAAGAAGGCATTATACACTTACTTTCATCAGTTAAGGTATTGAGTACAGCACCTGGTAAGTCATATTAGAGCTGTACATAACTTTGGTTAGGTCACATTTGGTTCAGGCCCCAGTATCCCAGTACTGTGTTTTGTTCTGGTCATTGCATTACAGGGAGGATGTGGAGACTTTGGAGAGGGCGCAGAAGAAGATCGCCAGGATGCTGCCTGGATTAGACAGTTGGGAGAGATTGGATGCAATGGATTTTTTTTTCTGAAGTGATTGATGTGAAATTACAAATGGCATAGAGATAGAGCATAGTCAGACTATTTTTATGCAGGGTGCAAATTTCAAATGTGAAGGGGCATAACTTTAAGGTAAGAGTGGAGGTTTTTTCCTCCCCCCTCCCTCCCCCACCCCCCAAGAGAGTGGTAGTGCCTGGCAGATACGATGGCAATGCTTAAGAGTTATTTTGGCAGCTACTCGAAAAGGCAGGGAATAAAGGGATATAAACTATGTGCAGGAAAATGGGATTAATTTAAAATGGGACCATAATTGGCACAGACATCTTAGATCAAGGGGCCTGTTCGTGTGCTGTCACCTTTGACGTTCTCTGAATCAGAATTGTGAGAGGTGTGAGACTGTGGCTCTCTTCACTGCATCACTGCTGGATCTTTTCTGGTTTTATAAGAATCAGAATCTATCTATGATTCAGTGAAAGATTGAAACATTAACAAGAGACACACAAATGTGTACATATTTGGAATAGGATTTGGACAGATTTTGAAAAGGTGTGAGCTTTGGTTTGACTGCTACTTTAGCTTCCCCCCCCCCCAATTTGATGTTCTGTTCATCTCTTCCTGAAGGCCAAGAGGGAGAATTTCATCCTTACTCAACCTAATTAACATCGATGCAAATTATGAACCCTGAAGTGCCCCAATTCTGGACCTTGGATCGCATCAGACTGAATATCGAGCTGTGGATGCACGACACAAAACTAAGTAGTTGGAAGAGCATACCAACCTTCCAAAATAAATAAATGGCAGCATTGCCAAAGTTTCTGTATCAGCAGTGCTGGTGCAGACCCATGGGAAATGGGAAGCAGAGACATAGCACTCCACCGTAGGATTCTACCACCCAATCCTACTGCCAACATCTCCGTATAGGCTTTAAATGGCCTGTTAAATGAACAGACGGTGTTTTATTTAAAATCCTGTGATCATGGGATCTGGACCCAAAATGGTGGTTCGTGTGTTTGATGCAGTCTCGAGGGGTTACAAACTTTGGGGGAGCAGCTGACTGGCACAGGGCACCAGAAAATGAGGAGGACACTTCCCATTTGAGAAGAAGCAGAGGAGACGATCCTACGGGATGGTGACCACAGTGGTGAACCAGCAAGGACTCTGCAGCTGAAGGACAGACACATCGGTGACTTGCGGGCAAAGATCCCACACAGGGTACAGGCAACTTGAGGTCAAAGAACTTCCACCAGGCTGCAGGAGACTGGAATTAAAGAGGATGATGAGGGTAAGGAGGTCTCCTGAAGGGCTCTGGGCAAAAAAGGCTTCCTTATCATGTTGAAGGTTTGGATCTGGGCTTAGATCGACAATAAACTGAACTGGACTCTAGTGTGGCTGCGGGAGCTCTGAAGGTGAACCCAAAGGTGATTCTGGGGGACTCTCTTTTGCTTCTCTTTCTCTGACTGTAAGGAAAGCCAGGCAATGCTAATGTAGAATCTTTGTCAGCCTTAAGGCAGAATAAATTTTGTGAAATATTACATTTCTATTTCATTACGTGACAATAAATAGTAACTGATCTGATCTCGAGTGAGTCATAGCATTTTATTGCATGGAAGCAGGGTCTATGGCCCAACTTGTTTACTCCGTTGTTGACCCAAGATGGCCCTAGTTGTCTGCATTTGGCCCATATCTCTCTAAACCTTTTCTATCCATGTACCTGTCTAAATGTCCTTTGAACATTCCAATTCTACCCACCTCTACCACTTCCTCCGCAGATAGGGGATGTGAGAATAAAGGATAGAAAGAAGTAGAGTTGTTGTAATGTGCTGATTGATGGTCACAAAACCTATCATTATTGGTCTCAGAAAGGAGCATCTTAAGTCACAGCTAAGAATTGGTAAGAATTTGGGTGCCTTTGATCCCACATTATTAAAGATAGTGATCAGAAACTGAGGATTTCAAGTCAGAGCTGATTCATCCAAGGACTGGGTCAGTGCAATCCAGTGGTTCTCAACCTTTTTCTTTCCACTCACATTCCACTTTAAGTATTCCCTATGCCATAGGTGCTCTGTGATTAGTTAGAGATTGCTTAACGTGTTATGTGGGTGAAAAAAAAGTTTGAAAACTGCTGTTTTAATCGAACCTAATTGACTCGTTATGTGCACGGTTTCATAACTCCAAATATTTCAGTAACATTTGGGTCTAGAGCAGTGATTCTCAACGCTCCCTTCCCACTCACATACCATTTTATGCAATCCCTTCCTAATCACAGAGCACCGATGGCATAGGGATTACTTAAAGTGGTATGTGAGTGGAAAGAAAAAGGTTGAGAACCACTGGTGTAATCAATGGTGGATCAAAGACAGAGCAAACCTTATTGCCCCATAAATTTATCTGCAAATAGTTTAATGCTTTCTTCAGGTGTAGGCTAACAGACTCTCTTGTTTGTTCATACCCAACACCTCATTGCCACTCAGGCATGCCCCTTCTTCATCCCAACACCTGGAGTGTGACACATGACCATCATAGATAGAACAGCACAGAAACAACGCCAAACGATTGACCTGCCTCATTACAATGACCTGTAGCTGGACCATAGCACTTCATACCCCTCCCATCCATGTACCGATCCATATTTTTTAAATATCAAAAAGAAACCCGCATTCACTACTTCAGCTGACAGCTCGTTCCACATTCTCACTACACTGCATGAAGAAGTTCTCATGAATGTTCCCTTTAAACATTTCCCCTTTCCTTTCATGCATGCCTTCTAGTTCTTGTTTCACCTAACCTCTGTGGAATAAGCCTGCTTGCATTTACTCTATCTAAACACTTCATAATTTTGAACACCTCTATCAAATCTCATTCTTCTTCACCTCAGGGAATAAGCACCTAACCTGCTTAGCCTTTCCCCAGAACTCAGTTTCTCTGGTCCTGGCAAATTCCTTGCAAATCTTTTCTGCATACTTTTAATCTCATCGATATCTTTCCTACAGTTAGGTGACTAACATTGCAGAAAATACTCCAAATGTGGCCTCATCAATGTCTTACCACAATATCCCAATTCTTGTACTCAATACTTTGATTATGAAGGCCAATGTGTGAAAAGATATTTCTACCGGAGATCCTCTTTCAGGGAATTATGTATCTGTACTCCCAAATCCCCCTGTTCTACTGCACACCTCAGTACCCTATTGTTTACTATGTACGTCATACTTTAGTTTGTCCTCCCAAAGTAGAACACCTCACACTCGTCCACATTAAATTCCATCTGCCATTTTGCAGCCCATTTTCCATCTGATGCCGCTGCAAGCTTTTAAAACCTTCCTCGCTGTCCACTACACCTTCAATCTTTGTGTTCTACAAAATTCCCTATCCAATTCACCACATTATTAACTAGATCATTGATATAGATGACAGACAAACAACAACAAAATAAAGCATTGAACTCTGAAGCACACTAGTCACAGAACTTCAGACAGGCAATAATCTACTACTACTCTCTGGCTTCTTCCACAAAGCCAATGTCTAATCCAATTTACCACCTCAATGACCCAAAAACCTTCACTAACTCATTTGTAATGTCTCATTGAACGAGCTGGGATCCTTTCAGCAGACACCATTTTAACACGTGATATGTGAACAGTTACCTCTAAATATCAGCATGGGCTGGGCATTTTTAAAAGGTGGTACATTGGCTAGCACTGCCCCACGGATCCAGAGGTCTGGGTAAAATCCTGAACTTGGATAACATGGGTTTCCTGTGGGTGCTCCTGTTCCCTCCATACCCCAAAGACGTGTGGGTTGGCAGCTGAATGGGCTATTGTAAATTGCCCCATTGTAGGAAGGTTGCAGGAGTATGTGAATGTGTGTGGAGGGTCATTGAATGGGATGCAAAGGGGAAAAAAAGGAGACCATTGATGGGCATCTGATATTTGGCATGGATGCTGTGGGCCAAAGGACCTTTTTCTGTCTCTTCGGACTCCTTGACTCCATTTGCCGAGTCAATTCTGAATGTTTATTGCTTCACGGTTTAATTAAAACTCTGGAAACATCTGTGCATTTGCAGAACATCAATTATGCAGAGGCCATCTGTAAACTTGCATTTAGAACTATTAATTGCTTGTTACTGAGGTTTATCACCGGAATGGTACTGGGACTAAAGGTGTTACATCATTAAAAACAGATTGCACAGACTACACTGTGACACTCTGGCATATGAACAACAGTATTTATATAGAGCAGGAACTCCTAAACAGCAGTAACTGCTGGGCAGGCTCAGTGACCAGCCTTCAATATTCCATATTGCATCAACCTCAAGCACTGTGCATGATAGAAAGTGGGCGAGACTGGCAATAGATAATTACCTGTCTGACTGGAGGCCTGTAACTAGTGGTGTGCCTTAGAGATTTGCTGCCTTTGGATGGTGCAAAAAGTTATTCTCAGGGGTTTGACCAGGCGAGGAAGGTGGATCCAGACAGATAGTTTATGATGGGTCAGATAGATAATTAGTGCCTTTGTCAGCTCAAGACATAGACAGCAAGGCAGAATGGCTGGGAGATTCAGGAGGGGGAGTTCAAGGGCACAGAAGCTAAAGGCACAGTTGTTGATTACAACAGAAGAAGTGGTGGAAGAAGGTATAATTATATTTAAAAGGAAGTTGGATAGATACACTTTGGAAAGTGTTAAACATATGGGCCATGTGCAGCCTACTGGGACGAGCACAGATGGGAACTTGGTTGGCTTGGATGAGTTGGGTTGAAGGGCCTGTTTCTGTGCTGTATAACTATGTTTATTGTGTGTCTCATTGAGCATGGTCATTCTCTGCTCATTGAGTCAATGCTGGGTCAGAGAACAATCCCATTCTCCCAATTAAAACCGAAGCCAGAGGGAATGGGTAAAGATTGCAGAAGGTGGTTAGGTTGGAGGAGATTACAAAGTTAGAAGGAAAGTTATAAGGTTTTGGAGAGATTCCAAAACAATGGTAAGAGCTTTTAATTACGGATTTGCTCTCTTTGGAGTCAATGCAGGTCAGTAAAGGTAAGTGTGATGAATGAACAGCACCAGGAGATAGATGTCTCACTAGTTACTACACTGAGTCATTCAAGGTGCTTAAACAGGCTATTCATTCTTCACCAGATCCTTTCCCTGGACACTTTCTGATCTTTTGAAAAATATACACATATACATCAATGATTTTCCCTGGTAACTTATTCCACAACTTCATTGGAAAAAAAAAATCAGAGAGTCAGCCATTTAGCCCTTTGCACCTACTTCACCATTCAGTACCATTTTTCTTGCTCTAACCCAATACCTCATGACACCATTCATGTCTAAAACTCTGTTGGTCTTAATCATGAATGTAATCAATCACTTAGCCTGCTTAGCAGACTAGAGTATAAATTCAAATCATTTACTACCCTATGTGTGAGGAAATTTCTTCTCACCTGTCCTGAATGTCCAAGGCCTTATTTTGATTCTGATCACTGGTTCAAGACACCCCAGCCAGTGAAAACAGCATTCCCACATCTACCAGGTCAAGCTCCAATAGAAAAGTATGTGTGTTTTAATTACATCAACTGTTTCTTCTAAACTTTGAAGAGGAAAGGCATACACAACACATCTCTCCTCAGAGAACAAGTCCTCCATACCACCAATCAATCTGATGAGCCTTTGTTGCATCCCTCCATTGTAAGTATATCTTTCCTGTATGTTGGGAGTCCAGATCTGTACCCAATATTCTATGTACAAGTTCCCCAACTCTTCTTGGAATAATGGCTAATATGCGTTTCTCTTCCTGGTTCCTTGCTGTTCCAGAGATGGCCTCTGCATAATTGATGTTCTGCAAATGCACAGATGTTTCCAGAGTTTTAATTAAACCGTGAAGCAATAATCATTCAGAATTGACTCGGCAAATGGAGTCAAGGAGTCCGAAGAGACAGAAAAAGGTCCTTTGGCTCACAGCATCCATGCCAAACATCAGATGCCCATCAATGGTCTCCTTTTTTTCCCCTTTGCATCCCATTCAATGACCCTCCACACACATTCACATACTCCTGCAACCTACCTACAATGGGGCAATTTACAATAGCCCATTCAGCTGCCAACCCACACGTCTTTGGGGTATGGAGGGAACAGGAGCACCCACAGGAAACCCATGTTATCCAAGTTCAGGATTTTACCCAGGCCTCTGGATCCGTGGGGCAGTGCTAGCCAATGTGCCACCTTTTAAAAATGCCCAAGCTGATATTTAGAGGTAACTGTTCACATATCACGTGTTAAAATGGCGTCTGCTGAAAGGATCCCAGCTCGTTCAATGAGACATTACAAATGAGTTAGTGAAGGTTTTTGGGTCATTGAAGTGGTAATGGCCCAAAAATGTTAGCTTCTGGGAACTCTTGAAGCAGGACACCCAGGTTCCTCTAACCACAAGCACCTTTAAATCTCTTGCATTTAAAAAATACTCAACTTTTCAATAGTTAGCCTGCTCTCATCTCCTTGAGCTATCTTCATTTTCATCACAGTTCACAGAGTTTGGTGTTATCAGTAAATGTGGATATATTATGCTTGTACTCTTATCCAGGCAATTCATACTGCCTTTTCAACCTAGTTTACATGCTTCATGGTTATTTGCATACTTTAAAATGCATATTTTGGCAAGATTCCCAGGATATTTCTTTGTTCATCATTCTACAGCAGAGGAGAAAAATGCTTTCTTCCCACTAGTTCTTTTGCTCTCCCTGCAACTAACTATAAAAGATCCATCTACTGTGCATTAAACAATTAAGAGAAAACCCTCATTCTTAGATTAAATTGCCACCTTTGGGTAGAAAATATCACCATCAAATTTTTTTTTAAAAATTCCTATAAAACTAAAAAAAGATACAACAATTAAGTTCCTTCAAAATTATAAAAATCCTTGAAAACACCATGTAGGAATTTAATACAGAATGAATATTAAATTAATGGCTTACTGATTCAGTGCAAAGGCATAATGAAACTTGATGTGAAGATTGTCCACCAGATCACAAGTTGGAAGTCTTTCCAAAGTCTCCACCAACATTACAATGGCATTGTAGTCCTTAAGGAGAGAAAATCAGACACAAAATTAATGTAATTTAACATCAGGTGTTCTGTGCTTAAAATTCCAGATACACATTTTAAGCTTGTAAATGACTGCATGTGTCATCATTAAAAGCCATGTGGCAGTCAGTAATACAGCTCACTGATTCACTAGTGAATTGTGGCATGCCATCCTGCAACTTTACAATCACTCTCACAAGAGTTGCAATGGCAGATGGATTTCTTCCCCACCTTCCCCCTAATATCTATTTCCTTCCTAGATCACTCCATTTAGCCAAGCTGAAGTAGAAAATATTTTGCAACAAAAAAAAAATAAGGTTTCTAGTGAATGTTCTATGCAATGTTTTGTGGCTCCTGATATTTCATTCAGCTTCTTCAGTTATGTGTTTACACTGTCCTTCATCTCAGTATACAATGATAAACTCTCAATTTGGAAATTAAAAAAATGTTTTGAAAACACAGTAGATCGGTTCCTTAACAGCAATATCATGCTGTTTACATCTCTAATTCATTTTTAGGCAAACGTCCTCTCTCACAAAGGAACATGAGAAAGATGCAGTCTATTCTGCTGCCTCCTGTGAACTGTTATGTGATTTAACGAGACTGTGGTGATTCCCAATCCAACTTCTATTTCTCTTTACTGCAAAAGCAGTGTAGGGCTCGTGTCAAATTCAGTATCCACCCTTGTCTGTTTTCTAATGGAGCCCTACAGTGAAACTCTCCAGTTTGGATGCCTTCCTAGTGTTCTTGCACTCCTCAGCTGGCTCTAAAGATTGTTGGTGTGGCAGAAAAGCTGGAAGCAAGCTAGTTGTCCTGTCACTAGAAGCCCAAAGACCATTAAGTGAGCTCTTGGGGGGGGGGGGGGGACGGGACAGCTTCTCTTCAGGAGGCTCCCATTGTCATATTGAGAACCATTGTTTTAGCTGCAAAGGACACTAAGAACACAACAGAATATGTTCAGTTCAGATATCTGGATCCTGAGTTAGGAATCATAATACCCACTTCAGAGTGAGGTTTTGCTCACTCAGTGTCACTATCTGCCAGACAACAGGTCTGGCCCAGGAATGAGAGCATGGGAGTGATTCAAGTGGGTCACTGAAACCTGAAGTTGCTCCACCAATCTTGCTTTTGAATGTAGACAATAGGAAAGGTACTTATTTCTACCTTTTTGTTTACAATGTTTTTCTCTCATAGAACAAAACACAGACTTTGAGGCAAAGATGTGAAGAAAATTTGATTTGATCCACAAATTTGAACTTGGACATTAAAATATAAGTGGTCATTAAAGTTTGGTGCATTCATTCCATAACATATACCTGAATATCTCGATAGGAAAGAAGTAAATTAATGATAATATCAGCAGAGAGAACTTCAACATTGTCCAGGCGTTTTCTTATTCGTCCGAGCTCCATGGCCAATTCTTTAGCACTGTAAAGCTCACGAGCTTTCCTGATGTCATTCAAGATTGTTTCCCTAAAATACTGACTGTAAATCACAAAGACAATATTATTTTGAATGGCAAATCTTTCACTTGCGTGGTCTTTGAAGTCATTCTCACATTTCAACATTGACTTTAAAACATCATCCAGGATAAAGGACAAATCTATGATGAACAGGATTCAATCTACATATTTAAACACATTACCTCTTCAAGACATTTATTTGATCCTTTTTCCTGATCAGATGTTGCTACTAAAACAGAATGTTTACAACCATTAACTCACATACGGTGGTTAATGTGACAGATCAGCCTTAAGGGCTCAGAAAAACAAAAATGGAGAATTAATAACAAGAAGGGCAAAATGAGGTTTGTAGCTGGCTTGCTGGCATTTCCTGCAGTTATGAAAAAGTAAAGCAGTTATTGTACTGAAATGTCTATTTATTAGTGGCACAGATAGCGTAGCTGTTTGCACACCATTACAGCACCAGTGATCAGGGTTCAAATCCAGCACTGCCTGTATTTCTCCCCATGACCGGCATTTGCTTTTGGTGGTGCTCCAACTTCCTCCAACCCTCCAAAATACATATGGGGTTGGAAGGTTAATTGGGTAGCACAGATTTAAATGGCCAGAATTGACTTCTATAGTGGTGTAAATAAATAAAATAGTAAAAAAATTTACAGAAAATTATTCAAAAGTATTACTGTTAAAAAAATGGTTGGTGAACATGACAACATTTCAGTGAGTACAAAATCTACATGATATCAGGCCCTTCTAATGAACCCTTTATCAGCTCAATAATATATAATCTGTTGTGTATTTTATTTCCAATGGTAGCAAAGGAAGTTTTACATACTTTCACACTTCCTGCAACCCCACTAGCTTCCTGAATTCCTGAAAGGTGATGCCTGATCTTAGTTCCACATTTTCAGGCTGGAACCAGAGTGGTTACTTTTCATATGTAAGTGTAGCAAGGCATCAGGACTATCCATCCATCCAAATGTACCAGGGAAGCACTGCTCAGTTCAGCCTGATCCTTTCATTATCCAAACCCAATGCTGGTGAATGATCAAGTAGGAGCCAATGGGAAATAATGAGGGAAGTGAAATCAGGTGACTTTTTCAATTGTTCAAAGATGGCTATACCAATACTCCAACTATTTGCAGCAAATTCATCATTCATTTAATCAATTATATTCCTAGTCATAATTATTCATTCCCATAATAATTTTAAAAAAGTAATTGGATTAGCATTTCCTGTTATTTTGGTCAGACTAACACATCAATTAAAAAAAATTGTTGTCAACGAATGTTCCTGAGCAGTCGAAACAGTTCAACGTGCTTAATAATCAATTCTACTTGAATCATTAACTCCTGTTTTTCTCTATCTATTGATGTTGTTTAACTGGCTTTATTTCAGGTTTCCAGCATCAGCGTTTTTTTCCATTTAATTTGGTTTACTAAAGCAGTAATTGTATTGTATGGAATTTTAAGAAATCAAAGATTTTGCATCTCTCACACTTACTCTTGAATGTGACATCGTTAAATTCTTTGAAACACTTTCATAGCTATAAATGCAAATAAAAAGGCTTTTCAAACAATGGGCTTGTAAAAAAACAGCTGGTGTAGAGTGATGATCATGTGATATTTCAAAATAGTTGACATGCCATAGTATAGATGAAGCAGGAAAGGAAATAACTACAATGTGTAGAATTGCAATACCATTGTTATGCCCCAAAATTAAAAAGAAAGTTTGTCAGAAATATTTGTACCAAGATTAAATAGACAGCCAGTCTGGAACATTTGCTGTGCATTCTGTACTCCCAAAAGAAGTTAGCCAGAACTTTCTTTCCCTTGAATCAGCAAGACACTACACCAGTTCAGAGCTGCTCTTGGAGACTGGCATTGGCCCATCTTGGGGAAACCCAAACAGGAACACAAGCATGGTGGAAATAGACCTGATGCCACATACAAAGTAGTTCAATGGAGCAAAACAAGAATGTCTGCAGATGCTGTGATTGGAGTTAATGCACAAAAATACTGGAGAAATTCAGCAGGGCCCACAGAGTCCATAGGAGACAAATATATACAACCAATGCTTGCGACCTGAGCCCTTTGTCAAGATAGTAGCAAAAAGCCAGACAGGCACCCGAATAAAATGGCAGGAAGAAAGGGTAGGGGAAGGAGCACAGGCCACCAGCCAAGAGAGCTTGAGAGCAGCAGCGAGTGCTTATGGGGAGCAGTGAGAACTCCCTTCAAGGAGAGGAGGAGAACTTCTTCAGGGTAGACATCTCTCAAAGAGATTTTCCATTTCTCCTCTCTTGAAAGACCTCTTACACAATGAACAATGGTAGAAACCAAAGTGAATAGACACAAGAGGTGGAAAGTTAAGGATGGATTTAACTGTGCACAGCACACTCAAGGAAAATGGGTGGTAAAGGAAAATTGTAGCTGGGGATGGAGATTGAAAGGGTGGAGCGATTAAGTAGTGAGTTTTCTGAGGAGACGTGATGACAACTTCATAAAGCTCCTGGTCCTCTAGCAATTCCAAGAATGAGCTATTTATTTCTCATCTTCTTGAAAATATCAAGAATATTAAGGGGGTCAGACAAACTTGGGTTGTATTCTCTGGAGCAATGGAGGCTGTGTAGAGGTCTGACAGAAGTTTATAGAATTATGAGATTTGACAGTCAGAGAGTCAGGGTGGGAATGTCAAATACTAGAGAGCAGAGCTTTAAGGTGAGAGGGGGAAAGTTTAAAAAGGATGCGCTGGGCATTTTTTTTTTAACCTAGACGCGTGCCTGGAACATAATGTAAGGGAGGGCGGGGGGGAAAGGGAAATAACAGTAATGTTTAAGAAGCATTTATACCGGCAAATGAACAAACAGAAGATAGAAGGATATTGATCACGTGCAGGCAGACGGGATGGTTTGTCTACTTTGGCATCTGGCTAGGCACAGACATGATGGGCCAAAATCTGTTCTTGTTCTATGTTATAATTAAGTAATAAGTAATCTTTCAGTTTTGGGTTGGCAGGTCAGTAGCCAGGAGGTCACTTTAAATGGAAGTATGGTTCAAATAAAAACTACACATAGCCCTCACGCACGCCACCTTTAGGATATAACCAAACACGAGTAAAGAAAAAAAAATGAATCAGTCCCAAGGTCAACACCAAATTTATTGTAGTCCTCAGCTCAGTACATTTTCCTCCACGTGCTGTTTACGCTCAGAGGGTGATTAGAGCAATTGTGGAATGCAACAGCATCAGATCACTGGATAACAAAGATTTTGTTTCCTGAACATTTTTGGGTGATTCTATGGATTTTGGGCTGCCGATCATGAAATTCACATTAAAATTTTCCTGTCACGTACCATTTTTAGATATTACCTATTTTTATAGTTTCCTATCATATTTTAAGACTACTTCAAACATACAAAACCATGAAGTGCTACATGTCATTTAAAATTAATTTTCTGCATTCACATTTGGACTTCTTCCCTGCTGATCTTGGTGCAGTCAGTGACGAACATGGTGAAAGGTTTCACCAGGACATTGCGACCATGCAAAAGAAGAACCAGGTCAACTGGTATCCATCAACTCTGGTTGACTATTGTTGGACACTGACATGAGAAGCATCAGATGCTGAGTACAAATGAAAATCAGTGCCAAAACATTTTTAGGTCAGTTGAACTGACGCAACGTGTCAACATCATTATGCGATTAAACATGCTAAATTTAATAAAAATTATTTTAATGTTTCTCCAACTTCCTACTTGATACAGCAAATCTGAAATGATCTTTGTGTGCAGCTTGATATTGTCTATCATAATCCCTAATTTTCTTTCAGGAACCAAATATTTTGAAAATAATTGTGTCCAGTGTAATCAATCACATTGTGAAGGAGGGCTCAATGACCAGGTGCTTTATTTATACACAGCCAATAAAGGAACCACATGAAAACAAATGCAGTGAATACAGAGGCTTGCTCGGAGGAAGTTTTTTGTGCCGAAACATGATCTTGATGTGAAGAACCACCTACCAGCAGCTGACGTGAGCAACCTTCAGCAATTGAACAAAGCGATCCACTAATGGCATGCAGATAGGCCCAAGCAACAGCTCAAAATTCGGCTGCATTAGCTCACTCAAGCCCTTCATGTAGCTGCTCTCACAACAGTACAACTTGTTGTGTGGAGTCATCATATATGGTATAAAGCTGTAGTTTCCACACGACGTCTGTAACAAAAGGCATGGTGGCACTATTATCAACAAAGTATTTTCTATTATTTTATTGTTTTTTTTAAGCATGCCTGTTTTTTCTAAGCCCCTGCCATTTCTTTTGTGTCCAAACAATATACCAATGTACTTTGTGTACATATATTTTTTTTAAAAATCGCTATTGAAAAGTGCATTAAGGAATTTTACAAAGATTTCTCCAATACCACCATGAATCCCTTCCCCCTCCCCCCCAACCCTCTACTTGATCTACCAGGATTATTGTCTGAAGGGGGCACACAAAATCATTGAGGATCCCTTCCACCCTTCACACAGCATCTTTCAGCTGCTCCTGTCAGGAAAAAGATACAGGAGTATCATCGTCAGCACCACCAGACTGAGGAACAAACCATTTCTTCCCACGGGCAGTGAGAATCCTGAATGACCAAAGGAACTGCTCACGAATCATCCAAGGTTCATACATTTACAAAATTATGTTTATTTATTTATTTGTATTTATGAATACTTTTCCTGCATGTGTATTGTTTGCCTGTATGTGCGTTATGTCTGGTTGTACGTCTGCATGTTTTTCACCGAGGACCGAAGCTGTTTCATCAGGTTGTACTTTTGCAATCAGATGGCAATAAACTTAACTTGAGGAAACTATGTCACTCTATCTGTCATTCTGTAGGCTGGACATTGGAGATATGACGACTTGCGGAAATTACTGGCCAGACTCCCTCTCAAGTTTTTCAGACCACTACAATGTTAAACAGAATCACTGAGGATGGTTAGATGCTGTTGCACAATATATCCAGGCATCAAGCAGTAGCAATGAACTGTGTTAGAATTAGCTTGTCATCATGAATGAAGTTAAAATTCAATAAGCTGCTTTATTAAGTCTACCTTGTATGAAATACAGACTCCGTATTCAGTGTGGAACATTGGACAAGACTTTTAAAAGCTGCATATGTAAACCATGCAACAGCTTCTGTTATGAGCCCGGAGGACCCCAAAACCCAGCAGCAATAGATATTCACCAAGACAAAAGTTGTTTTTAATTATCTTTAAACATGAAAACAGGATCAAATTTTAACTTATGACAAAAAACTTAACTAACCTAACTTAACCGCCTTCAAATTCTAAGCGCACATGTATGTAATGTGCATGTAAGTTCAGAAAAGTTCTTTGATTCACAGTCCAACCTCATTTCTCAT
Organism: Narcine bancroftii; assembly: GCF_036971445.1. Taxonomy (NCBI): domain Eukaryota; kingdom Metazoa; phylum Chordata; class Chondrichthyes; order Torpediniformes; family Narcinidae; genus Narcine; species Narcine bancroftii. The sequence goes on along the minus strand of NC_091474.1, from coordinate 202,370,916 downwards.
TCCTCCAAGTTTACTGGTTGCAGGCAATTCTTATACTGTGCACAGATTTTAACATTTATGAAGTTCACCAGGCTTTGGTGCTTGAAAGGTTACTGCTCAGGAAGGTTCTTGTTGGTTTTTAGAGAGAGATTTGCTGTTCCTGGACACAAACTGATCCCTTTTAATCAGCCATGTCAGTTCTTGCCAAAGAAACTTGCCCCATCAGGGTTTTCCAGAAGATAATGTCTTTCTTTCAGGTCCACAGAGTTCCATTTTGTTTCTCATTTCAAGTGAAACATTAGGCAGCCAGTCCTCTCCTCTTGTATAAACCATAGGGCTTTGACCAGGCAGAACTATGCACTCACAACCCATCTTCAAAATGTTTTTTTTTCCACAAGCTTGCCAGCTTGTCCTGTTCCAGTCCCAGCTGCTGCTGCTGCTGACTGTGGAAATGCAGAACGGAATTCTCTTTCTCTCTCTCTCTCTCTCACACAGAGAAAAGTGCTTTTTTTTTCTCTCTCTGCTTGCAAAACCACATGACCCTCCTAGAACAGCAACCTCCACTCAGACAGCCTGCGGCTCCAAACCTAATTCTCTGAGTTCTTTCATCTGTTGCTTTCAAAACAGCAATCCATTAGTGAAGTCCCTTGGGCACTCCCCAAATCTTTTGCAAAGGCCATCGGAGCCAGCCAGTCTGGCTTGAGCAGAGCTCCAGTATTTTAAATGAGAACTATTTTGAAGTGTTTCTATGTGACCTACACTAAAAAAAACCTGCCACACTTTATCTCCCCAAATCATATCTATATACAATATAAAACACAACATATTCTATCACACTTCACAATTACATTTACTTACAAAAGATTTTTATTCAGCTTACACACTGAACTGATGTGAATATTTTAAGGCCAACAGCCTAATTTCTGTATTTACACAAGTAAGTTTCTAATTATTCATCTCATGAAATGATATTGAATGAAGGAAGCCAAATATTCACTACAATATTTCTGGTAAGAACAATAAGACATCCAGATGAAAACTATATTAAACATGTAATGCCCTGCTACAAATCAAATCATTTGTATTATTAAGAGTTGCAAGAAGAGATTTACTAATATTTTGACAAATGTTATTTGTCAACTCAATCCAAGAACTAGTTGTGATCCAGAAAGACTGGTCCAAAAATTAATTTTCTCATTTAAAAAAAATCAGAAATTTATCAGTTATAAATATAATGAGAAATATTGCATATAAAAAAACCAAAAATCTCACATTTTTTTCCATTTTATAAAACATCTGTTTTGTTTGAACATTGAAAGGGCTACTATCAAAGATCTCATTCAAAATAAAACCCTAGAAGTAGGGTAAGCCAAATAAACAGGAACCCTCTGGCACAGCAACTTGGCATATTCTTGCAAAACTGGTATGCCATTGTGACAACACTACAATTAAATGAATTGCTTTTAATCTCATTTCCCACATTTTCCAAAGCCTTTTGTAACTCCCCAAATATAATACCAAAACTTTCCAAGTGTTAAAATCCTTTTGCCCAAATGATCAGTCAATCCAGGCATAAGGTTAGTGATTTTCAGTAAAAATCCTAAAATCCAGACTACTCAGGGATTGCGTCAGGCCAAATTCTTGGATTTTCTGGATCCTCGGGCAATAATTTTAAAAATCAAACTTAAGGAGAATAACAAAAAGATGAACTGGTAAAGTTTGATAGTTTATTAACGACATTATTTCATATAAAATACAAAGTACACAAAAAATATATATATTAGTTCAGTTCCACAACTACTGTACATTTGTGGCACTTATGCATGCATACAAAAGCCCACTAAATTAAAAAAGTTTGAGAGTTTTGAGAAGTCTGGATTCTCAGGTGGTCTGGATTTATGGTATCCAGATGTTTGGACTTTTACTGTATCCCTATAAATGCTGAAGAAATTTAGCAAGTCACACAACCAAAGATATATAACCAATGTTTAGGACCTAATCCCTTCATCAAGGTCGGGAGGCAGCCAGGCACCCAAATAAAATAGTGGGGGTAGGGGCACAGGCAAGTAGTCATTGGTGGATATAGGTGGGAAGCAAAAGAGAAAAAAAGCTGAGAAGTGATGGATAGGGGATACCTCTCTGAATGGAGAAGGAAGAGGTTGCAGAGCTGGAGGAAAGGAGGCAGAGGGACAGGGGAGAGAGAGAAACAGAGGGATGGCTCTAACAGAAACCAGAGAAGTCGATGTTACTGCCATCTGTTTGCAGAATGCCCAGACAAAATATTGTGTTGCTCCTCCAATTTATGGGTAGCCTCGGACTGGCAGTGCATAGGCCACAGACAGACATGTCGGCATGGGAGTGGGGCGTGGAATTGAAATGGTTGGCCACTGGGAGATTCCTGCCATTGCTGCGGACAGAGTGAAGGTGCTCAATGAAACGATCTTCCAATCTGCGTACATACAGCCTCTTTGATTTAGGAAGGCCAAAATGGAAGCACTGGATGCAGTAGATGACCCCAGCAGATTCACAAGTGAAGTCTTGCTTCACCTGGAGGGATTGTTTGGGGCCCGAATAATGGTGAAGGAGGAGGTATGGGTGTAAATGTAGCACTTCCTGTGGTCACAGGTGTAGGTACCAAGGGGGAAATTAGTTGGAAGGGATGAGAGGATGATGGAGTCAGGGAAGGAACAGTTCCTGTGGAGACCGCAGGGAGGGAAGATGTATCGGGTGATGGCATCATGTTGTAGGTGACAGAAATTGTGGAGGATAATATAATAATGATAGTTTTTTCAATTAACTTTAAGGATCGGGATGTAAATGAAAAATAAAACACTCTGACATTGTCATTTTCTTGACCTAAGAACACTCCTTAGTGCTTCATTATTAATTTTTTGAAGTACAGGCATTATTATTATTATTCATAGATCTTTAAATATAACTCTTTTATAAAAATAAAGTCGAATAAAATTTTGCATGTACTGTGAAATGAGGTAGAATAGCCTAATAATGTATAAAGAGCTTTAAATTAGATGTAAAAAAAAAACTCAATTAGCAATGTTATGAATGACATTCTCTTCAGTTTAAATCCAATCATTCTTTGAAACAGAAGGGCAGTCGGTTAATTTTTAAAGTTTTTTTTTAAATAATACTCTAGTTTAAAACTAGCTTATGAAAGTCAAATACAAGAGAAGATGCTGTGTGACCTGTTGACTTTCTCCAGCACTTGAATGTGCTGCACGAGACCCCAGCATCTGTTTACCTTGGATGAGTCCAAACCATTTTTTTTTAAAAAGCATCAATGAAACTAAATTTTAAAATTTAAACAGGAAATTCTAGAAATGCTCAGCAGGCCAACAGGAATCTATGGAGAGTTAATATTTCATGTTGCTCACCATCAACATAAAATAAATTGTGGTTAATAAATAATTGAAGATACTGTAATATCTTAATTTTGAAATGTTCTTTCTATTGCTTATTTCCATTACAGGACAATAAATAGAGCAACTTACCACTAACATTGCAGCTGATTTACCCTGTTTGCAGTTCACAAATTAATTTGGAAATTTTACTGTTCCCCAACATTTTTGACAGGGACTAAAATGAAAAGCTGATTCAAAAAGTCAAATCCCTTACAATCCAAGAGAGGATGACAAATCGGACTGAAAACTGGTTCAGTGACAAGAAGCAATGGATATTTTTCCAACGAGAAGATGGTTATTGATAGGGCTCCGCAGGACTTAGTCCTTTGCTATTTTTTGTTATTTTCGTTAATAAATTCGGTTTATTTGCGTTAACAAATTAGAGTTAAGTGTAAGGGGCTTCATTAAAACCCTGGCAGATGGGAAAACAGTGGAGTCTGCTCGGGATGTGATGGGCTAGTCATTTTGGCAGAAAAGCGGCAGATTAAATGTATCCAGGGAAATTTGAGGTAATGCCTTTGAGAGTTGCAACAAGACAGTAGGAGTTACAATGAATAGGAGAACAAGGAACAGAGAGATCTTGGAGAGATTGTCCACAGAGACTGTACATTCTGAGAAGAATGAAGCAGGCAAGGCTGCCAGCCACCATCACGTCAACCTTCTACGGGAGCTCTATCGAGACCATCCTAGCCAGCTAAGTCACAATGTGCTACAGAGAAATGGATCGGACATCAATCCACAGGAACATACAAATGACAGAAAGGATCATTGGGGTTTACTTTCCCCTTTTCATTGTCTGAAGAGGACGTGTATAATCATTGAGGACACCTACCACCCCGCACACAGCACCTTTCAGCTACTCCCATTGGGAAAGATGTACAGGAGTGTCAGAGCCAACACCACCAGGCTGAGAAACAGCTTCTTCTTACAGACAGTGAGAATGGTGAACGACCATAGGAACCGATCACACTAACCCTCCGAGATTCTCATATTTATTGAACAAATATTTATTTGTAAATGAACACTTGTCCTGCATATGTATTGTTGGCCTGTACGTGTGTTATGTCTGGTTGTGTGTCTGCATGTTTTGCACCAAGGACTGGAAAATGCTGTTTCATCAGGTTGTATTTGTTTAATCAGATGATAATAAACTCCACTTAAGGACTTAAGAAACCCTTAAAGGTAGTAGGAAAAATGGATAAGGTGGTTATAAGGCATAATTATAAGAAATGGAATATAGGAGCAGAGAAGTTATTGCAATATCTGAATAAAAAGGCAATTTAGGCCACATCTTGAATACTGCACAGAGTTATAGTCACATGCTGGATTGATACGATTACAGTGGAGAGGGTGCAGAGGAATTTATAATAGGACTGGCAAATTGTAGCTCCTAGGAAAGACTGGAGAGTGTGGGAGGAGGTTTTTTTAGAGCAATGGAAGCGAAGGACAAAGAAGGTCTAACTGAGATGTATAAAATTCGTGAGCAGCCTGGTTGGAATAATGAGGAATGACCAGTTTCCTTTAGAAGATATGTCAAAGACCAAAGACTTTAAATACTGCCAGAATATTATAAGTGAGATAAGGTGGCATGGTATAAATCAATCAGGAGTCAAAAGAAAGTTAAGGATGCATTTTTCTTCTAACAGGATGGATATAAAAATCTGGGGCAGAGGGCATGAGGTTTCTCACAGAGTGCACTGGATTTTATCTTTGTTCATTCTGCAAGAAGAAAATCAGACCCAATGATAGATGATTGCCCTGGAATTATAGAAATAAAAAGACAAAAACTGTTACTGCATCTGAATGAGAAATAGAAAATTATAGGAAAATTCAACTGGCAAAGCAGCATCTGTGCAAAGAGAAGCGGGACCCAAAACCTTAACTCTAGAACTTAGATTATAGAACCAGCACAGGAATAGGCCCTTCGTTCCACAATGTCTATGCTGAACATAATGCCAAAACCTGCTTCTCTTTCCACAGATGCTGCTTTACCAGTTGAATTTTCCTATAATTTTCTATTTCTCATTCAGATTTACAGCATCTAAAGCTATTTTTCATTTCACCCTAGAATGTTATCTTGTTTGGACTTTGTTGCACTGCTGACTTGCCTGCCAAGTGTTTTCCTCTCAGAAATTTCTCCTTAGTTATGGTCCTCACCACCTTTGCATTCCTGCGTTCAATACCAAGACAGCAAAGACAAAAATCTAACTTATTACATTTTATTTGGAGGTAGTTTATTAGTTTCTAAAATGCATCATTTTTCAGCAAGGTTAATTTTCATTTCCTGAGGGTAATTTAAACATTTGGCAGTGGTGCAAAGACAATGTGAGATCAGTAGCATCAAAAGCTTCAGCTAATTTGACTTTCTCTTCCTAAGCTTTATTAATAAATAGTCCAGTAAAACATTTTGAAACCATAAAAGAAATACTCTTACTGAAAATTAAACATAGCAATCAACTAAATCCATTACAACCAGGACAAGGAAATAGCTTTGAAATGCCAGAGTTAAAGGATGCACCATCAAACAGCTGTTTAGTTAACTAAAGCCAAATTTTAACTTACCGTTTTCTTTTGACAGATTATTTCCTGCAAAAGGAAGAAGACAAATTAGCTGATATTATCTTAAAAAATTTGACGTGATAGCAAATTTCAAGAAGTCCTGCAGGATAATTTCAGCCTGATTCTTACACAAAAGTACACAGTGATCTGCTGTGGTATTTCACTGTATTGCAATAATATCAATAATCCAATCCTGAAAGAAGATGCTGATCTGTTGAAGACTTCAATCGTAGAATCCAGTGGCCCAAGAATTAATTCTATTGTGTCCTTTTCTGTAGTACCTGCTGAACCACATTCTGGTCATTTTCCTACCTACAGGAGAAATTAACAGTTGGCTTCAGTTGTAACTTCATTCCAAATTAGAACTTTATAATTGCATGTCCTGTATTGTTTGTTTGCATGTTTTGCACTGAGGACCGAAGAACGCTGTTTTGTCAGGTTGTACTTGTGCAATCAGATGACAATAAACTTGACTTCCACTTCAAGTTCAATTCCAAGATTTCAGCCAAGTCCAGGTGGTTGCCATCTGTCAGTTAAAATAATGCAGAGGTTCCATGTGTTTATTCCAGAGATGTAAGAAAATAGATGCTCGGAGTGTCTGGTACAGCCAATCTCAATGGGGACCATACAGTCCCCTGGGGGCCACAACACTTTTAAAGGGGTTGGGGGTGGCGCGCAGATTGAAATCATAAAATAATTTTTTATGTAGTTGGTAAGAGAGAAGATTGAAGAAACCAGCTTCACAGGGCACTGTTGAGCACTGTCCTAAAGGGACCATAGCCATAAAAAAGGTTGAGAATGGCTGGTCTAGTACACTTTGTGTACATTTGCTTTCAACTGCAACAAAGATTACCATTCAAGAAGTAAGCAATTGGATCTCAAGCTCCTTGAATCTTACAAGGAAGCAATTTGTGATTCCTAGATCTTGCATCTTTTTGTGATATGCAGCTACAAAATTTAGTCTATTGTTTTGGTAACGTCAATGATCATGTGGGCAACATTCCACAGAATCATAATTTAAAAAAAATAATTGAAGAAATGGGGCAGCACGGTTAGCATAGCGGCTAGCACAAAGCCGATGCAGCACCAATGATTGGGACTGTCAGTAGGGAGCTTGTACGTTCTCTCCACATCTGTTTGGGGTTTCCCCGGTTGCTCTGGTTTCCTCTCACAGTTCAATACGTGGCAGGGGTTGTAGGTCAACTGGGTGTAATTGGGTGAAAAGGCCTGTTGCCATGCTGTATATCTAAATATTTTTTTTAATTTAAAGAATGGATGGCTTGGATGGAGGTAATTCAAACTATCATGCCGATTCAAGCATTCTGCTAGTTTCACACCGACTTCCTTCTCTGCCAGCTTGCACAATTTTCTCCACCACATATTCATCTAATATCCTCTCCAAAAACATAATTGAACCTGCCTCAATCAGACTTGTAAGCAGTGTATTTCAGGTTCCAAGTACACCTATGCAAAAAAAGTTTTTTTTTTTTTCCTTTCATATCTAAAGATCACAAGATCTAAGAGTAGAAGATGCCCCATTATGTCTGCTCTACCATTTGATCATGAGCTGATCCAATCAATCAACCCCACTCCCTGCCCTTCTCCCCATAACCCTTGATGCCCTGACTAATCAA